>NC_065508.1:14600242-14971709 GCF_006386435.1 Epinephelus moara | reverse complement strand
CTCTCTCTCTCTCTCTCTCTCTCTCTGTCTCATTGTGTCATGCGGATTACTGTTAATTTATTATGCTGATCTGTTCTGTACGACATCTATTGCACGTCTGTCCGTCCTGGAAGAGGGATCCCTCCTCAGTTGCTCTTCCTGAGGTTTCTACCGTTTTTTTTCCCCGTTAAAGGGGTTTTTTTGGGGAGTTTTTCCTTATCCGCTGCGAGGGTCATCAGGACAGAGGGATGTCGTATGCTGTAAAGCCCTGTGAGGCAAATTGTGATTTGTGATATTGGGCTTTATAAATAAAATTGAAATAAAAAATTGAAATGAGTTGAGGACATGAATCCATCAGCACACCTTAAATTTCAGTGTGACAACCTTGACCATTACTTTAGTTTTTATTATCTTTCTTGAACTACATAAACTTTTAGTAATGAGTGGATCTTCAAGCCTTTAAAATGGACTAAATGCACATACCTCCTATTTTTAAATATCGCATCGAGAGAGACTCTTACTGCAGCCTGTTCTATTTTTTAATTTTTTTTTTTTATTGTTCTGAAAATGTTGGCGTGCAAACCCGTTCTGCAGACAGTAAACAAGGTGCAGACTTCCCTCTGTGTCACCGGTAATGAGGAAATACAGTGAGTGCTGGACGAAGCAGTGAGTGACAGCAACCCTGCCCACATTTAAGAGAACTGTTTGCAGTGGAAACACTAGTGTCTAGGTACCATGTCTGAAGGGTTACTTTTGGTTCCAAAGGTACTGAAAGTGCTCAATGGAAACGGAGCTTAAGACACATAAACATTGGAAAATAGAATCTTGAATGAAAAATATAGCGCTTTCCCTTAAATTAATGCAAATGCATTGTGTCAGTTTGGGTGCACCGCTGGGGGACCTGTTTTTGCCTTAAATATGGCACCTTCCATTAAATATAAAAAGTGTGAGAGCTTGCAAAGTGTAGCAGAGGCACACTTATATTCATTATCATGGCAAGAGCACGAAGCATAGCATATGGTCTGTCCCCCAGTGACTAAGAGGATACAATGCCCTTTTACAGGAAGTAGTAATCTGAGTAAGGCGAAGTGAAACATAGGGTGTAAGGGGATGAGTACATTCGGGGAAAAAACAAGTCAATAAAGCACAGGCTGTTTGCGAGGTAAACATGGCCATATAAGGAGAAGCCAACTGAGGACAAAATGCTGACAGTGCTTCCAGACATATACAAGTTATATGAGGACACTCCTGAATACAGATTTCTTGCAGACCAATTAAGAGGCAATATCAGTGTGTCTATTGAACATGTACACATCATTTTAAAGACCTTCAGGAGAGAAAGCTGGACAACAGAGGGAAGCGGACTGAGATTTTTGTTCTTCCTATTTCGATCTGTTTGCTCATTGGGCTGCAATGTGTGTTCTCATCAGATTGATTGTCCACTGTTATGTGGCTATCTGTTTTGGTTATTGGCTGGTATTCATTTGTTATTTACTGCGGCCAGGTCTGGACTCTGCCCAGGCAGTACATTACTGCCGGTGGAAGGCCCTCCATGAGTGTCTAATCAGACAGCTGGCCTGACCTCCTTTCTGAAACAGTTAACCAGTCAGATCTTTCTTCTCTGGCTAACCAGTTAAGCAGCTTGTCCCTTCTCCTCTTTGGGCCAGTCAACCAAACTTTTCTGACAGGAAACCCAATTATGCAATGGAGCGCACTTCTTTTTTGAACTTGCCAAACTTCTTATAGATGCAGCTAACCAGTGAGAAAAAAAAAAAAACGGAATCAATGTGATTACAGAGCTGGAACATTATTACGTGGCTACATCTACTCAAGTGAAATTACAGTCTCCCATATGGCAATCAGAAAGGATGGCTCAGATTATTCCAACTAATACCAATCAACATATGGTATTAATACACTGCCAAGACATATCACAGATCAACACCCAGCAATCAACCCACCATCAGGGAGATGGCATTTCCCATATGACATAATCAACATAGGTTCAACAGCGTCCAACAAGTCTGCTCACAGTGGACCCATCAATCAGACCTTTTCTCTGTGGTCATCAACAGTTAGCAAATACTGTGAAAATGGCTCTGAATTTGTGGAACCGAACTCAGCAAAGGTCGACCATTAAAGAGAGTCATGTGTGCAATATGTGGCAAAGGTCGAATTCAGCATTCAACAGTGGATTTGAACTAGCTGCTGATGAACCGCCTGAAGGAGGTGGATGGAAAAAGCAGTGGAGCGGACCACAAATCACTACACATTCTCTACTGTTCACTAGTCCTACCATATTTAAATTACGGTGCAGAGGTTTGGGGCAACAACCACAAAAGTTCAGTGTATTCACTTTCTATTCTCCAAAGAAGAGCAATGCGGATAATTCATAACGCTGGGTACAGGGATCACTCTAACTCGTAATTCATACAGTCCAATTTATTAAAATTTTCTGGTCTTGTGGATTTTTCAAACTGCACAAAAACCGTTTAGAGCAAGAAATAACCTGCTACCAGGAAATATTTAAAAAAAACTGCTCAGTGGCCGCGAGCGGGGTTATAATTTAAGAAGATTATTTAATTTCCAAAGTCATGGTGTGTGTACAACCAGAAAAAGTTTTTGTAATTCAGTATGTTGAGTAAAGTTGTGGAAATGTTTGAATGTGGAGCTCAAGCAATACACCAATTTTAAATTAGGTATAAAAATATGATATTCAGGAAGTACAGGGTTGAAGAAGGGGTGTGACATTCACCAGTTGTTCACTGGGATTACTGTTTACTTTTTCTATGTGAGTATGTGGGTGTATACACATGTATATATTAATTATTATATATATATATATATATATATATATATATATATATATATATATATATATATAATTTTTTTTTTTTTTTTTTTTTTTTTACACGTTGGAAATCAATATCAATATCAAAGGATGCACCACAGTAAGGATGCAGGTTGGTATGGTGGATTGGTCCCAAAACACAGGACTTTCCCCAGGAGGCCAGTGTTTGGAACCATGTGAACTTTGAGTGAACTTTGAATAATTTTAAGGTACGACATCACCATATTTCCTATCCTTTTGCTATCCTTTTCCTGTTTAGTTTGCACAATGGTTGATGCATTTTCTGTGTAATGTAAATTGAGCCTTTATTTTCCCAGGGGATAGTGCCTGGTGGCAGACCAATCCAAATGCTGATGTTGTCATTATTTATTTTATTTTATTTATTTAACCTTTATTTTAACAGGGTAGGTCCATTGAGAGCAGGCTCTCTTTTTCAAGGACGCCCTGTAGCAAACAGAGCTCAAAACACAGAAATTACAAAAAAAAATAGCAAACAGAGCTCAAAACACAGAAATTACAAAAAAAAAAAAAAACAGCAATACAATACAGTAAATACACAGGTATGAAGACAAGATAATAAAAAATTAAGACATAATAGTAAACAGACTAAATGAAGCAAGAACAAGTCTGAGCAGCCAGTACTGTGGTGTGAATTATTCTATTCATTAATCATTTAATCAACATTTACTTCAAACTGATAAGCAAAAAAATGTGTCTGTTTCCACTCTGACATGTGCATTGTCCAATGAACATGTTAAAACCATGAAAACATTTGATGTACAAATGTAACACTCGGGTAAGTAAAACCAATCTGGATCCTAATCTGTCACTCATTGGTGGTTGTATTCAGGAAAGACAAATGTGACGTACCGCACATTATTCATGTGTGCATGAAATTTGCATTAGTCTGTTAATGATTTATGTTTTATAAAGCCACACACCCAAGGACAACTTTAATCAAATGGCAAGAGAGGCGGAAGATTGAGCTGGAGCGAGAATGGAAAGACAAAGTGAGAGATGTAATTTAGTGCTGTCAGCGCTGTTAAATTCTCTGGAAACCAGACCCACATGTCACACGCACCACAACAATTACCCGAACAAGTCAGTGTCCTTTAGCAGCAGTGTGTAAATGGATTTACGTTATGAAGGTTAGACTGATATCTATATTTACAGAAGTAAATGGCTGACTTTAATTTATGCTAATGAAAACAAGGTAATACGTTATATGTGGAGGAGGCTGAAACTTTAGATCAACATCCACGTATTATGATGCGCTGCACAGAAGTTAACATGAAACATATTTTGTAAGTAGATAATGATGCTAATGATTCACAGAGAGTCTTGCAGGGAGCTCAATGAGCAGTAAGTAATTTGTGGTTTTTGTCATTACCAGAATGGATTTTTTTCACTATATGCACTGAACGGACTGTAAAACCTGGAATTAAATCGTCTTGATGGCTCAGTTATTGTCATTATTATAATTAACTGTTTAGCCTGACAGGCAATCAATAATTGAACGACACTGTGTGAGGGTGTGTGATTGTTTGCAGAAACTGTTCATTATTTAGTTGTTTTAGGTAATTTAAGACAACTCAGCTATTCTCATTGTGTCTGCACCTCTTAACTACCTCGGCAGTCTTCAGACGCGCCCTTCCTCTGTTCGACTTGCATAACTCACATCCATATTTCCATTTTATCAGAGGAGCTGTAATGAACAGATCTCAGATTACTGTTTGATGCCGTCTTTAATCCTTCCAGTCAGGCAACTGAGACACCTTCTGGACTGCCTCTGCTGAGCAGATTTGGATCAGGAGAGCTGGGACTGCCTGCCAATCAGCACAGTGAGTGTTCAGCATGTGAACACTGACTCAAATCATGCATTCAGGAAATAGCCTATTAAACAAACTACATTTATCTGTAAAGCACCATGAAATGCAATTTTGTTACACTGAGACTGTATGCCATTTGCAATTTTATAGAATGAGGAGCACTGTGGGAGCCAGTCATATTTGAAAGTGAAATACATCAAGAGTCTTACAGTTTATCTGCGATACAAACAGAATGGAGAGAAACCCATTATCTTTTTCACAAGCATTTTCAAGTGCTGGCCATGATGATGTCAAGATTGTCTCATAGATCTACATACATCCATTTGGCACTCGGCTTGTCTTCACAGTAAATACAAAAATAGCGATTTTTCATTATTCACTTTGTTGATACTTACTGAATAAGTGACAAAAATAGATGATGAGAAGCAGCAGAAACTATGTACAGGATGTAATCTTTTACCCTGAAAATAACACTAGAATGAATGTCACAAATAGACATAAGGTATTATGTCGCAGGTAGTTAAGTAGATATATTGCCTACAATATGTATTGCTAAAAATAATGGACGTAGCTACTGCGACATCAACCATTTCTGTTTTGAAGCCTTGAGTTTGGTATTTCGGTTGTCCATATTTGGACGAGAGGGAGGAGCTGTGAAGGAGCAAGGGGTGGAGTTGGTTCATAGATCGAAGCAACACCTGACAAACAGCCTGTCACTGCAGTGGCCCCAACCTTAAAATGCATAACTTTGGGCCTTAATATAATGTAAACGTGTGTTATATAAAAATTCAGTTGTCATAAACATGCAGTTGTAAATTAGCAGTAGAGACCAAACCTTTTTTTTTTGCATCAGGCTGTAAATATCTTTATTTCTGCTGCAAAGTTGGGCATTTCATTATGAGTGTCTGTGGGAACTGACTGGCTCAAGTTTCCATAAGAGCAGTGGTTCCTAACTGGTCCAGCCATGGGGTTCAGATTTCTTCTTAATCATTAGTTCAAGGTCCACACAGTTTAATACATTCGGCGTCATACTTGCGCTTGTGTATCTGTTGTGTGCAAATCAATAATCCCACATTAAATTGAGGTCAAATAGGGCAAAAAAATATGATTTTTTTATTTTTTTTATTTGAGTAGTCCTAATCAGTGTCATAATACATCAGTACTGTGCCACATTGTATTTATAGTTATCAGGGAAAATACTGGAGGGCATCTCCTCGACCCATTGATTATGAGATTACTGTGTCCTTTTGATTCTTAATGCATCAGGGATGCATGACGCATACACAGCAACACTCAAGTAGGCTACAGACAGATCTTCTTATTGTTAATCTGGTTCCACAGCTGAAAAAAAGGCCAGCAGATGAATTAAAGAGTTTTATTCACCACAAACATAAAATTATCTCAAATAATGAGATTTTTTTTGCACATTCTTGATTTCTCTTTTTTACTATTTACAGTTTATCAGTGGTACCCAACTGGTTCAACCACGGGGTCCAGATCTCTCCTCAGTCATTAGTTCAAGGTCCACACAGTCTGATATATTCTGCGTCATACTTGTGTTTGGCCATGTTGTCGAGCTAATTTGTCTCTGTCAAGTGACTGTATTTTAGTCACTCACTCTACAGCTGGAAAAGATACTTCAAAAACACAGCTCTGTGCCGGAAATTCACTGTGCTTAAAAATAAAGTGTGTTTTTTACAAACTTGACACATTTGTGAGTCACTTGTAGTCCATTCAGAATAGACCCATGACCCACTTTTGGACGCCGACCCACCAGTTGGGAACCACTGGTTTATATGATATGTAATGTGGCATTTATTTCTTCTACTGCTTTTATAGTGTATGCTGCTAGTTAATTTATTGACCATCAAACTAAACACTTCTGCAGCCCTAATGTTCTCACTTACAGGCTAATGTATGCCAGACTGCAGGGTCAGGTCTCACACATAAATTGTTCTCTTCATGTCCTTCATGAGAATATATTGTTACAGGGAAAGAGTGAAAGGGAAAGACAGGTTTCAGACTGGTTTAAAGTAATTTCAAAGGCATCTCAGGAGCAAAACTCTACTTAAATAAAGTAAAATTTAATGACATTTCAACATGATGATGAATTTAAGAATCCTCAGACAAAATTATGTACTTCGATGTGACCAGCGTAAACTGCTAAGAAAGCTGAGTCATATACCTCAGACCTGAGAAACCTACTAGAAATCCCAAATGCCCTTCAAACTTATTGCTTTAAAAACTTCATCTTAGCATCCAATCTGAAAAGGGCACAGAGGACAAAAGGGGAGGATCTAAATTATAGCCTGCTCAACCGATTATGTGCTGATTGCCTATTTCTATTTTAAGATAAAGTTGATCATGGGCTTAAAATACCCAGACTGTCCTTATTAAGTCCACGTGTAACAATGTTCATATGTCATTTTAATACCTGCTCAGATACATTTATATGAGGCAGTGGGCCCCTGGGCACAGATGTGCAAAAGGCCCCCCACCTCTCCTATACAGGAGTAAGACACGCAGACTTAGTGGCGATTTTGCCTCTTTTGTCGTCGTTGTTTTGTGTATCTTTGCTGTCTTTATGCATCTTTTTGTGGTTTTGTGTGTCTCTGTGGAAATTCTGTGTGTGGCCATGTGTCTCCTTGTGGTTGTCTGTGTCTTCTTAGGCTGCTTTGTCTCTCTTAGTGGTTGTTTTAATGCTTTTAGTAGTTATTACATGTCTGTTTGTTGTTCCTTTGCATTTCTTTATGGTCTTTTAAGTCTCTTCCTGGTCAGTATGTGTTAATTTGAGTGACAAGGTGAAAGCAAAGGGGGGCCTTGACACTTTGGACCCCTGGGCCTGTGCCTGGGAGGCCTGTTCAGAAATTCATCCATTGATACATTATATGCATTTCAAATACTTGTAAGCACATCATCACTCACTTATACTGGCATGATTGTTATAGCATGCTGTAGCTTGATAATATAGGCTGCTGATGTGGATTTGGCATTTTATCTTTATGTATTAAGGTAATACAATTATGTATAGCCACTAAATGAATAATTGAGTAAGAGTATCTGGTCCAAATGTTAAGACATTGTAACCTAAAACCATATTTTTCAGCCACACACCAAGTCACCCCTGGCTTTTTACCTATTTTATGAATTTACATGCAAATCCAATAATAAAATGTGCATGCGTAAGAGCCACAGTGCTAGATTAGACTATCAATGTAACAAAATATTCCTGTGACCTCAGACTGAATCACATATACTACAAAAATGTTTGAATAGGGACAATAAAACAGAGGAGACAGGCGGAAATGACTTTCTTTACTTACGGAAAAGTGCATATTAGAAGTAAAGAGGAGAATTCAGAGGAGAGGGAGTGTGAAGTGATTCTTGAATAGTCAATTTTTCATCTTACACTGGATCTAAAGTGTAACATTGAAGCACCGATGCTTGAAATCCTGGAAACAAAGCTTTATGTGGGCAGAGAAATAATTAATTTGGGGAAGAAAATTAGATGCAGTAAGTCAATTTATAGTTGTTTTAACACTGATTGTGTGATGCATTGTGAACATTTAAACAATGGTTTTACTCTTAATGTATTGTGTGAGAGGTACAAGAGCATATTTATGGCTGTGATTTGAACAATAATTGGAGACTGTGTTTTCATTCATTTGTCCATTTTCTAAACCACTTGTCCTTTTCCTGTAAAGGGCCATGTGAGCCTATCACGATTGGACGAGGGTGTATCCCACCTCTCAACTTATTGTGTGCATGGTTGCCAGTCCATCACGGACAAACACATTCACACTCACAATGACACGCAAATTAGAGCTCCCATTTCACCTGACCTGCATGTCAGTTGACAGTGGGAGGGAAATGGTGCTCCTGGTGGAAAACCACACAGATGCAGGAAAGTGAAACAGTACTAACCACTTTTCCACCGATACAAAGTATAACGAAAGCATGAGAGGAAAGTAAGTGTTTAATGATAGATACAAGCTACTGTATTGTGATCTTGATGGATATTGTATTTTAGAAATGGACATTAGTATGGGATCAACAATAAAAAGAACCGTCTCATCACTAAAAGATGTCCTGCCTCTGTGAATAGCTTGGTGTAGATGGAAAAGGATATTTTAGTGACCAATGTCAGGCAGCTCCGCTGTTTTCAGGATGGTACTGGATGACAGCTGGGACCACTGACTTTGAGTATTATGCTGCCATAAAACAGACTGAAAAGAAAATGAAAATTGAAATCCCTTATCTTCACCGCTGAACACCCAGATGCTGTGGAACATAACAGGTTGGCTGCTTTACAGTTTTGGTTTGTTTAGGGCTGTTGATTTTGTTGCAGAGAAAGGCTGGTGTCTGCAGTGTCTGTTGTCATGACAACCATAGGGCAACCCTAGAGATCTCGGCAGCCTTCGACGGTCTTCAGGCTCTTTTGGTCCTCGTCAACGAGCAGACAGCTGACTCATGTAGCGGCCAGTCAGCGTACTTCTACCAGTTGCAAAGTACAGTTATTGAAAGCATTTGAAGTGTAGCGGTGATGCCACCGTGATTGCCGTTCTCGAGCAGCAGACGAGGAGCTTGTTGGCAGCGGGACAAAAGCTTTAGTCTGGATGAGGCAGTTCAGAGTCAATAGTTTCTGACGTATTTTTCTGCTGGCAGTGCTTGTGGACCAAGTCTGGCTCTTGGAAAATATTTCAACTCCAGCTGTTGAGACTTATAAAGTCAACAGGCGAGGATTGTTGGAAAGCCAGCTTTCTCAAAGTCAGTTCTCTAAAAATAGGGGTTTACAGTAATTATAATGTTTTTTTTGCTGGTGTAAAGAAAAGGTCATGTCTCTTAAACTGTGTTTGAACTTTGCGGCACACTTTTTATTTTTACAGTTCAGACCTATTAAACCTTTTGCTACATCTCAGAAAAGCAGCAAGACTCACAGGCAGGTAAAAGGTCTTCAAACACTGAAGGCATTTTTTTCCTGTGATTAATTTGGCCATCGAT
This sequence comes from Epinephelus moara, assembly GCF_006386435.1. Lineage (NCBI taxonomy): Eukaryota > Metazoa > Chordata > Actinopteri > Perciformes > Serranidae > Epinephelus > Epinephelus moara. The sequence continues at coordinate 14,962,049 of NC_065508.1, read as the reverse complement.
ATGTTTTTTTGAATTGGGGTGAAAGGTGAGGTATTTCTTATTTGGAATAAAATCCATTTTTCTGAGCTTACGTACAAAGGCATCATTTTGTGCAGGACAGACGTCACAACCTCACAACAATAGACCTCTGTCAGAGCAGACATCTTGACTTGTCAAAGTAGGAGAGGCACAGGTGGATCTGATCACCTTAACAAAGGCTCAGTTCCATTAAGTGTCCCAATTAGGTATTGCAGTGAGCCAGCATGCACAATACCATGACCTCTCCTAAATGGAGTGCAGCTCGTTTAATGTTCTTAAATACACCTGTGCTTTTCCTACTGTGACATGTCAAAATGTGTGCTGTGAAAAAGGTCTATGGCGGACCTGTTGCAACAATTGCCAATTTGCATCGCTGTCGGTATGAACAGTTTTAATGTGGGCGAGCTTCGGGCTTTAAATGTCACACTGATGATTTGACAAAGAAATTTCCAAATATATTGGCTTATATTTTAAGCTGAGGCTCCTTCTTCCACTTAAATCACTTTTAACCTTATACAAGTCTTTATTTGAGTCTCATATCAATTCCTGTAATATCATATGGTGCAACACCTCTCCTAGTTATCTGATGAATTTACAGATTCTACAGAAAAAAGTTACAAGTGCCATATCCTGGTCCGAGGTAAATACTCCTACTGACCCAGAAGGTACGGTCTTCTAAAGCTCACTAAAGTCTAGTTCACATTACACGATTTTCAGAGGATCTTGAGAGCCACCTTGGGTCGGAGGTGAGTCGGCAGATAGTCTGCCACGATGAGTCCTCGTGTGAACACGCCTACGAGCAAGTCGCCCCCTCGTCTGTGACTGGGACTGGATATCTGGCATGCTAGAAAACTGGAGATGTCTGACACGACTGACAAAGAGCATCAGCCAATGAGAGGCAGGATACGTCCCACGTCAGCACGCAGGAGGACTGAAGAAATGTGAGGAGGACAAGCCGCAGGGTTGCCAGGTCCGCTTATTAGCTGAATTTGGGCTTGTTTTCTGTAAAGTCCCTAACAAATAATGGTAGTGGGCTTGTTTTCTGTAAAGTCCCTAACAAATAATGGTAGTCGCAAGTTGCGTTTTTTTTGGGCTTGTTTCTAAAGTGGAGTTGCTTATTTGGGCTTGCTCTCTAAACATCGCCTTTCTCTATATATATCCTTCGCTTCATTTGGGCTTGTTTCCAAAGCCCTGGCTGCTTGTTTCTCTCCCAAGATCTGGCAACACTGACAAGCCAGCAAGCAACAACAGCAATAGCAGCGTCCACAGGATCACAGGGAGCGCGTTGTGTTTGGACCCAGGCCCTAGAGGCAGATCTGATTCAACACTGGGAAGAATATCCATGCCTTTACGGTGTGTCGTCTCCAAGTTAAAAAACGTAGTTTGGTGACATCACCGCGTTATCTGGGGCTCTGTCGGCGAGGGCTCAGTGGAGAAATCTTGTGGTGTGCACACACAGGTTGTAACGCAGTTGGCGAGACTCTTGATGACAGAAACACACGTCGCCAGGTATAAACACTGAAAAGATTACGATAGTCTCCGCGACACAAAATCAGGGTGAAAATCGAGTAATGTGAACTAGCCATAAGTGTAACATCTTTCCCAATGCTTGTGTAATGTTTAATGTTGTATTTAAGTTTTACAACAGACTCTGTGACCTTATTCCAGTTGAGTCTTCCTCTCACACAGGAGACAAAAGCATCTTATAAAGGGCAAAAAACATCAACTTAAATGTATGAGCTTTAGTGAGGTTTGCAGAGGTCTACAGGGACAGAATGAGACTGATATCAGTGTTGTCATTATTACCTCCGCCAAGGAGGTTATGTTTTCGCCGGCGTTGGTCTGTTTGTCTGCAAGATAACTTGAAAAGTTCTGAATGTATTTTGATGAAATTTTCAGGAAAGGTTGATAATGGAAACGGAACAGATGATAAAATTTTGGTGGTGATCGGTTGAAGCGAAGCGGATAAAATAATAAAATGGTGGGAAATCAGAGCTGCTTGGCGGAGGTCTGCGCTCTCTGAGTGCTCTAGTCTGTGTCTGTTTTCAAAAAGAGCCTTAAGCAGCAGTTACCACAAAATATGTTAAAGCATGAACACGCTAAACAGGAAAGAAGCCAAGATCAAAACCAGGTAAACAGTCAGAACAGGCAAAGTTATCCAGAAACATGGGCAGGCAGAGAATCGCGAAACTGTGGATCAGGCAGGCAGAACAAAGGCTAGAAAGACAGGGTGGATGCAAACTAGCTGGAAATCTGGCAGGAGATGAGTGGAGATGGACCTGTATACTACGAGGCTGATTAGGGGAAATGGGAAGCAGGTGAGTGGGTGGGCGGGGAAGGTCAGGTGATGGGAATGGTGGGAAAGGGGTTACTGCAGGTCAGGAGGGAGTGGCTGGATCTGAAACGACAGGGAGAGTTATTATATGGCAGAGGAGCAGCAGGATGAATACTGGGAGCTGGCTGGAGTTGTGACATCTTTGGCAAACTGCAGCTCACTGCCTGGGTCAGTCATTTCAAATGTGTGCTGTGCAGCTGAACATTGTTGCAACCCATGAAACTAGATTATAATTTCTAGTACAAGTCCCAACATTTTAAGACTAAAACTGATGAATGCACTTTATACACTGCTGCAGTGAAGAGTTGGAGTAAGCTGATAGAGAATAAGATGATTTTTTCAACCATGAAAGGGTGAAAAATTAATATTAAGGGTTAATTAATTAGAGAATGGTGATATTGACTTATTTTAACAGATTCTGCATTGAGTTTTGCTGCATTCAAAGTCAAACATAAGAGTAATTGCATCCATTTAGTTTTAACCTAATCATAGAAAATTCAAAGTACTGGCAGAATTCAGTTTTTAGTCAAAAACAGTATCAGTTTACACATAAATGTTTTATTACAAAATACAAAATAGCACGACTCCTTTGATCCCATCCCTCTCTAAAAGCCTGCTGAGTCCTGCTCACCAGGGAAGAATCTGGCATGTTTTCTCTGTCTTAAATGTGAAGGGGTCCATGTGTCAGCAGGGCACACGGGTCTCGAGCACACGTTTTCTAAATTTTAGAACTGAGGCATTTTCTTGTTATCTCATTGTGCGTATAACTGCCCTTCCTTTGATTTCCAGAGAAAGATCATTTAATTAAAAGTAATCCAAACTTTCTAAATAAAGACCCCGTGCTGTATTTACCTCATAATATCTGTGACTATGATACATTAAGTAAATCCATGTAATTTCATAAAAGAGCTCCTTCTAATCTCTGCTTTAAAGAGAAATGAAATCGTACAATATTGTTTCTGGGTGAAATTAATACATGGATTAACAAAGTTAATCTAATGCATGGATTATCTTTGTTAATCCATGCATTAGGTGCAATTAAAGCCCTTTTTACACATTAAATGTTAATCAGAATTATTAAAAGGAAGCATAACCAGTCAGTTAAGCCTTGTTATGAAAATTGCCCAGCTGCTGGGAGACAGAGATGTCAACCAGACATATGAGTGTGAACTATTTGCTGATCTGTTGAAGTCATGATATTTCCTTCTCTGTGGAGGCCACTTGCCAACATATTTTGCAGCTGGAGAAGGTGGCGTTTTTCTCAGTGTGGTGTAATTGTTTGATATATGCTAAGAGTGGAGTATGGCAATAATGAATAGTGTAACAAAATGATTACACTTGAAAGCCTTATTAATCACTTTGATATCAGCTGACCTCATCTTTGGCAGCATATTGTATCATGACTGGAGAGGCTGTCTTTTAATTAAAAGGACACATGAGGCCATACGGGTTGGAGTGGAATGTACACTTGCAAAACCTAGTTAGATTTTTCAAAATGTGTCATCACACAGTTTCTCAAAAATGAATATTCTGCTGCGCAATTTGTTGGATTTATTCTCTTGAAGCAAATGATTGTTTTCCTCTTGTATCTCATGACAGCGCTGAGTTTGATTATGGGGATGAGTCAAGACCACCATCTGGATATCACCTCATGCAATTATTCTTCATGAGCAAGCTGTAATTTCTCTTAACCACATCCCTCTTTCTTAATCATAATCCTCGCCTCCGGCGCTGGATCACCTCCAGCCACTTGTCCATGTCCTGCCGTCTGCTACACTCTAATCTGCATTTAGTTTTCCAAACACCGTACTCTGTCTGGCAATCCTTGCCTCTCAGACAGACGCTATGGAGTGATGGAGGAGCATGGTGCATTGTTTGTTATGTGGCCTTAAATTGATCTTAAGTGTGAACACATTACAAACTGCGAAACACAGTTGTGGATTGATAATGGGGCATTTTTATAATTCATAGAAATTAGGTGAAATTAAAGTATTTCACTGTCAGAAAGAGGGTCTTTTCATAAAACTGGGCTGTCTATGCTGTAAAAAAAGACGCAAATTCTTTTGACACTGGTGCAACATGACTGGAGAAAACAGAGAAAAAGGGCTGTGACATTCACTTTTGCCCAAGAGGTAGAAAATCTTCAGCTGCCAGAATGCACTGTGCCTCACTGGACCAATAAATGCTCTTACTACTGGGTGACATAATGCGAGCTTGGCAGTTTTGACACCTGAAACAATATAGCAGCCAGCTGGTAACAAAAGATCTGATTTACAGTGAAACAGTGATGTTTCTGAAGATGTTTTAGGTGAGAAATGGGCAACACAGTAACATAATCTTGGTTTATATTTGATCAGCAGTGCCTAGTTTTACTGTTGGTCTAATATGAGAGACAGAGAGAAGAGAAAGGGGTGGCTCCCCCTCTTGATCCTCCTCTGGAGGATCCCTTTCTGTGTGTACCCATACTACCATACTATAAAGTAGGCCGGAAAAAGATTTTGTATGGCACAATATGTAGTAGGTGAAATGTAGTATGCCAAAAATACCAGGATGTTCTACTACACCTGGTCCAACTTTGCAGTATGCAAGCCAGCATGCTTCTTTGGTTATGCTGACCCAAAATCCTCAGCACAGTGAAAGATACGATACGTCACACCCACTGAGCTGCAACCAGATAACGGGTTGACAGCTCATTAACAGCTGTCAGAAGTCGCAATTAAAGATGACAGCGCATTCAAGCCACTGATGACCAGTCAAATAGTCATGATAGGAATACTGATTGTTTAAGTAAACAAAATAATCATAAATATTACAACAAAGGGACATAACTATAAAAAAATAACAATGACAGAACTGCAGATGTTTCATTAATTTTTCATTTCATTTTCATTTTCACTGTCACAAATATAATAGAATCTACAATCTGTGCAGTTAAAACTTTAAAGTTAAACTACACAAATTGCTTCGTAACAACAGCAGAGCTCTCTGGGTTGATCTCCATCTCTGGAGAACTTGGTAAGTGGCGTTTGTTTTATTTCCAAGGCAACAGATAAAAAGCAAAAGGGTCAAAGTTCAGGGTGTAACATTATGAGCCAGTGGTACGTCCCGATTGTGTGCATGCTGCATGCAACAGTACATCATTTTTAAGAGCACATGCAGTACCTACTACAACTAAAAAGAAAGTATGTCATTTGGGATACACCCGGTGTGTCTGTGGTGGCAGGCATACAAAAATGCAGAAGTACAATCCAGTCAGATGACACTGGCAGACTGAAGCTGAGAGATGAGCAGGGAGATCTAGATGCTGGTAAGATGGAGGTAAGTTTACCATAGTTCATTTACACAAACCACCCACACTGTGATGATACAGGGGTGGTTAAAAATTGGCAAAGTCTCCCTCTTGAGTTTCACTTTCTACACGTGGAGCAAGCATGTGACCCAACTTAGACTTTTTACCCCATTTACATTTGCACCTTTTCACCAACCAAAGACAAAAATGTACTTTCCCTTCAAACGATCTATCCATCTCCCCAACCCATATAAAAGAGGAGTTTGCAAGTGCAAGGCAGCAGGGCATGATGGCATCAGGGAGTTCAAAGTACGCACCACTTGCTGGCAAAAGCTCTCTTGCTCCAATTCAACCTAATTCTGAGCCTTAAGAGGGCACCTCAACTACAGGAAACTTTCAGTCAAAACACCCTTAAAAAGTCTGGCATGCTGGTCTACAATAAGAAATGTGTGGGTTTTAGTAAATTCGTGTTTTTAAAGAAACCTTTTAACCATTTACTAAGGGATGAAATATGAAACATAGTGTTGGAAAAGAGGGCAACAAATCTGTCTGAGTGTGCTGATTTCACATGCATCAATAAACAAGTATGACAAAGTATGATATACCAATTTTATTTTCCATAACATTGTGTTGCAGTAGAACTGTACACATAATGCATATCTTTTTACACACTGTTCGTTTTGATGAGACTCAGTGTCATGACCAAGCCTTTTGAGTGTTGAAATTTCATATTTCCATTACATTCCACAGATTTCCCTCTGGTTACTTGGACACCACGGCCTGCACCTGTTGAATTCTTGTCAGTGAGCGCCACCTCCACAAATAACATCAGACAAGCATGCACATTCACACAGCCTGTGGAACAGAAGACACTTATCAAGACATGAGTAGTCGACTGGCTAAGCATCTTAAAGTTAAGTCACCAATTTCCAACCTGGCTCATGTTTGAAAAGAAAATTCTATTGTCCTGTTTAATCTGGTTCCTCTTTACACCAAATAACAGCTTGAACAGTTTCATTGTGTAACATTTCCAACCTATGATTTGATTCATGCCTCAAAGGATTAACGCTGCGGGCAAAGATCCTTGCACGTCTCAGGAGCTGCAGCCAATTAAGTGGCCATTGAGTGTAAATATTTCTCAGGTGAAACGGATTTGTGCTTTGCAAACATTATAATAGTTTTTTCATTCATGTTTTTGTAGTCACGGTTTTAAATGTATGGATTGGTTTCTGGCCTGTAAATACTATAGGAGGTGCATACACAGCTGCGTTTCCCCCTTTTTCTGTTGTTTGTCAACGCATTACATGTGACAGTAAGTGCATTCAATTATGTTCCCAAGGCTTGTCATTTTATTTTCATCTGAGTGAAGGTATCTTGCACATAATTTGATCAGTGTTGCATCCTTTTTTGCCTTTAGCTGTGGGATGATGTTGTCAGGCTGTTACATAACCCATCAATGACACAAAAAGAAAAGAAAACTGGCTACTGTATGGTGAGTATGTCCAGATGAAAATAAGGAACAATGAGGCTACTTCAAGTCTGAATTGTGCCATTCAGGCTCCGAGCTGTTGAGAGCCCCGAGGAGAATGTTCAAAGAATCTCTTACACCTGCTTACAAGGTCGCCAGGTTTCTGCATAGCACACAGTAACACTGATCAAAAAGCTGCGTATTTCAAATCGCACCAAAGCCTTGATGAGCAACAGCCTTAATGAGCACATCACTGTATGCCATCAAGTTTCTATCATTTGGGAATATTTTGTGATCTATGGCCTGTAATTACTAACTGCATCCGTAAGTCAAATGAGGCGACTGTGTTTATAGCAGCTATCGAATACAAGCCTTTTCAAATGCAAAGTGGCTGCTTCACCCGCATGCTGCTTTTTCTCCAAAAGATCACACGGCAGAAAAGAAAAGTCAGAAAGTGAGAAATATCAGGGAATGCCTCTTTTAGGGAAAATGTCGACCCTGCATGAATATTGTGCCGGATGTTGGGTGAGGGTGCAAGAGAGACTCCAAACGGCATAATGCACAAATTTAAGAGTGTGTCGCCTCATTGAGAACAGCACTCAAAAGGATTAGTAGCACATACTGCAGAAACCTTAGCTTTCATTTTCCAATAAAAAAACATTGTGATAACCTTCACTGCTTACTTTCCTTGTGTGTTTATTTCAAAGGCAGAATTGTATTTACACCATTTAATATATATGTTGCTTTTTCAATTCACACTAAAAATCAACATAGGTTCACAGCTTTTTTGACTCAGAAATTAACGTTTTTTTTTTCTTTTCTTTTTTTGCCTCAGTTACAATCAAACATAGCACACCTGTAGCTTCTGTTGTGAGAAACTAACTTGACACTCCTCTGCAGTATCTCACCTGGTGTAAAAACACTCCAACATGGCAGTCAAACACCAGGATACATTTCCTTTTTGAAAATAGGAAGCTTGCCGCATTGTATTTATGTGGCAGAGAATGAAATAACGTCCCAAACTACGCTTTCTTTCAGGTTTTATTAACTTACACCCAAAAGCTGGAGGTTTTTTCAAATCCAGTTTATAAAACTAATAAAAAGTGGTTTTATGAACATGTTTTTCAGAAAGAAAACATTTTAATAATGCCAGCTTTCCAATTTTGAAAACAAGATTCATCATAAGATTTGGAAGACTAAATATTATTCTGTGTTAAAGCCCAGTGAGAAATTGCAGCAGAGTGGTTAGTTTTAAAGCTGTGAGGTTGTGCTGCACAAAAAAATGGTGTGCGAATCTGTCCTTTAAGCTGACAAGCAAGGTGTCATATTTGGTCACATGGAGAAAAAGGCCCAAAGTAAGGGTGCCAACAGTGAGCATAGGGAACACAAATGAACATGGTTACATAATGTCGCTGAGGGGTGTATAGAAAGAAAACACAAAGCTGAAAAAGATAATATTTGTTCTTCTGTTTCGGCAATTGAGTCCCCCGCCCAAGGCCTGCGTGTGAACTTCTGTGGGATGTTGAAGAGAAAACTTTCTATAGACGACTGTCCTGAATACATAAAAAGAAGCAGTATGGAGGTGAACTAGGTTTGCTGAATGGGTTTGTTGTTAATAGAAAATATGGCACTTGCCATGATATTCAAAATTTGACACTATTGTGTTAACTGTAAGGCAGTACTTTTGAATGAAAAAAAGACCTCAAAGGACCCAAGGTGTTTATACTTTTTCCCCCAGCAATGACTCAACAAAGTGTTTGTACACCTAATGTCCTTCAGCTATGCCTGTTTCTTTGGTTTAAAGTGTTTAAATGTCTTTGCATCCCTCCAAGTGCATCTAAAACACTCTCCAGATGTCTGAGCATTCGTTTTCTCTGCACTCTAACAACATCTTTTTGTGTGTGTGTGTATGTGTGTGTGTGTTGCTGTTCCGCTCTTCCTTCCCCGCGGCAACCTGGATACCACTCCTGCATTCCCAGTGGTGGAATGACCTTCTCACCTCTCTTGTCAGGAGCGCATAGTCACTCCCTTTATTGATCTAAATCCCATCTCTTAAATGAAAACTTTATGTACCCCTGATTTCTACCCTCCTCTGCACGGCAAATGTCATTGTTTGCTTCCAAATATTTCTCCTCTGCTTGCAAAGCTCTCGCATCTGTCCTATCCCATGAATATTTATAGTATGACTTTGAGCTTTGCATCTGTTACCATTCTTGATTTATGGCTTTGCACATTTTTTACCCTGTATAAGAACACACAAATGTGCAATGAATTTAAATGTGTAAAAAAACAACCAACCAAAACCATTAAAATTATGAATATCGAACGTCATTCTTGGATATTTGTGCAATTAGAAGTTGATTCCATCACTCCACACTGAAAAGCAAATATATGTAGTGATGCGATGTACATGCCAACTAAGCCAGAGGTTGTTTTAGATGCACTTTGCAACTGTAGTAGAGTTAATGGAAAGGGAGGTTAAGCATTATCTGGTAATAACCTGTTAATTGCGTGGGGTTATTGAGCTTCACATATATAAAAAAAAACACATTTTGAATACATCGCCATTAACAATATACCACAGTTAAAAACCACACTGACACTAATTTACAAAATATCCCTTTGAAATGTCTTCACGCTCCCTTACTGTATATGGCAGCTAATACACTGCAAATGTTTCGGACAACTGTGTAACACGACAAAATGTTCGGTAGGCACCCTGAGATGGGAATACAGATATGAGCTGTACCTTCTCAACAATCTACATTTTTTGACACACTATCCAGTTAAGAGGCAATGAAAGTCACTCTTCTGTCAGATTAAATATGACCGAGTGACAGTACAACTCCTAAACACTCCCCCTAATGTACCTTTTTTTGTTTGTTTTTTTTCCACAGTGAAAGCTTCAAATTTGTCCCTGGTGAATTAAATATATGTTTTATTAGAAAATAAATAAACTACCTTAACAAAGATAAATTACATCTGAAACAAAAAGCTCAAATTTTGCATAAGTAGTTCAGAATGAAGAGTAAGAATCACCACTGCATGAGACTACCAAATTCTGCATATGATGTAGGAGGCAGAGGAACCCGTGCTCATTCTATATTGCTTGCTGCACTTTCAGTGAATGTATTTATCCGCTTCCTTTTTCCAGGGGCTGGAGGCTTTCTCACACAGAAGGCAGGAGAACATCCTGAACTTGCTGTGTATCTCAGTCCTTTTGTTGGCTTGTTGTGTGGCCTGGAGAGCAGCATCATTTTACAGTGAATCAGTAAAATATATGGATGCAGGGACTATCTCAGTTAAGGGGATATGATTTTTTACATGCAGCTGATGTTGAATTGTGACAACCACTGTGTTTGGATTTGCATAGCAAAGTGTTAGGGTGCATAAAGAATCATCCGTGCTGTGCGCCTGGCTATTTTCTGAAATTGAACAAATCACAGCATTGCAGTATTGTTAACATGTTAAAGAGTTGTATTCTCACTGTGTGAAGATGTCAGCATCAACATATACTTAACTTAGTGCAAGCATCTAAAAATTGTACTTAAAGGGATAGTTCAGATATTTTGAAGTGGGGTTGTATGAGTTGCTTAGCCACAAAAAAGTTTGTGGAAGAAGCTAAGCAATGTGAACAAGGGAAGCAGCAAAACATATTTTAGCCACTTAAAAAAGTCCCATCTAAAAGGATCAATATCATTTTAAGTGTAGGGTATATTCAGACTATTCTAACCCCTTCACCTTACTGTCGGACAGCGATTTCAGACAGGGAATTGAAGCCATTGTATCACTGTCTTCACAGCCAGACTCCACTGACAAACACAGTAATTTAACATCATCTGAACAGGCATGTACAAGGGTTAGTTCGGATTCCCAAAAGTCACACAGTAACACAAACAAACTAATTGACTGAGGCAGTGGTATACCAGCAGCTCCCGAGTTCAGCGATCTAAAATGACTGTTTTTCTTAATGGAGTCTGGTGGGTTTGACGAAAGCATAGATGGGGAACTGTAGCCGTTAACAGCCCGTCAAAGATCTGAATTATCCTTTAAGTACAAACGACGACTTTCACCTGGGAGGGCGGTGTTTGTGTCCTGTAAGATTACAAAGCCAAATCCTGTTCTTTCTTCCTAAACCTAACCACATGTTTTTATTGCCTAAACAAAAAAAGTCAATTTGCATTGTTGTGCTGCTTACAATGCATGTAATATGCAGAACTTGACACGGCGTCCCAGAATGTCAACAACCAAAGCACCAAGGGTACCTTGCACGTCATATGTGGACGTGGAAAGTCCATGACTAAATGTTGATATATGAGGTCGGAGTGAGAACGTGTTGCAAGTACAGGAGTTGAGTAAATGTACCTAGTTACTTCCCACCAATTGTGTAAATAAAATTGTGCCCTCCATTGTAGGCTTACAGTACATTAACATTTATTTTGTCTCCTTGTCTGGGTAGCCCCGTCGCAACATTTTATAGTCTTGGTTACAAACTGTTATTGTTTAAACATTTCTATATATTGGATTTTATTTATTGTGTTTCTGAAGGTGTGTGCCTATAGGCTAGCCGTGCTTTAGGGATGGTACATTATACTGTAAATACTTTTTGTGCTCTGTATAAAACTCATGTTGCACTCCTGTAGAAAAAAACAAAAAAAGAATCAATATTGTTCAATTAAACATGAATAGAATATTTTGGGAAAATACAAATTAGAAGAGCTGTCTCGGAAATAGGCCGATCATTTTTTTCTCACAATGCTTTTGCGTGTTGTAGGAAACTGTTTTTATTTAAAAGATGATAACTAGGGAGGCTTTGCATGCAGCCTACAGTGACCTATAAATTAGTATTAAAGTTATATAATGGTCTAACTGCAGCAGCTGAGAAGTATAATTAGTGGTGTGGTGTTATGCAGAATGATGAATACAGCAGCAATAGTAGATCTGTAGGTGTCCTCCACCTGCTACATCACATGCACCATTTGTGTCAGAACTACAGCCATGTTAAATGGCACTTCCTACAAGGTGTTGAACATGACTTGCTTTGTGTCATCCATCAGTAGCTTCATTTCCTGAATTAATGTAGGATATTATATTAATTACTAAGTATTTTTTTGTCAGTCTTAACAGTGCAAGAGGGTGAGAGCAGGCAGCATGGAGTTTATGCTACTGACCATGTTACTGTCACCACGTCAAACCCTGTCTCCTCTTCTTCTAGTGTAGCATTCAGGTGAGGCGAGTTGTACTATTTGAGGCTTTTGAAGTTACTAAAAAGAGGTGTATGTTTACTAGTGGTTACCCCATTTTGTGAAATATGTCTAAAGCAGCAGACATTAAAGGATATTACATTTTTTAAGAAATATTTAAGTACCATTCAGATTGTTTTTAGAGTACAAGCAAAATGAAACTGCAATGCATGGCTCTGTCCTCCCAGGACATGACAACATCTCTAAAAATGTTTGCTCTGTTGATGCTTAGTGGTTGAGAATCACAGAGAATACTGATTGAGCATTTTAGCAAAGTTGTTGGGTAAAATGGACCAAACAATGAACTCTCAGAACTCATTATATTAACTATAAGGGCACCAGAGAGGGCAGATCTCCGCCAAGGAGGCCCTATCTCGCAATGTTAATCAAAGTGAATTGGTGTATCTGCCCTGTGATTTAAAATCCACTCCAAAATTTAATGGGTGCTACCTTGGCCCATGCTACACCCTCGCACCAAGTTTAATGGAAATCGGGCCTGGAGTTTTTCCATAATCCCGCTGACAAACAAACAAACTGAACAAGAAAACATAACCTCTGTACAGGTAATTACGTAGCTCTTCACAACTTTAAAAATGATTAGAAAAATTTCTCCACAGATAGAAACATGTTGTGCCCAGTTCTGATCAATAAGAACTTAAAGAAAACTGAGCCATGCAATCAAGTTTCATCTGTTACTTGTTACTCTTTAGCTGCACAACCATCTGGATGTCACATAAAAACAGGAATTACCACTTAACAGGCTCAAAGGTTTCAGATTTCATTCTTTGTTTGTACGATCTCTGACCGACTCGTTGTTGTTGAGCGGCGGAGGTGGCGATTGCTTGCTCCTCATGCTCCTGCCGTCCGTGGCGGCTCGCGAAGTCTCTGTCACAAAAAGCCGAGTCACCCAGACGGAGGTGACAATGCGTTTGTACTCGTTCCTAAAATTCCTGTTGAGTAAGCCATAGATGATGGCGTTCAGACAGCTATTGAAGTAGGCCATGAAGTAGCTGACCACGAAAAGCCACTCGGGGATACGGGGAGCCACACGGGACGGATCTATGGCCACCGCCAAGCCAATCAGGTTGAGCGGAGCCCAGCAGATGGCAAACAGCACAAAGACCACAAACATGGTGATGAAATTCCGCAAGTCACTTGGTCTGAGGCGAGGGCTCTCCTCTGTCTTCACTTTACGTCGCACCTGGAGAAAAATACACAAGATAAGATTTAAACTGCGAAGGCTACTGTTGGTATCTGCCTCTCCGTGTTACACACATACAGACAGACAGAAACCCATGCAGATATCCTCACACACAACCACTCCAGGGATCTCATCCACCTACCCACCTGTCAAACACGATATCTCAGCTGAAATCACAAGAACTGTCTTTGCCAAACCTTTGCTGTGTTGAGTCCGTTTTAAATCTACTCCAACTAATAATTAAAAATCAAAATGCTCAACTCAAATGTTACATGGCAAAAAGATTTCAAGGATGAGATCATGTATTTTGTCAGTGTATTCTGGCATTTAAAGGTCCAGGGTGTAGGATTTAGAGGGATTTAGTTGAACATTATGATGTCACATTGAAGTTGACATTTGACCTTTTGAATGTTACATGTCATCAATTTATCATTATATTGTATGAGACATTTGTGTGACATTTTGTCAGAATAAGTGTGTGAATTCTTGACTTGTGGCAAAAAAAACGTGTTCTGTGAGGTCACAGGGACCCTGATCTTTGACCTTTGACCACCAAAATCTAATCAGTGCATCTGTGAATAATGGATGTGAAAATTTGAAAAAACTTCCCTCAAGGCATTCTTGACATAACGTGTTCATGGGAATAAGATGGACAAGTGACCTTGACCCTTGACCTTTGATCACCAAATTCTGATCAGTGGATGTTTGCGCCAAAGAGACAACCTGAGAGACAACCTGAAAACCTAATGCCTCCAGCTATGGCTATCACTGCTACAGAGGCATAAAAAGGTGAGCACACATTAGCAGCTGCTAAGCAACTGGCCTGTCTTTGACTGGTGTTGTGAAAATGTTGATTTGTAACATGTAAGTGCTTTATTTTTTCTGGTTCACATCACAGGATCTATCTGTTTTAAGGGGAGAAGACCTCTTTGGATAATTCGGGCTCACTGTAAAAACCTCTTGAACGACCGTACAGAAATAAGGTGAGCACGCATTAGCAGGTGCTGGGCTAATGGCTCATCTGCGACGTGCCGAACAGCATAGAGAAACATTGATTTATAATGTAAAACCGTTCAATTCAGGGTTGTTGTTTTTTTTGTTTTTTTTTTTACAGTTTTTATCACCTGGTCTGTTTGTTTTGGAGAGGAAGAGACCTCTTTGAATAATTCGGCTCCTAGTAAAAGCCTCCTGAACAATGAACACCTGAAGGAATTCTTATCAAATAAAGTACCAGCTGATTGCAATCTGCAATCCTCACCACTAAATCCCCCCAAATCTTACACACTGTTCCTTTAAAAACCACACTGACTCATCCAGTAAAGAGTATATAAATAAAGGTCCAAATTTCACAACTTGGAATGACCATATTTTCCCAATTACAGGTGCAATTTCAATGAACCCTGGAAGGCTGATGGATTATTGTTTGGCCCAAGGGGTGCAGTTGATGGCATGTTTACAGATTTATTTGGTTGGTATTATCACACTATTCGAATAGCCCCTTCCCTCCATTCATACCTTCTGTGTGCCCGCAAAGACGTAAATAACCGCGTAGAGAGGCAGGAGACTGACCTGAATCACAAGCACCCAGATGCGTAAATAACAGAAGGTGACCACTGCAATGGGAACCAAGAAGTGAACCACCACTACCGCCACTGTGTAGGAACTGCTGACATTCTGGGCGAAGGTGCAGGAGTACACCCGCGGGTCGTAGCGCAGGGAGCCAACGAAGAAATTGGGGACAATTGCCACGACTGTGAGCACCCAAATTAAGGCAACAAACAGCAGAGTGTTGCGATAGCTGTACAGCCGACTGTAGGAGAATGAGTGGCAGATGTAGCAGTATCTGTTCACTGCAATCCCAGTGATGTTGAAAATGGAACCGATGACACTCAGCCCCATAAGGAAACCGCTGACCTGAACAGAAAACAAGACAGTGTTTGTGTCAGTGTGTGTTGGTTTACTGGAGTTTATTGGTAGAAAACTGAAACATGCTTTAACTGATGCCGTCTTACCATGCATTGTATGTTTCCCAGTGCCCATCCATCGTGAAAGAGAGCATAGAGAACCAAGGGGTAGGGGTAGAAGGCTACCACGAGGTCAGCAAAGGCCAAACTCACCACAAACACATTACCTGGAGAAGAAGACACAAAGAAATAATCCCTTAAACATATTTACAGTAACTTGCTCACAGACTGTGAGATGAGTCATACGTTTTATTATGCAAGAGACACCATAGTTATGCTGCTCTGTTAACACTGGGTTCACCCTCTAATGTAGCTCTGATGGTTTTGCCCCTCATCTTTTCATCTTAGAACAATGCATTTGCCTGCATGTGCTCAGACAGTCAGGATAAGTATGTTCAACCCCGTTGGCTCATTCCGATTGAAGGCATCACAAGTAGCACTTTCGATGCTTTTACATTTAAAGTGCTCACATGTTTGGCATATAAAACAACTGCATTCTTATTGCCATTTACAGCCTCTTTAAGGCTGACATTATGCTACAATGTCAGAAAAACCCTCCAGTATTCACCTTGTTTCTAAAGTGCAGGCATGTGTATCTAAATACATGCGGGTTTTGCAAAAATACTTAAATATGGCAACTTAAATTGCTGCACATTTGGTGAGATTGTTGGCAGAGAGGGCCAAGATTACATACCAAAGGTTTCTAGCCTTTTGCCTCACCCCGGAAAAAGTTTTATCGTGAATGGCAGAGTCGTTGTGTTTTGACAGAGTAGAGGGACAAGCTTGTGGACACAGCACTTGAGCTTCTGCAACACTGGGGCATGCAGGTCATTTTTAATCTAGCTGATCCCCCAGCGTAATCCAAACAGTGGTCTCTGGTTCACAAAATCCGTTTGGTACGTCACATAAATAAAGCATTGCTTTAGTTCAGGCAGAGCACTGTAGTTTCATTTGCTAATTGGCAATCAGCCGCTTCATTCATGCTTTACCATAAGTGGCTTGTTCATTGGGCACCTCGGCTACCAGCTGATTAGTAGCATTCGATCATATTCTAACCTAACATGCAAAAAATAGATCATGGCAATACAGAATAGCAAACAACAAGTTCATTTTACGTAATATGTACAAGCTCAGTTAAATTAATTAACAAATTTAGGTCTGTCAGCTATTAAAGACGGCTTTGGTCTAGGCTTGTGCTGATTTCCAGTTTAACCAGTTCGGTCCGGTTTAAGAGCTCCACCCGGTTTAATTCACGTCAACCGGATAAACTGGGTGGTGGTGGGGGGGAGCTTTTCACATCAGCGGTGTGTCAAGGGACTATATTCAACTTATCTTGCATTGTAACATGCATTATGACAACTTAATAAGGTTTATGTTTGTTTATAAATGAAGTGGAGGAGCCTACAAGTGTTTTGTTTAGTTTGTCTCAGAGGCTGCAACTCCGCTCAGCTGTCTGCTGCTGCTGCTGCTGCTGCGAGAGATCAAATTACATTGGGGGCGGGGAAAAGTGCGAGGGAGTCAGCAGTCATTCAGTTTGTTGCCCTCACCAAAGATACTGGATTACTACTGTACTATACAGTATATACTATACTGTACTATTACTACTATAGAGTGTGCCAGTAAACCCGAAACTCCGTTAGCGCTTTTAGCACTTCCGGTTCTCTCGTCTAAAAGTCAATACGTTTTTTGAATGGGATTTTGGTAAAATGCCTCAAATAAGGTCTGTGGTTAACAAAAGCTTAAGCGAGTTTCAGGTTTTGTTCTACGACATAAAACACGTCAGTAAATACCCTACTTGTGAATTTTGAAGCTTTTACGTGTCGTAAAAAAGGCGGTTGCTAACAAGTTGCTCAATATGACTATAAACCCTGTCGGGGACATTAAACGCTGGCAGTCCACCATTACAGCTTCTTATTTAGCTTAAACAGTCCGATTTCCCCATTATACAATGTTTTTAAAATAAAGCGGCCGAAATCAGTTGAAAGCTTAGTGGCGGTGACATCAAGAGTCATGCAACCCTGGAGTAGTCGTGTAGTCCGTTAANCCAAAACGCAATGCAAAAATCACATTCACTTTCTCTTCTGGGAACCAGCGCAATGCTAAACTTCCGGGTTTTGACGTCAGCCCTGGCACACTCTTTTACTGGTTTATCCACCGTCTTTGCCCTAACGTCTTGGTGTCCTTCTGCTTCTTCTTCTTGTGTAACCTTGTGTGTATTAGCGGTTAATACAGCATTACTGCCACCTAGTGGATTGGAAGTGCATTACACCTATAATGGGCTTTTATTGGGGAAAAATAGCTCAAATGCGACCCCCAGTGGTAAAATTAGGTATATAATTCGATATATCGGGTCGGTTAGATATTTGGCTTTAAATCAAACCGGTTGGAAAATTTTCAAACCAGCACAAGCCTACTTTGGTCTAAAATCTGCTACTTGATCTGCATATTTTGCTCTACATAATAATTGTCTATTTTTACATAAAAAAAATAAAAAATAAAATAAAAAAAGACTTTCAGTCTACAAACATGCTTGCGGGTCTTTGAAGTTGTATTTAGCCACAGCGGTGCTCTGAGCATAATGCCAACATTAGCTTGTGACATGCTCTAATTAACATGCTGATGCTAAGCAGGTGTGATGTTTACCAGGTTTAACATTATACTTTGTTATGTTAGCATGCTAGTTGGCATCAAGTGAGGGGATCATCAGAGTCCGAGGGCTTAATCCTCGAATAACTGAACAAGATGTCATGGTGAACCATCCCGCAGTTCTTTAGATATTTCATTCTGGACCTGAGTGGTGAGGCAACCAACCAGCTGTCAGAGCAGCATTGCCATCCCACAAACACAGAACACATGAAAACACATATGTAAATACATCAAGTATGGTCTGTGCATTCATCTTAAATTGTAGGATTAAGAGTAAATATTTGCCTGAAATATCAGTGATTGAGAAGCTTTAGTATAATGAACACATGATACAAACACAGACTGATATAACTCATATCTACAAGGGAGTCTCAGTATCAGGGTAATTACTGCTTAACCCAATTATAAGTCATTGCTCAGCAAGTGTGTGTTTATCTGCCCATCTAACAGTGGAAATATTATTTGAAATCCAGCATATACACGCCTCAATCACCACCGACAAATATGCTGATCAGACAAATGTCTCAATGTAGACAATCTTGTATGCATGGGTTTATGGCAGATGCACCGTGGCATCTTCAATTATAGCCACATGATTTCATAATCTAATACTGTTCATAGTATATTTGAATATTAAGAGGACGTGTGCGTCAAGAAGAACATACCGTACAGTGGAACTTTTAAAAAAAAGAAATGATTTGAATCTTTTCATTAAAGGGCTCCTCAAATGCAACAAAGCAGAAATGATCTTTCTGGATAGATTATTGTTCATTATTGACTGCTCTGTGTGTGTGTGTGTGTGTGTGTGTGTGTGTGTGTGTGTGTGTGTGTGTGTGTGTGTGTGTGTGTGTGCATGCATGCTTGTCCCACTTCAATAAAGACATTTTGCAATAAAGAAAGAAAGATAAATGGTACCAAGGTGGAGGTACACACAAACCTGTGCATATATGCATGTAAAAAAAAAAAAGAAAATAGAGAGAGAAACAAAAAAAAATCTGACTGCTTGTGCTTTAATCTCACCTTGAGGCTACAGCAGCCTTTACAGGAAAGAGTTTTGAGACTCAGTAAAGTGGAAATTCAAACTTTACCTTATACTGTATGCAACAACACACAGTCTTCTAGTTCTTTCAGAACACCCACTTCTTATTTTTCTTTTTGAAAAATGAATTGATTTTTTTGAGTATTAATCTCAACAATTTTCATGTAAATCAATGTCTGAGTCTGTTAAGTCACTATCTATGAAGCAATGAGGTAACACAGTGGTGACTGAGCCTTCACTGATAAAAGTATTGCAGTATCTATATATCTGCATTATTATGACCAAACCCCAGGAGCAGCATCAGGCTTTGAAGCCAATTTGACACTGATACCAAACAATGAAATTACGACTTCCAGGTCTGTCATGTGATGTCATTGGGCCTACAAAGACTTTTTCCCATAGACTCACAGTGTGAAAGAGACGTCTGTAGGTGATAATTGCTATTGAGCATCACAATTAACTTTTAGTTTTTTCACACCAAATAAATGGAACAAGTTGCAAGAGGTATTTAAGTTAGACAGGTGTCGTGTCTTTTTGCATCACTTTATTGCAATTACTATTATAAACTTGTATCTTTCTAGCCCATTGAACGTGAACTTGACCGTCCGCTATTGAAGAGTGTAATGCTCAGTCAATTTTCCCTGAATAAACAATGGTTTGAACAACCCCTGCAACATGATTTTTGTCACCACCTGGATTTGATTCATTGAATAAATGGGGCCCCACCTCCAACGCTGTATCCAGTTCTCATTATACATCCATTATGACCTGGGTGTCGAGGGTGATCATTTGTGGACAAAAGGCTTTATTTTCTCCTGCTGTAAGTTATAAAGCATTTAACTGGTGAAACAGGAGTTGGCTTTTCTTCATGAAGGAGTCACAGGGAATGCAGTGTGTTTGCCAGTGAGATTATCACTTACCACTATCATTCATCAAAAATGCATCTGCAAAACAATTCAGCTGTCTGAAACAGATGAGTCTGAAATATTGCAGTGAGTAATGGACCAGGAAGGAGCCGTCACAGTGAGCTGGTAGATGAAGAGCTGCAGGCAACAGGCTGCACGTCTCCAACTTAGTGGGGAGTGCAGAGCAGAACCTGGTCATGGTTGCTCAAAGAATGGTGGGAAAAGGCCAATTATTGCCTGGCTTCTTTAACAAAATAGTTTGTGCTGCATCCCCCAGGACTCTGTGACTCGTGGTATTAAAGGGATAGTGCACCCAAAAATGAAAATTCAGCCATTATCTACTCACCCATATGCCTCACATCCCTTGCGGAGATCGGCGGGGGGAGCGGCTAGCACACCTAATGGCTGACGGCGCCCCAGACTAACGTCCAAGAACACAAAATTGAATCCACAAAATATCTCCAACATGCTCATCCGTACTGATCCAAGTGTCCTGAAGCCCCGACATAAAAAGTTGTTTCGAAAAATGTCATTTGAACTCTGTTTTTAGCCTCACTGTAGCCTGTAGCTCTGACTGCTTCTCTGTGCTCCGCGCTCACGTGTGCGCGCTTGCGCGAGACCAGCGAAAGCATGAGCTTTGCTTACCCATGTTTACATCACGTGACACGTGCACCGCAGGGGGAGACAACGGTAGCCACAGTCGCTAAAAGATAATTTGCACTACGGTCTTTTAGCAAAGGACAGCCCAACATGTCTGAAGCAGCTCATGAGCCTAACCCTCAGCCAGCCGCAGATACCGGAGTCGAGCACTGGAAACCTGGTGGTGTAGTTGTTTCAAATGCAAAGCAATGCCAACGGGTGAGGAAAGTCTTTGCTGCTCAGACTGGGAATTGGCGATGCCTGCGCTTGAGAATCTGGACATCAGTACTGACGAGACTGTTGCTCTTCAGAGACCGTGCATCACCGATCACCCTGAGCGCGCACACGTGAGTGCGGAGCACAGTGAAGCAGTCAGAGCTACAGGCTACAATGAGGCTAAAAACAAATTCAATTCAAATGACGTTTTTCGAAACAACTTTTTATGACGGGGCTTCAGGACACTTGGATCACTACGGATGAGCATGTTGAAGATATTTTGTGGTTTCAATTTTGTGTTCTTGGACGTTAGTCTGGGGCGCCGTCAGCCATTAGGTGTGCTAGCCGCTCCCCATGCCGATCTCCGCAAGGGATGTGAGGACTCTAAAACTTCACCAGGGCCTCCATCAGCATGTGGGTGAGTAGATAATGGCTGAATTTTCATTTTTGGGTGCACTATCCCTTTAAACCACACTGATATTGTTACCAACAGTAACTACTGGTGTCACCAAATCAACCAGGACTGAAAGCTTTTGATTGCCATTTTAACCAACATGCTTTCATGCTTTTCACCCCACACAAACATGCCTTCATGTGCTGTGGGAGCAACATCAATTTGGGAAACTATATGGATAATAGGCCTCGTTAAGAATTACTGCTCAAATTTTGCATTGTCACTGTAACCATAAAAAGTTTTATATGAGCTTCTTAAAATTTATGCTCAAACAACTGCACTTAGTAATGGTGTTCTGTTTTAAATTATGTGCAATTAGCAGCCTGCCAGGAAAATAAGATCATTTTTATCACAGCCATTGTGGCAATAATTTGAAATTAGAAACTTTTAAAATGGTTTGCATCAACAAGAAAGATTCATGCAATCAAAGCTAATGCACAAAGGCAAGCATGAGGAAAAAATGCCTTTTTGTTAAATAGTCTCACGAAAGTCTCCTTTGAATGGTCTAATAATTCAAAAGTTTTTCTTCTATCTCCATAAAAATCTGGAAACATTTTCCATTAAAAAAAGGTCTCTGCAATCAGAGATGACTATGAACACAGATTTTCTGATAATTACTGAAATTTGATTTTCAATTTACAGGCTGAACTGAGTCACCTCCAACACAGAAAAGAGTGTGGCACATTTACAGCTGTGACAGTTCAAATGCGTGTACACTCAAGCTTTAAAATATTCGAACAATTATCACACAGCTGTCAGAGCCATGTATTCTTTTTGAAAGGCAATCACCACCACCTCTAAACTGTGAATTGTGTGACCTATTGAATGACCCACTGTTCCACTGCACTGCCATGGCGTCACCCGACCTGAGAAATAACAAGTGTTACATAAACTCCTGTAAAGCTGCATGGCTGTTATGAGCCTCTTGTTCGTGCATAATTGTGTGCGAAATCAAATTTCAGGTACTTTTTACAAACTGGGTGCTTCATTGTTTATGTTGAAGCATTGTTTATCAGAGAAATACATGCAAGTGCTGTTATATTTATTCATGAGTGTGCCAGTAGCCTATGTTGTTTGAGAGGTAATGAGTAGGAATGCAGTTAACATGATGTTTAAGTTTGTTGAGTGAATATCATGAGATGTGATGGCGTAACAGACTGTTAATAGGCAATGAATAGGAGACAAAGGAGTGAAGAGATTTTCTTCTCACACACATACCTAATGGACATGTATTAGTACTGTTTTAAAGCTGAAAAAACAAGGCAGATGGTTGTAATTATCAACAAAAATGAAAAGCGAAATCCTTTCTGCGATAGCTGTTTATGACTTCTCTGACCACGCAGTGCTGTTAATGCATGAGGACTGGATAAGCAGCCGCTACCACACGTGTACCGCTCTGGCACATACCCAGGAAATCCGTGTGTGTGTGTGTGTGTATGTGTGAGAGAAAGAAGAGAGAGAGCAGTAGCTGGCAGCTTCATGTTCTCCCCCATCAGCCTGATGAAGAGCAGCGCACATTAGATGAAGCAGCAAACAAGTGTTTCACATGTGGGGGTCTCACACAGATGCGCACCTGTGAGAGTTTTTGAACCATCTGCTCACTAAGCCACGGATTACGGTGGTGATCGCATTTCCTAATTATTCATAGACGAGTCTATAGGCTTAAATGGGACAATCTTGTTTTAGGGTTTGGAGCAATGTAAAGTACAGTTAGATTACACTACAACTTAATTTACCCAGAAGCCTCTGGGAACGGGGTGTAATTTGGACAAGCAAGTGCTCGGAGACCTTGAATTTTTTGAATTTCCAGATGAAAGCATATACACACTCTGAAGTGCTGAGTTTAATTTGCAGTAGCAACCTATTTGGCTGCACCAATCAAAGAGGAAATGAACAAACATGCATAGTAAACAGTATTTTTTGCACTGCTGCTTGTTTTTTCCACCCTTTTTATGCCTAATAGGTGGATTGGATGCTCCTAAGATTGAAGTTTGTGCAGCTCTTCACAAGGTTATTCACATGTACATAATTGCATATGGAAATGTTGACTAAAACTTAATCTCCTTTGTCAAAGGCACGCGTGAATGATTACTGTAATAAACAATATTAGAACTCAAAATGGTTTTATGCATTTTCCCTCCATGTCTGTGAGCAATTCCCGAGGGGAAGAGATTGCGAAGATTTTCCTCTCATTTGCTTTTTTTTTATGTGTTTCCTGTGGGAGGACATGCTAGGCAGATTTGCCTTGTTTGCATTTAAATTTGTTTTCAGTGAAGGAGCGAGGCCAAAAAAAAAAAAAAAAGATGGTAAGGGAATGATGACAGGAATGGGGACTGGATCCAGAAAGGAGTGATGTGGAGGGAAAAAAGTGGTCAGGCACGGTGAAAAAGCTGCACTTTCATGTGGAAAGGCTGTGTTAAAAATGGCCAATCTCATTTAGGGAGGGTAAAAAAATAAAACAATCCCCACAAGACATGATCTGGACAATTAAAAGCCTTGTAATTTTATAATGAAGCTGTCACCTCTGGTCATTTCTTCAATCTGTTAAATGGAAGAACATGACACAAAGACAAAGGAGAGGCGCTGTCTGTCTCAATCTGGAGAGATGAATGAACAAAGCTGTCAACAGGAAATAGAAAATTAGGAAGATGGCGGGAAAAATAAAAGGAGGTTAGAGGTCAGCGGAGAATGGGATTGTTAGCGGCGGAGGAAGAGGAGAAGGGAGAATAAGCTGATGACAGAAGACAAGACAAAAGAGTAATACATTTTCTCATAGTTTTGTAGGCCAGGCAATAAACGATCTTGTCATCACCACTATACATCAGAGCCTTTTCCTCAGCATGCCAAAAGCTTCCTCACTCCACTGCCCTGCCGACTGCCTGGTCATACATAGCTGACCCCACAGGGGAAAGAAAGGCAAACCTTTCTACCGCTTCCACCACTGTCTGGTCTTTATTTTGTCTATTCACTTAGCTGCTCTTCAAATTCTTCAACCAAGGAGTGTTAGTTTTGAACGATACGACCCAATAACCCTCCTTCCTCGCTTCTTAATGATCCCACTTTTTCTTTTTTTCCGCCTTGTTTTCAGAGGTTGAACATGTTTCTCGGAGAAGAAAAAAGACACACACACACACACACACTAGGAGTGCAGGGTGGGCGATCAGGCCACGTTGCCACTCTGAAATGGATTGGGAGCATGTCTGGCTACTACTGTGTGAAGGAAATGACCTTAAAAGTGCACTGAATCACTTTCTAGACTGTCCATATTAAAAGGAGTTCACAGAAGACGAGGAGCACCAGCGAAGTTTGAGTCTGTTCTTGAACAGAGTTCAGAAGAATATGCGCAATATTCTATAACTGAAAAGTAGTTATTGCCTCGGGCAAAAGCTGTACAGTGAGTTAAACTTTACACTCTCATAATCTTACACTTTCTGCAGGAGCAAGGACACATACAGCCTACAGAATAGCTGCATTTTTAAGTGTCTGATTTTCTCTTTATCAGGACAAAGAAAAAGACTGCATGAGGAACAAAAGTCGACAGCCACAGGTGACTATTTAAAAAAAGTATAACTTCAATGGTCAGAAATCATGTAAGATCAGCAGACACAGCATGTTGATGTTGAGCTGGCATCACTACCATCTTAATCTGTGACTCGTTTGTTTGGTTAAAAGGTTTATTAAAAATATTCGCCACATAATCAAAGTTAAAAGTCTAAAAGGTAGAGGTAAAATAACATTTGAATCTCTGATTGAATTCAATCCACAAAATCCCCATTCATAACTAGACAATCCCTATTTGCACATACTTTATCCATGGTTCACCAAGTATCTTATTCCAACATATTTCACTTGACAACACAATTTCTCTTACCCACCAGTAAATTCTGTCTGAAGTGCAGAGGGGAAAAGTCATCCTGGTTGAGTTAATTGGTATAAACATCCCCGAGGTAACATTTTAATTAAAAATGAGCAGCAATTTATCCAGTAAGAGATGTGACGAGTTCTCCGGATTTGACCGCCGCAATTTACCTGGAAGTTAGTGCTTGACTTTAACCAGCTCAATACATCAAACACGGACAGTCACATTTGGATGGGCAGTAGATCAATTAAAAAAAGGTTAATGCTGCAGGTTCTCTTTCAGACAGTAAGCTTGAATTACGAAGACCAATAGGTTAAAATGTGCCCTGCATTTTAAGTACCTTAAAACATTTGATATAAAAGGTAATTAAATGTTCAGGGATTTAACGTCTCCTTGTTATTTAAATTTAAGTGCCTTGTTTTTACTTTGTGTTTCTCACAGATAAAAAGTACTTATCCAATACTCTCCCTTAGGAAGCTGTCTAAAGGTCATTTTATATTATACTTGGACCAATATATCGTTTTCCGATCTGCCACTGCTGTTTATATTTTTGTTATGTTTGTTACTGTTTGTAGGCAAAGCACAGTTACCTGAACACTAGACCAGCTGCTTAAGAGATTTTGCATTGCAGCACAATTACACACTACACCCACAAGTTTACCTCTGCTTAAACTATGCAAGGAACTACTTTGGTGGCGGTGTGTTGTTTCAGGCACTGGGGAAACAATGAAATATGAAACTTTAAAATCTGCTGCACCTCTGATCACTGCCAACATCATCCCCTCTATCACTGCTACATTATCTATAAACAGATATCTGCATGTGAATGCAGAATTTGTAGGCAACAGGACAACATTTTGGGATCAGAATTTCTTGTTTGTACGGTTCAGTACAGTTCGATATGCTTTTTTAACATTTCCACTGTGAAAAGTTGTGGATGGTACCAATGGAACCATTCCTTACCATCCTCATTTTTGGTCCCCCCTCTGTTGGGGTAGCTAGCACACAGATCTGATACTAACAGGTGGAGCTGTGAACACTGCAGTCTGTTTATTGGTCAATAGCGGACGGTCACTCTGCTCAGGGCTGAGTTGTGGCTGGTTTTGAGGCTCATGTAACCTCTGTTCATACCGTGGAGAGTTTTATTAGTAAACTGTAACTATAAAATGAAAGGATGTTTTGCTCCCTCTAGCAGCAGCTGGAGTCGGAAAAATAACTTAATTCACTGGGCCGACTGCCGGTGACTTTTAAGGTGGAAAGTTAACTTGTAATGTTACTCAATGCACAAGCTGACGACATGAATCAGCACACTTTAAATTTCAATTTGAAAACTTTGACCATTGCTTTAGTTTTTGTTTGACCTATACTCTTTGTAATGAGTGAATTTTGTAATGAGCGTCGTTCCTGTGAGCTGTGGCAACACTAAACCCCTGAGCTTGCCTGAGAAAGACTAAATGCACAAACCCACTATTTCTAAATACCCCATAGAGAGAGACTCTCACTGCAGCAAGGCGCAGACTTCCATCTGTGCCACCAGTAATGAGGAAATACAGTGAGTGCTGGATGAAGCAGTGAGTGACGATAACCCCGCCCACATTAAGGAGTACTACTTGCAGTAGGAAAAACTAGGGTCTGGGTACCATGACTGAAAGGTTAGTTTTGGTTCCAAAGGTACCATACCGAAAGTGTTTGGTGGAAACGGGGCTTATGTGTCATCACTGCGATATGTGGTCCAGGTGACACCTATTGTAGCAGGAACTACCTCAGAAGCTGTTCTGAGTATTTTACCAGGTGTTTATGTTGTCAAGACATTAGCAGCAAAACTGTACAAAACTTTTCAGGTGTGTATTTGAGAGCAAAATGACAGTGACGTTTAAAGATGGGTGTGGTCCGAGCAAGGGAGCTGGAAGTACGGAGGTAGGAAGTAGGGTAGGGGCCATTGGCTCCCTCACTTTACGCCCCTGGCTCAAATTCCTTTTAAGTCATTAATCACAGGATTGTGGCTGGAGTGATCCATCTTAAGATTTTTACTGGTTATTCATTTATCTGCCCTCATATGCAAATATCTGTTTATAGAACATCATGACTCATGACTTGCTAATCGGACTGTGAATAATGACCTTCACATGGGAGAGGGAGTCATGTCCTGATAACGCTGGCTCAACTGGAATCCCCAAAATATTGGCTGCTGCCACCAGAGCCTAAGGCCCTGTTTAGACGACAACAGTTTCTCGAAAAACGGAAAAGTCTGTCCTTTGCGTTTTAAAAAACTTCTGCATTTATGACAACATTATTGAAATGATTCCCGTTCACACGGAGCCGCAAAATCTACTGGAAATGCTGTAGTATGCACGCCAGGCCAATGGGTGGCAGTGTAAATTTGCAAAGCAACACCACAGCATGACGCCATGCGCCTGCGCTGAAGCGCCTTCCTCTCCAACGCCGTGATTACAAACCAAAACAAAGAAGACACAATGGCGAAAGCATGCACAGATAACTTTGTCTGGATGGACGAAGAGGTGGAGTTGCTGCAGTAACAGATCTACACTTCACTTCAAATCAACAGAGTGAGCAGCACAAACAGAGCTCGGCATTGTTGTTGTGACGGTCGGCATGCCTAGTGACTGGAACCGTAATGCGCATGTGCGAAAAGTCTCCGTTTTCAGAGGAACTGCATATTGCAAGATTACATGACAACTGAGACGCTGCCGTTTCCAAAAAGTTGCACTCTGGAACCCGTTTTCAAAACGTTGCGTTTTCAGTCACCCAAAACGCCGGAGTTGTGTAAACGTTGGGCCAAAACGCAACTAAAGTTTACCGTTTTCAGTTGAAATCGTTGTCATATAAACGGGACCTAAATCGTTGCCAGACCAATGGCCGATAGGTTCTGACATTGCCGCAACATTCCTGCAGCACATCAACCATTAGGGGTCAGCAAGTGTTTTTAAGCTGGTGTTAAATTACTCTTTAACAAGAGCTCCAGAGCCAAAAAACTCATTGGAGGAAAGTGTGTAGGAAGTGGTTGCTGAATATTTCAGTAAATATGATTCAGCCGTTGGTCGGTTGCTGCTTTGAAAGCAGCTTTGCACAGCAGCTCTTCCTTCAGCTGCCTCCCTCAGGTCCCCCTCTCTCTCTCTGCCTCTGTCGCCTCTCTTTAGAGAGCACTGTCACAGATTGTTTACAGTGTAAACAATGTGCATCATCCAATATGACGCTTCATTTATGAATCACATTAACTTTAAGTACGCACCACCAATAATTACCATGTTAACAGTGTTAAGCAACTAGCTCCAAGATGTCTAATGCAACATGATGAAATCAGTAATAAACAGTTTCCACAGTTAGAGCATAAATAATTCTCAATAACTTGCATAAACACAAAAAACCCTCAAATCTTATTGCACACACAAGAAATATAAAAAATGCTTTGCTTATATTGTTGCAGCTGCTTTTGGGAACTTCTGCGTTTCCCTTTATTGAAGATTTTATACATTTTTATGCAATTCTAACTCTTGGAAAAAGCCATTCGGGGTAGTGTCACATCACTTTACTATTATACTTGCGGGGGTTTAAGGCAAACAGAACACACTGACCGCAAAAAACAAACACAACCCTCATGCTGTGTGCTCTGCGCTGATTAACCGGGAACCAATTAAGCAACTGCCATGCAGTATAACCTCAGTTTCAGGCAAACGTGCAAACCAACCGTAATGGCTGAGTAAATCACCGCCATAATGATAGAGCAACTTAAATCATGGTCAGTCAGGCACAAAGAAAGAAAGGAGGTGTTCAGGGAAAAATGCAGGGTTGCTCCCTATCTGAAGCACTGAATAAAAATGAATGGCTACAGTAAAGATATATCATCATAGCTCATTAAACAGGGGCTTTCTCACAGATAAAAGAGTAACAGCAGCAGCAGTTTAAAAATGGTAATGATACCTGTATGAACAGTATGGCAAAGAGTATCTATTCAATCCAAATAAAAACACATAAATTAATTTTTGTACTAACTTTTAGACATAGCTTTATATGCAAATAAATGATTTGCGTGGCCCTCTGCACACAGACAATTTGCATATCAAACTACAATCAATAGTTGTATTCATTAAATGGGACAAAGGGTCACTTCTCTGCCCTTTATGCTGTGCGAATGGCCACGCTGAAACTAGCTTATCAAAGCCATTCATCTTCTCGTTTGTGTGTGCATCACTATGTGCTGCTTGTGTTAATATTTATCTTACTGATCCCACATTCATCTGAATACCAGTATATGCTAAACATGCTGTCCCAGTGTGTGCAGACGGGTGCATCTATATGTGTGTGCATTTGTGCAGCTGAGCTAAATTGCTTGCACAAGTGTAAATTGTGTTTCAGTATTTTGCTACTCATACATTCAGTTATTCAAAATGTTGTCTTTTATGTATAGGATGGGAAAAAGAGACTTTTTTTGGCGCAGGCAGTCATTTGTTTTGGAGCACAGTCCTCTGGGATATTTCTCCAAATATGTCTGCACAAAATTGACCTTTACCATGCAGGAAGTCCATAACAAATGGGATTGGTGGATGACCAAAGCATCCATTTCTTAAATGACAAATTTGTTTAAAAAAGCAATAGTATAGTATATATGATAAATAACCAGATAGGCTCATTTTAATGTTCTGGACGGAATTTTATATTCCTCTAGGTGTGTGGGCCACACTCTGACACATGAATGAACATTAGTTTCTGGTTTCAATATTTACATAATTACAAAATGATAAGCAAACAGACCTGATATAATTCACTTTAACAACAACACAGAAAACATCAGGAGAGAAAAAATGCACATGGTGTGAACATTAAAGTACATCCCACAGTGGGTGATGTATGGTGCAGACAGATGGTTCAGTGTCACATGATGGCAAGATAACATGACTCCATTACCATATGTACATGAGGGCATGCAGAGTTGGAGTTACATCAAAGAAACGGTCTGAAAGTAAAATCTTTCAGCTTTGAGGTCTGCACTGTTGTTGCCTTTATCCAATCAGCTTCCTTTTCTGAAAGGCTTGTTTCAAAGCACAATGAGAGGAGTCATCTTCCAAATAATGTCTGGCCATTGCATAATTAGCAATGCCTCCACATATGGCTGTTTCTGTGTTGAAGCACGTGCTTTGGGGCTTGCCTTGGTTTGGCCAACACGGGACGCATGCTGCAACAGAAAGCCAGCATATGGACAACGTTGGTGGAATTGCAATATAGTGTTGTGATGTGATAAAAAAGCTTGTCAGGTGAAGGGATGAGTGAAGGATTTACAGCTGGTGGTTTTATTCCACACAGAAACCCCCAAACCCTCAGGATCTGTCTTGCAAAATGTATTTCTGTGTCATGGCCACGGTCCATGATTCTGGATGTGTTTTGAGTGCAGGAACCGTTTAACTCTGCCTTGTTTTTATTCCTTTTTGCTTTTCTTTTTTAGTTTTTGATGTAATGTTAGAAGTAGAGGAACAGAATTTCACAAATGTATGCAGAGTCAGGCAGCACATTTCAAGTGTCCAACCAAGTCTATCCTTTGGAAAAATTGTCACGTCATACAATGGTAATAATTCCAAGCAAACTCGTTTGACAGTAAAATCATTTACATAAAAGTTAGAATCAATAAGGTTTGATTCAGCATGTGTGTAGGTAATTGTTGCTGCACACATTTCTAGACAACACTTGACAGCATCGACAGGCTATGGATTTAAATCTATAGCAATCAAACTGCAACCTATATCACATAATGCATTTAAGAGTGTCACTGTGTTTTGTAATTTTTTGGTGTCAGCGACGGAGCTGTCTCTACAAGAATCATTTGCAATTTGCTATATATTGAGTACACAGTCTTTGCTCGGTAAAATGACAGACTGCTGTGTGTTGAATGACATAAAAGGAACTCTGAAGTACATTGAGATTGGATAATAACTCTTCAGTGTTCCTGAAATGTGCTACATAGTGCTAGTGATGTCCTTTGTCAGGCATTGTGAATGTGCTGTGAGCCAGAGTCCATGTGAAAATCTCTTCAAAATGGGTGCTGCCAAAGGATTTCTCATGATTTGTCAAAGACAACACAAATTGAGAGAAACTGGCATGATAAGAGAGCAGCAGCATGTTATGTAACAGCACTGGAGCTAAACATGTGATAATAGAAGGCAAAATATACCAGAACTTAAGCCACATAATGTATAGTTTAGTATATATGCATATAGATATACACAGTATAAAGGAAATATTCTCATATGTCATCTTGCTGCGATCAGTTTTATTAGAAGTTCATTTCACAATAAATAGTTTGAGATATGAAAACTTGTGACAGCTTGTTCTGTGGGTTATCCAGAGTAACAGTTCTTTTTAAATGTGATTTTTGAAAAATGTGACAACAACAGGAAAAAAAAAATCTTTTCACTATTAGGGTTGTAGCAGAAACTGCGGAGGCGGATATCTCAAAACCAAGGCAAATAAAACACATCTGCATGCTGATCATACCACAGAGGGAAAATGAGAAAATATGTTGTTTTTTGGTGAAGCAGGTGAACCCACCCTCTGAGACCAATATCCTAATATATGTTGACAGTCAGCATTGGTGTCAGGTGTGGCCCCTGACCTGTGGTGTGCACTGCTTGTTGTTGCTGAACTGAATGTGGACACTTCAAAGCGAGGGAGCGAAGGAGAGAGCGTGAGCCAAAAGAGTTCTCAGGATCTTAGGGATAATCAGAAAACATCTGTGAAATCCAGTAGTTAAGAGTCTGCAGGGAAGTTAAAGTGTGGTATCGATCAGAGCTACCGCCGAAGAGACATCAGAAGTTTCAAGGACTAGCCGTTTGAAAGTTCAAGTTCATCCAACATATCAGGCCAAACGGGAAGCTTAAGTTTATCTCCAGCTCTCCCTAACATGTCCTCACGGCGCGTACCTCAGTGATGGAGGACTTTGCTGAGATTATATCAAAGAGCCGGAGATTAAAGCAGGTCTCTGGGGCTCACTGGGCAGGTGGTGATACAATGAATGCATTGTATTTAATGTTCATGGGGAGGGTGGAAAAAGTATTCTCATCTCCATATGACTAGTCTGTCAAACATCCAGTCCTCATACCAAAACAAACAGATCACTTGCCAACCACTTGGTTAGAGCTGGGGAAGATCTGATCATGGATAATGTCAGAGAAATACTGCCAAACTGAGCTATGGACATGAACAGGGGTCTCCCCTGTCAAAGTCACACCCTTTGTTGATCCACTCCCACTTCCTCAGTTAGACCTTCAGCGATGATACCACAACAATGTTGAGCTACGCCTCCCAACTCAAAGAGGACTATAATTACTAATGACTGCAAGAGGTTGCTTGTCAATAACGTATAATAATAGGCCGCTTTATCCATTTGAACAAACAACCAATAAAAAATGTGGCAAATGCCTTCGTATTTGCTGTTGGAATAGTAAAGTCTGGTCCTGATAGTGAGACCGTGCTTTTCCTAAACATATACTCAATCTTGAACAGCTTAAGTGTACAGTACACTTTGGTTGTTTTTTTTAAATGCACCATATACAGGTCATGTTTTATCAAAAAACATTGTTTTCTGGACATTTTTAACTGTGTATCTGTCCTGGTGAGAGGTCTTAAAGGTCAGTGAGGCTGCTTTCGCACCTGCCCTGTTTGGTTCAGTTCAATCGAACTCAAGTTTGTTTGCCCCCTAAGTGTGGTTCGTTTGGGCAGGTGTGAACACAGCAACCGCACTCGGTGCAAAACAATGGTCAAAACAACCAGACCGAGACCTCTTGAAGAGGTGGTCTCGATCCGGTTACAAACGAATTCTGGTGGGGTTTGTTTGTGGTAAGAACGTGTTCCGACCTCGATCTGAACCAACTGCAGTCACATTACGCATAGTTTGGGTTAAACAAGCATGAGCATGTTACAGTCCTGGAGGATTATTAATGTGTGCATCCTCCTGCACTGCCTTAAAGGATAACTTTGGTATTTTTCAACCTGGGCCCTATTTCCCCATGTGTATGTGTGCGTATGATTCATAGGTACAACTCGTTTTAAAATTGGTTCAGTATTGAGGGAGGCGGATACAGCTGGCAGCCGCAAGGTAGATATGGGGGCAAATGCATCCCGTTTAAGTTTGTGCATTAAAAGTGCTTTTTTTCACCACTGACCAGTTCAGATCGCCAGTGCTATCTCTGTAGATAGCATACTAAGCGTTTCGAACATTGATTATATAACATTACCTCCACTCCAATTTTTTGTATTAAAATTGGTTCAGTATTGAGGGAGGCGGATGCAGCCGGCAGCCGCGAAACGAGCTAAAATGGTAGATATGGGGGCAAATGCGTCCCGTATAAGTTTGCGCATTACTGCATCTTCCTCTATCGATTATATCGTATAATTATTAATTTCTATTGCCGAAAAGGAAAATAATCGAACATTGTTTATATAACATACCTCCACTGTGTCTGTAGCTCTCTCTACTCGTGGGACAGCCGTTTTCTTGAGGAAGAGGTGTTTCGGGATTGGATGTCTTCTCTTCTTCGGCTGGCAGTAGTCATCTTGGGAGAAGTGAGCACTGCAGACCCGATGGTCTGCAAGGCGCAGTGTCTGGACAGGAGTGTTAGCATCCATTTGTAGCACAACTAGCCACAACTTCAGCATCTCGCCGTCCGACAAAGGCAGCCTATGAAAGCCGTACGGGGTGTTGCGTGACATCCTGTTCTAGGGTAAGGGAAACGCTTCGTATGCTATCTACAGAGATAGCACTGGCGATCTGAACCGGTCAGTGGCGAAAAAAGCACTTTGAATGCACAAACTTATACGGGACGCATTTGACCCCATATCTACCTCACAGCTGCTGGCTGCATCCGCCTCCCTCAATACTGAACCAATTTTAAAACAAGTTGTACCTATGAATCATACGCACACATACACATGGGGAAATAGGGCCCAGGTTGAAAAATACCAAAGTTATCCTTTAATATGCACATTCGGTGCATCTAATGCATCAAAACATTGTTTTCTAGTTGGAGCCGCACCTCGTTTTCAAACTGTATGGTTAGCCTAATATGAACAATGCAAGCAATATAGTACATGATGAAAAGGCTAAAATCAACCCACGCAGTTGTCCGTCCATTGTGACATTAGAAAGTGTCACATTTATCTTCTGAAAGCACCCTAATAGTCGACACCCATGCCAGCAGCTCTGTGAGGCTGTGCATAATGTCAGCATGCTAACATACAGATGTCACTATCTTAGCTCAGCACTTAGGATGATAACCATAGGTGGATTGTGGCAGCTGTGGCCCAGGAGGTAGAGTGGGTCGTCCACTAATCAGAAGATCAGCGGTTGATGAAGATGCTGAACCCCAAATTGCTCCCGATGGCTGTTTCATCGGTGTGTGAGTGTGTTAAAAACTGAGTAGCAGGTGGCACCTTGTATGGTAGCTTCGGCCACCAGTGTATGAATGTGTGTGTAAATGGGTGAATGTGTCTTGTAGTGCAAAATAAAAAGCACTTTGAGTGGTCAGATGACTAGAAAGGCGTCATATAAGTGCAGTCCATTTACTGTTTACCATTATGAGACAGTGGCCCCCTAGGCCCATAGATATCCAAAAGGCCCCACTACCTCTCCTCTACAGAAAATACTGAATAGAAAATAATAATAAAAAAAGAAAATACAGACTTTGTAGTGATTTAGCTTCTTTTTTTATGGTTTCTATCAGGTGATCTTGTGTCTTTTTTGGTTGTTTTTCCCCTTTTTGTAGATATTTTGTGTCTCTTTCCAGTTCTTTTGCATCTGTTTGGGGTCATTCAGAGTCTCTTCCTGGTCAGTATGTGTTAATTTGAGTGACATTTTGCTGGTGAAGGTTGGGGGGCTGACGCTTTTGCCCCGTACACCTGTATAGCAATCCATCCATGACATTAACAGTTTCTAATTAGCACTAAAAACACATGGCTATGAAAACACGCTCTGAACACAAAGGTTTCTTCTGGCCTCTTCTTAAACTTGGCACAGTGTATGTTTGAGGAAAGTTTCTGACCTCCTGTTGTCACACATGTTGGCACTTTCCCCTCCGTGCTGGTGTCAGCAACATAATCCAGTGAAAAATAACAGGCCATGCTGAAACCAACAGTAATTTACTGTAGCTTCAGTTGGCAACGAGGGGCAACTGCAGCGCAAATACTGCCAGTCAGCTCTGCCCGTTGGTTCCCAGCAGTTCAGTCCTCATCAACTTGGCTAAAGGTGATGATGTTGCTGCTGGCCCGGCAGGCTGCTCACCAGCCAGGCTAGCTGCTTTCCAACCGTGGGCTGCAGAACCATCAGCTGCTTCCTTTTTCCTCTGCCTCCTCTGTGATGCTTTTCTTTAGCAGAGGACTCCGGCCCACAGAAAGCCTCCCCAGCTCAGGCAACATAAAATTTGAAGTACTCTCCAGTAGGCTATGAGGGGGACAGAAAAAACCCTGCAAGAACACTGTCAGACTACTGTATGTCACTGGAAAATTGAAGTAAACTTGGATGTGCCTTTGGGGGGGCTATATAGAGAGTTTGACTCGCTACCCACTCTACTGCACAGCAAACCTGAACATACACAGTATATCTCAATAATTTTGCTTTGTATGATCGTAAGAAAGCCAGACAAATTTTAAAAAGACGATGATAAGTCTATAAGTAATTTGATCTTTCAAACATAACAGAACAGTGTGGGAGAAAATTAATCTCAGATTTTTTAATTTAACAATTTGCAGTAAATATGCAAAATGTGCAGATATTTTAGCAACTATATTTAAAAAGACAGAAAGATGATGAACTGCCTCCTTCAAATGGGTAAATGCAAAAATGAACAACCTGACACATCTTCACCCTATAATTTGTTTTGGCAAATGTCTTAGCAAACAGTTAACAAGTTATGTACACATCCAGCATTTACTGGGCAACAATAATATTCATTTGGGTCTGTGTTTATGTCACCTGGCCAACATCAGTCCAGTATTCTACTTTCAGGTCTTTTTTGGTCTCCAAGATGGATGACGCATCTCCACTGCCTCTCACTGTACAAAATTAAGCCAAATATCCTGGATATGGCTGGTGATGCCATTTGGAGCCACAATCTGTGCAGTAGTGATTGGCAAAAGATGTTTTTTTTTATCTCAATGGAAATATCCCTGGTAAAATAAAGATAAAATAAAATCAAGTAAAATAAAACAAAACACTGCAGCCAGCCCACAAAGAGGCGATTGCAATGTCTTCGCTGCATTTGTGGGAGCTGTCATGCTGTCCATCTTTACATATCTGGCTTCTTGCTTGCTAAATGCCCCAATATGTTCACCAGCTAGTTGCTAACTTGTCCGTCTGTTGTTTGGGTGCTGGGACGTCTATGAATGAAATTATGAAAGCAGTGAGAGTGAGCCAAAGCAGCAAAGTTGCTTGCCAGAAAACCAAAACAATACGCTGAAAAATGCTATAAAGCTCAAAATGATTATTCCCTGTTAGTTTGTCACCACCAGCAACCTGTTTCTCATACAAATAGCCACACCATCCATTGCTAATATGAAATACTGATTATAGCTGCTTTAAATCACAACAAGAACAGGAACCCGAGAGACTTGAAATTTGTAGGTGCAACAAGATGGTTAAAGTCTGATAATAAATCACAAAGAGGAATAACACTGAAAAATTGTTGACGAATGTGGCTGGGAAAATAGTGGAAAAACATTATTTCTTTTTCATGCTTTTTGAGGACTCATGGTTGCAGTGGCACCACAAGGAACTGCTTAGTTCAGTTATGCCTCAGGCCAGCTGTAACTGTGGTCTTTATCATCATGTCACCAGTTTGACTAATGCATGGAAACAAGGTGGAAAAGATTAAAGGTTCAAGTTTTCCGTTAAACATCCCACTGAATCACAGAAACAGCTCTAATGAATGCCCCATGGCCTGAAAGACGCAATGTTTTCCACCAAGTGTAATTGAAAGTATAATCACCGATAAATCAATCTGTTAATCATATTCACATTCCTCTTCCTCGCTGCACCAACTTCTTCATGCATCACATTTTTAATAGGCACTATGAATGGTTGATGTCGTGTCTTACAGTCCACTGTGGATGTCTTTTCAATATGCATCATTAATGCACGCCACATTAGTGATGCACTTGCGTTGTTGCCTCACCTCGGGTGTGAGTGCACAAATCAACACAGCACAAGTATAATGCTCAAGCCTGTCAATGTCTTTCAGAGCCAGATTTCTAGGTACAAAGTTGTTTTTCCATCAGGCATGATTACACTTTCTGTCTTCCCAACATGCAGAGGTGCCACATATAGTATGTGTGTGACTGGCAGCAGCTGATTTCTTGTCCTAATTGAAGTGTTTTCAGACATAACAACAGACTCATGAGCTGCAGCTCACTTTCAGTGCTGGGAGTAGGATGTTTGTTATAAGAGCTGCCAGGCTTCCTAAACTGAGGTAGGGAGGGTGAAACAACAAGTGCTTCAGTTTACAACAAATCACATTTTGAATTGGCCAACTTGCACTTCCGAATGAATTATATCAGAGAAGTTCAATTATAGATGTGCTATAAATTCAACAAGTCCTCCAACCTACACTACCACATATGATTGTTCCTACCTTCTAATACAACCGACAGAAGCATATTAGCACCCCTGCTGTGAGATTAGGTTCAGGAAAAGAATCACCAGTGGGTGTTGTCACATTATACTTAACCAATGACTGTATATAAAGGTGGATAACGTGTCTCCATTCCTCCCACTTTCCAAAAATGAAGCCAAAATATCCCATTTACACCCGCTGACATTTTGCTCTGTTGATGTCATTTGGAGCCAGAGTCTGCGCAGAAGCATCTCCACAGTAAAATTGGCACACACAGCTGTCCATCATGTCATCAAACCCCCTTTTTATGGCATCAAATAACTAGTTATAACCAACCTTTTATAAAAAATGAACACTCAAGCATACATACACTTGATAAGAACTTTCTAAAATGACAGAAATTATCTGATGTGTACTTTGAGTTTTTAGTTTGGCCCATTTTTTCACCTATACTGCAGCCAACTACCAGGGGGCAATTGAGATGTTTTGGCTTCACTATCATGTCGTCCATCTATGTAACATTATGCTACATACTAAACATAACACGACAACATAATGTGATGACCTGATGTGACGTTTGCCTTCATCCTGAGCTAAAAAGGGACGAGATGGTCGCACTGTTTCTGCTGGACAGGTATTTTTTAGTTTGCCTCTAATGTAACATAGGCTATAACATTATGTATGACAACACAGCATCCAGTTGCTAATGGCTAACGTTAGCCTACTGTAGCGTAGCCTCTTTTGGAGGGAGGTGGAGTTGCAGGAGGAGGGGGATGGGACTTTGGAGGGAGGCGGGAGTTGTGGATGTTCAAATTTATTCTAAATGCTGTGTGAAATGCAAGGAAGGTAAGAGTAGCTTTAACACAAGTCATGAATCCTGATCTTCTGGGTCAAAGTCCTGTGTTTTTTGAACATGGATGTTTTATATGATCTGGATAACAGACCCCAAGATGGCACTTACTCAGTCAAATGAGATTGCTTGCCTGGTGCATATGAGAAAAAAGTTTCTAGCTTCTGGGTTTACTTGCGTTGTATGCAGCCCACTGAATATGTGCAATAGTGACACTCTTGCTGGTATCACCCACAAGTTCCCACTCCTAATTTTTCAAAATGCTTTTCTCTGCTTGCTGTTTTACAAATATAAAACTTCAATGGATCAAAAAATTATAATAGAAAGAGTCATAATTGACCTTGTTTGCAGTTCCAGATTTCCTATCAACAGTTTAAAAGATGTTTAGTTTATAATAGTGTTCTGTGGGTAAATGCTTTTTGGGCCGCAGGGAATTTCTTTTTGCTGCAAAACCATTAATGGCAACTGGAAAAAATTAGAATCAAGGTTAAGTGATGTTTCAGGGGCCTGTTTTTGAGCCATCCAACCACCACAACTGCATCCATATGGGGACTTCTTGTTTCTCTTTATCACCTGACTTTCTCCTTTGCTCCTGTTATAATGACTATTGCCACTAAATGTAAATATGGGTTGTGACAAGTAAGAGGATAGTCTCGTATAGTCTTGTATACTTCAACAGCAAAAAACGGTCAACTTTATTTATTTTTTTTCTTGTTATGGACTCCCTTTCTCCGAGGAAAGAGCCTTTCTGGCATTGTATGACAAGCTTTCTCTCACTAGCTGAATAGGCCTCATGGGTAGAGCTCTTTACGATATCTACTGCTGTCTTAAAGTATGTTTAACACGGGAACGTAATGTTAACATTATTCAAAAGATAACAAAATTATCCCCTAGTGAGCAATATGGGAATATTGTGAGGCTACTGTTGTTTATCAAAGACGTGACTGCAGGGAGTTTCAGCAAGTTTGGCAGGCTGTTAGTTCCCTCTAGAGAGTTGGGCCGGACTAGAAAACGTCTGCCTGTTTTGCTAAATAAGTGAAACAAGTTATTGATCAGATTTTAAGGGGCTACAAGGGAAACGGAGATATCGCTGCCAACTATTTATCTTTTGTCATGCTGTTAATCCAGTTTAAACTGCCTCTCAAACCACATGAAATCCTACTGAATATCTTGTACGCTGAACAGCACATGAGAAACTATGAGTGAGCATCACAAATGATGCATGCATTCTATGAAGCTGTCATCTGTTGGTAAGCTTTTGTTTGAGCGGGGAGATGAACTGAGGTCAGGACAATTCACATTCAAAATGCACTTTGTGGACGCTTTGCCTCAGGCAAGCTAAACCCTCCGTATCCTCCTCCCCCCCACATTAAGAATGCACAACACTGGCCCCCGTCCGTTTTTCCCCTCTATTCCTTCACATTAAAAATGCCATCCTGCTCAGTCTGGCGGCACATGCTGGCTGTGAGGTTTAACAGCAGATACTCCTCTGTCTGTCTATAAACTCAGAGGGTACTTGCAATGGTTCAGCATCTAGTTAGAAAATCTAAGACAGGAGCTGGTGCAGAGTGCTAATTTGTTGTGGAAAGAGGTTAGCCTTCTGTACAGCACTGTAGATTCTCACTAATATGTCACACTGTATCTTTGATTTTTTTAAATGTACATGTTGGACCCACATGATCCTGTGATGCTTTGGCTTACTGGCTTTTCTACTGAGTGCAGCAGGCAGACATTAAGTCTGGTTAGTCCTAGGAGATTGACCTTTGAAGTGCACACTGAACTGTAAAGCAAAGCAGATGATTAAATCAGAAAGCTGTCTTAGCTCATCATTATAACAGTGAACATCGGAGAAAATAAAAGTCCAGATTAAAGCTGCACTGCACAAAGGGAGAAACGACTATTGACATTATCGATTATGAAACCACCAAGAACAGTCTTTTAGACGCAATCTCTTTCATTATGTAGAATGTTTGGCTTGGCTGTCCACGTCATCTCTTACAGAATTACGTCCAGTTGACGAACTGCAACCTTTGAAGGGTTTTAATTTCTCTGGGCATCCTGCGTTTGATCAGAAAACTTGGCATTTTGGATGCACAGCATTTGAATGCTCAAACTGTCTGTCCTGGCTGCCAAGTTATACAAGGGCTGCAAACATGCTCTGATCGGAAGGTGTAAAACAGAAGAACAGAAACCAAAGGACATGTAGCCCCACAGGAGAAATTAGTGACTTCGTTTGATTGTTTTTTGTCTGTGTTTACTCACAAATGCAAGTTATTCTTATTAAATTGTAGATTGCATTGCATTGCATTTTTAGTCAACTGAATATGTCTTGAAAGCAGTCTGATGAGCCTTTCCACATACATTTCATAATTTAAGTTGTTTTAAACCTCCTGTGTAAGATTTAGGGGAATTTAGTGGCATTTAGCAGTGACGATTGCATATTGCAAGCAGCTGAAACCTCCCTGTAAGAATCAGGAGCTTATTATCAGAAGCTGAATTACCCACAGAGGTCTCCTCCTCTCCAAAACAAACAGACCAAGTGATTGAAACCAGTAAAAAAAAAACCCTGAATAAGGCAGTTTCACATTACAAATCAGTGTTTTTGCGAAACTGTTTGGCTTGCTGCAGACAGGCTGCTAGCCCAACACCTGCTAATGTGTGTGCTCACCCTTTTTCTGTGATACCTCAAGATGCAGACATTCAGAGGGTTTTTAGTGGGAACCAAATTATCCACAGAGTTCTCTTCTTCTCCAAAGCAAACGGACCCCGTGATATACACCAGTAACACTGAATAAAGCAGTTTCTGTGTCTGCCAGTTACCAGCAGCAGTTAGCAGCTGCCAGTCAGCAGCTCCTCCGCAGCGACCTGTTGACTGGCAGACGCGAAAAACGTGAATGACCCTATCTAAAGAGTCTGTCCGTTCTGAGCTACTGTAGAAACATGGCGGCGTAACATGGCAGACTTCGTGAACAAGGACCTGCTCCCTGTGTAGATATAAACAGCCCATTCATAAGTAACAAAAGCTCAATTCTTATTTTCAGGTGATTATTCACTTAAGTCAACATACTTCTTATATTTTATTCCATCTGTGCTGATATGTTCCCCTAAATCCTATACAATGGACTTTTTTTTAAGATTGCTTTTTTGGGAAGTTTTGCCCTATTGATAGGACA
The DNA here is from genome assembly GCF_006386435.1 of Epinephelus moara. NCBI lineage: Eukaryota > Metazoa > Chordata > Actinopteri > Perciformes > Serranidae > Epinephelus > Epinephelus moara. The sequence goes on along the minus strand of NC_065508.1, from coordinate 14,920,139 downwards.
TGTAGGAATGTAGGAAAGAGAGGGGGTGTGACATGCAGCAAAGGGCTGCGGGCCGGAAACAAACCCAGGCCACTGTGGAGGGCTCAGTACAGTACAGTTCAGTTCGGTATGCTTTTTTTCCCTTTCCAGTGTGAAAAGTTGTTGATGGTACCAATGGAACTGTTCTGTACCGTCCCCATTCTTGGTCACCTTTTTGTTGGGGAACCAAGTACACAGATCCAGTACTAAAAGGTGGAGCTGTGAACACTGCAGTCCATTGACTGGTCATAGCAGACAGTCACTCTTGCTCAGGGCTGAGTTGTGGCTGGTTTTGAGGCTTATGTAACCACTGTTCATACTGTGGAGAGTTTTATTGTTAGACTGTAACTATAAAATGAAAGGATGTTTTGCTGCCTCTTGCAGCGGCTGTAGTCGGAGAAAAAATAACTTCATTCACTGGGCCGACTGCCGGTGACTTTAAAATGGGTAAAGTTAACTTGTGATGTTACTCACTGTGACAACTTTGACCATTACTTTAGTTTCTATATGACATACATTTTTAGTAATGAGTGGATCTCCAAGCGTTTATATATATTAATTTCAACCAAGTTATGTGAAGACTCCACAGACCCCTTTCTGTGCACGATAAACGAGGTGCAGACCCCCCTCTGTGTCACCGGTGATGAGGAAATACAGTGAGTGCTGGACGGAGCAGTGAGTGACAACAACCCCGCCCACATTTAAGAGGACTGTTTGCGGTGGGTCTATGTACCATGTCTGAAGGGTTACTTTTGGTTCCAAAGATACCATACCGAAAATGTTTGGTGGAAACAAGGCTTATGTGGGACGCTCACTGTACCAGGTGAGCTAGAGGTCACCCCCACAGCGGACGTTTAATGGACATATTAATATAATAATTGTCATCGTCTAATTTGCTCAAACCTCCAAACCCATTCACCTACAAAAACTTACAATAGTTGAAATTGAGGAAAAATGAATTCATTTAAGAAAGATGGCCATTTTTTATTCTGGGGCCTTGAGCATCGTCAACAAGAGTCTGAAAGACTAGACTGTGCGTGAGTCAAAATCAATGCCATTTGATTACGCATTCAATTCAGGTTTATTTAAAATCAATCAGGAACAGATGGTATCTCTTAAATCCATGGTTTCTTTTTGGGAGAGAGTGATTATGTGCCCATCTCTAATTAGGAGTGTCTAAACTGCTGTACTTTATTTCACACAACTTCAGGGTTTACCAAATAGAAAACTAGTTGAATGAAAACCAAACACTTTCCCATCTTTCAATTTGATTTGAGGCAAAGCACTTAGTGTCATAAATACCACTGACACAACGTTTAAATGATTTAAACATGGCGTAACACATCAAAGTGTAGCTCTCAATCTTGTGCTGATACAGTTGGCTGCAAATTATAACTTTTTGTTGTGCATTTTGCTGCAATTTCTTTGGCTTTATGATACTATATCAGTTATGCCGTGAGCGTTTTCAGTTCAAACTTCACCCTGGTAGAATTTCTACCACAAAATAGACCATTTCCACTGCAGTTAAACCGCAAGCTGAACATAAATTCCTGTATAAACTGAATATAAAATAACTTCCCAAATGCATTTAGAATTGGACTTTTTCCACATTTGGCTTCTAAACCTTTATGTACATTTACAGTCTGTATCTCCATCTCTGTAGGGCGGCATCAAAGAGCAGATTAGGGAGTAGCTTCCATCCTGCTTCGCTGTCTCTCTCTGCGTCTGCCCGAAACAAACATTCTGTTTGTCTGTCTTGTTTGCAGAGTCGTTTGCATGAAAACAGTCCTGCACATCCCTGTGACAACCCCCCGTCAATATCCCATTCTTTTTTTTCCCATTCATTTTCTCAGCCTAGATTGCCCTTAATTTCTCACGTCTTCTCTATTTCACCTCCCTCCTCCATTCATTCTCTTTCTCCTCCTTCTCTTGCAGCAAATCCCTCGCTTCCTCCACCTCTTCACCCACTGCTGCCTGAGGGTTTTGAGAAACTGTTACATAATGCACTTCAAATTATCACAACGCATGTATTATGGATATGGGGAGATACAGCAGGCATTACGGGATTTGATAAAGAATAAAGGAATGAAATTACTGATCAGTTGCTTTGCAGATTAAATGGGTCAATCTATCGCTTTCATGGTTATTGAGATTAAAGAAAATTGTTCTGTCAGTTGCAGTGTGTGTGTGCGCGCATATGTGCAAACTTGTGCTATTGAGTCATCCCCCGTCTCAGCACTAAAGTACTGATAACAACTGGGTGATTGTGATGACACACGACAGTAGTTCTTACATTGTCTCTGCTGTGCCTCTTCCCTTTATAAAGCAGCATCACTCTCCTACTTTTCATAGCCAGGGATTTCAGTCCTTTCCCTCTCTTATCTAAATGTTGGGCTGTCTTTCTTTTATAGCTTGTGTCCTTGTCATTTCTTTCTGTTTTAGAGCTGTTTCCAAACCTTCCTTTTGCATCTCTCTCTAGCCTTGCTCCTCTCCGTCTAGCTGGTCGCAGCTCCTCCTGCTTCCTTTATCCAGCTGTCTGTGTTCAAGGGAATTACAGAAGTCATGCTTCACCCAAAAGAAACAGGACAGTGTCTGGGCACAGCTCAGGCAGAAGTAGGCTCCCAGAGCACTTAAAGCTGCTGAAAACATCCCCAGCAGTCATGCCCAACCTTCACTTCTGCCTAAATACTCACTGAGTAAGACAAAAAACAGTAAAAACCAGATGATGAAAGAATTATATGGCAAAGCCTCAACACATACAGAAAATCCCCCAAAGCCCCGCAGACACTCTCCTCCCATGCATTATAGATCAGTGGCAACTCAGCTCCCCTATGGATTCTACATGAAACTACACGATGAAACTACACTGAGTGGCTAATATTTGTCACAATGGGACGTATAATGGGATGTCAAATGCAATTTTCATGCGAGATTCCAAATGATTCAATATCAAGTAAATGGATTAATTCAAATCAAACCAGCAACAGAGCTCCTGTGTCTAATCTCTTCCCCCTTTTCTTTTTGAGCTACAGCTTAACACTCCTCTATTTCCATTTCGCCTGCTCTGTGATCTCTCCGTCTCTCTGCCTCCTTTTCTCCATCTCCTCTGTTACACGCATAAAAAGGTTCCAAGAGGGTCGTTGGGTGGATGGTGGATGAATCTGCCTTCAGCTGTCTGGTTTGGACTCTTTCTTTTTTTATATATATATATATAACTGAGCAACAGAAAGCTGAGAAAGCTCCTCAGCATTAAAGAAAATCTGATCGATCTGACAACCTGTTCAGCTGTCTGATCTCCTGTTTTGATTTTAATGAATTAAAATCAAACACCAATGTGCCCCCGTGGCAAAAAACCTTGGACGGGAGCATAAATTATCGTAGAAACCAAAAAGAGCCAAGGATCTGAGGGTTCCTGCTAGGTCATAGTGGAAAGGAAGGGCATAACTGTTTTGAAAGTGATGAGTGGAATATTAAAATCTATATTAAACTCAAGACTTTCTACCTAGCCAAAATCTTTGCAGGAATAACTACTGGTGTAGCAAGTAAATAAATCAGTACACTCTGAAACATTGGAACCAGGGTTACAAAGTGCTTTGTATCAAAAAGAGAAACACAAATATAAAAGGAACTTCCAACTACATACTTTATACGCCCTGTGTCTCAAAACTCGTTTTATCTGTTGTGATTTTCCTCCAGTGTATTATAGATGGCATCGTTGGTTTTCTAGTTTGCTTCTTGTATCATTCTTCTATGTGGCAGACTGTGACTCACAAAACAGCAAATGGATTATTGCTCAAGGAGGAGGAAATAGACAATGAACCGTAAGATAAGTCACTTTTAACAAAGACATTATCCAGATAGCTTGTGATTCCAATTTTCTGTGTGCTAAACTCTCGATAACTTGTTTCTCAATTTATTTTGGCAGAATAAATCTCATAAAACGGCACCATGCAGTTTTCGAAATTCCAAGGATGCAATTACAAATTAAGCGAAAGAGTCTCACTTTTATCCATGTGTGTCACTTTGAAGTTTATTTTCAATGTGAAAGCAATTTCTGCATTATTAAGCATGGCGAGATTAATAATTGCAAGAACGGATTTGTGTAAATGTGAATTAGAAGGAAGATTTTCTGTGGCTGGTAATATAAGTGTAAAGGTAATATTACCTGATATATAGTCATACAATGGGTTGCTATATCTCAGCTAGGCAAAGTTCATCAAACATGTCACTTGTGAATGCGGAACAGAAAAGTGCTTTTTTTTCTTCTCATACAAAGAGGACAACTGTCTGTCTGAATTCTCTTTAAAGCACTCTTTGTCACAGCCGTCAGTAGCCCACTGCAGTTTATGAACATCTCCTAACAATTATCAGTACAGACAGGGCATGTTAGTGGTGTTCAGAGCGATCCCTTGCAGTAGTCTGCAAACGGCCGTATGTCCTGTCAAAATGTCTCTGAGCAAGACACAGAAATCCTCCATACTTATTCATTGTGAGAAACTCTGGATTAATGCGTCACTCAGCGTGAGGCCCAAAATGTAAAGACGAGAAACGTAGACTTAGGAACTGTCCCAATAAACTAACAGCACAAATTCTCCCTGTCTCGCTTTCCTCACACACATTTGCAAACTTTCAAGGACTGACTCGCACTCATTCACTGATGGCTAACACTTCCAGCACATCAAACAGAACAACACACCTACACTTACTCAAAACCCATTTGTAACCAAGTCCCTCATCTTAACCAGGCGGCTTTTTCAGCTGTCAGGACCAGCTGTCACAAAACAAATCATCATCAGAAGTGCCTGGCTCCCACTCTCCACTGTATTTATATTTTACTCACATTTTCATGTTTTATCAAAGGAAATACAACAAACTACAGCTAAGACAGAGAAGTGGCAGTATTAGTAGTAGCAGTAGATGTCACAGGCGACCCATGGGAGAAACAGAATGGTGCGGGGAGAGACTGCAGTTTGAATGTTTCAGAACCATGGAGAGAGTCAGACAGAGTGACTGGAGGTCGTTTCTCCATACAGAGTACGCCAAGTTTGGTATCGCGTCCTTGGGAGTGTGAACTTGCCAAGTTCAACTTGGGAGTCCAAACTCTCCAAAATGGGAGGGCGCAGTATGCTCAATATGCAGTTGGAGCAGCAGTGTTCTTGCTGCCATCCATTCCAGCTCAGCTGGGATCTAGTGATTAGGCTACACTTCAACACAACTGTGCAACTGTTCTGTGACAAAATACCTCCAAGCTTCGCTAACTGGCTTTTTGGGGGAACCAAAAAAGCTTTTTTGGAGCCTTCTACTGGATTGAGGTTGGATTGTGAGATGCAGCCAACAGTTATTGTCACTCTAATGCACATCTACGACACTTTCACTGTTCTTTCTCAATTATTTATTTCATAATGACCCAGAAGCACACAGAAGCTGCTCAGTGTCCAACACAAACTAACCTTGCATCAACAAAGTTAATCTTCCAAAAGGAATTAGACCATATGTTTAAAACACACCTGAGACATCAGAGGAGCACAACTGGTAAATCACCAAACAGCTTCTCGAGATAACTGTTCTCACTTTGAATGATCATGGACTTTAGCCAGTCGACCACCTCGGGATCTGGTGTGCTAGCTGCCAAGATGTCGGTCTCACCTGGTCAACGAGTCCTACATCTCTGAAAATACTGGAGCCAATTTTGAAATAGTTTTCAATACTACAGACTTCGAACTGGAACAGTACTCAGGCTGTGACTGATGACGTTTCACGAGTTCAAACGAACACAGGCACAGACGAGAAAGAAGATTGAGAGAAGGCCTTAGGTTTGAGCGTTTCAGCACCATCAAGAGAGACAGATAAAGAGACTGATTTTCAGTATTTCAGCACTATGGACAGAGGCAGATTGAGAGGGACTGGATGTGAGACTGCCATGGGTAAAGTGTGTTTTTTTTTCCCTCAAGCCTCATTCTTAACTAAGGCCTAGTTTAAGCATTATTTTTGTAGAGGCAGAGAGCATTAGAGAAAAGTAGCTGGAGAGGGAATGAGAGGGAGGTGGAGAGATATGATGTAAATAAAGTCTCTGTGAAGAGAGTCTCTGTAATGTGCGATCCTGTCTAACTCTCTTTGAAGGTTTGCAACACCTACGCTCCTTCAAAGACAAATCTCGGGGGACAAAAACCTCTGCCCCACACAACTGTACAAGACACCTTTCACATGCTTACACACACACGCGTTCATACAAGACAATCACAAGGTGTGTAGACTTCCTGCCCCTCATTTTCCCTGGATATGCTTTATGTGTTTCTGCATGCAGGCACACATCTGTATGCTAGAGTGCATGTGTGTGAGTCAAGGCTTTTCTGTTTTAAAAGACTAATTTCAGGGGACAAATGGCTCTAATGGCTCATGAATGCATGCATGTGTGTGATTGTGCATCCACGGCACAGGCTCGCTGGCATACAATAGCACATGATGAGAGAGAAAGCCCTTTAAATTAAACATTGAGGTCTTTGAAAAGACAAAAGAGGTAAAAAAGCAAGAGGGCAGAAAGGTAATGTGCAGTCCTAATGGAGCTTGGTTACATGAGCAACATGCCTCAGAGGTTTGATTAGTGTGAATAACATATTTTGATGCCAATTCAGCGTCGGAATAATAATGAGTCAGTACTCTAATATTTACTACAGTATGCATATATCGTTATTAAGGGTAGGTGAGAATGACTCAGACTGAGTCATCACTCACCAGCCTAGCGTCTGACAAAATACTGTGGTCCAGCACTTAGCGGTCAGTTTATTTTGTTGTCTCCGCCACAGCACGGACTTACGCAAAGCCACGACAACTGCAGAAGGTAATCATATGCTGCCCTCTGCTCCTGCTGGGACTGTTTCTATGCTGTGATAAGTCAGGTGTTTTCCCGTCTAAACCATTGAGTGGGTTGTTTGAAACTACAGTAGCCATCCTTCGAGTTCACGGCTGTGGGTTCAGTGTGGTTTCTCAGCTGCTGAGTGGGCTGTTTGAGTTGCGAGAGATCAGCTTTAAGGCAGAAATGCATCATGTGAGCGGCAAAACTCCCCCAACAAATGTATGTTTTACTACCTCTTTCTGCAGAGGTAGTCCACAGCAACCCTCTAAATAGATAAAGGATAGCCCACAACAACCAAGAGCATCTTGAATTGAAAGGTAATTTTTTTTAATTAAGCTGTAAACCAGTGATAAGCCAGGTGTCCCTGTGCAGCAGTGTGCGGCAGTTGTTCAGGTGTACTATGTGTCCTGTAGTGCAAAATTTACTGCTCTGCACTTAGGGGGAGTGCTGGTCTTAATTGAGTGAAAAATCAACATGAACACTCTTTCCTCTAGCATCCAAGCCACAAGCGCTCTCTCTTAAAAGCACGGGTGGCACTTAAATCAGGCTCTGTGGACCGATAAGCATGTTTTGCCAAAGGGTAAACGTGATCACAGTGCATAACAGTATCTTATCCAATGTGATTTTTATAGAACACTATTGGGTGCTGTGTGAGATTTACGTGGGACAAAACCTCCTACAGTTGCTGTTTAAATCTGACCAGGGCCACGTGGCCCTATGCACTCACTAGTATTTTTCAAAAGTGTACTCCCAGGACTGCTTGTCTTATATTTACCAAGGTTATATCAACATAATGCAGGAGTAAAAATGAAAAACAGCAGGGTTAAGATGTTAAATAAACTCTCACAACCAGCTCTATTTCTAATAAGACATAATCTCTGTCTAATTCACCGAAGAAGTGGGAAGACTTCTGTCTGACTACATTAAATCCTCTCAATGCAGTTATTTTAAGTGTCACTGTGCATTAAGTTTAATAAGATAATGGTTTAAAGGATGTTTGTAGGTTACGCCACGCACAAATTTAAAAGCACACTTGACATATTGCTTCTGATTTACAAATGTGTTTCTTGAGACCTTCTTGAGTTCCACTTCTTCAGAGCGTCAATAAATAAAAAGCCTTGGTTCAAGGCGATCCGGAGCTATGAATAAGCTGAACCTTACCTAAACCTTAGCTTTAGAAAAAATCCATGCTAGAGAGCAGAATGTGGGAGTCTTTCCTTGAAGACGGGGTTGCACTCAAGTGCTCCTGTGATGACCGTCAATCTGACTCAGGAATAAAAAAAAAAAGATAAAATCAAAGAAAAGAATGTCCATGCCTTTAATGTCTTTAAAAGAAAGTAAAGTAGTTGTTTTGGATAATCTTTACAGCATTTTGCCCATCAACTAACAAGGCGGAAAGACTCCTGGCCGCATCCTACTGGATATGCAAATAAATGCATATTTCCTGCCCTAATTGTTGCCTGATAAAGCACAAAAAAGCCAGTCAGCACAGTGTGGCATACTTTACTGCGTAAGATATCTACCTTAACAAGGTTTTACTATCACATTTGTTTAAAAATCTGCCATTAGGGTGAGGTACTTGTTTCAGGAATAATTTGTTTCATTAATTTTCAGTACAGAAAAGCTGTCGGTTTTTAAGAGAAGCAAATTAGGCAGTAAACTGATAACGTTAAAAAAAAAAAAAAAAAAAAAAACTACGCATGATTCAGTAAAATTCTTGAAAGGGCTTCATTTTCATCTGAAAAGAGTTGAATTACAACCTCAAGGATGCATTTTTTTCCCTTTTTTTTTTTTACCTGGAGCGAAGGTTTGTTGAAAGAGTTCTCCCATGCTTTATGATTTGGCATTGTGCTGCACTGTGCAGCCGTGTGAGGCCTCCTGGGTAATTATTTCACGGATTCACACCAGAATACGTTCATCAGCCCCAAGTATAGTCAGCTTTTCAAAAGGACTCACCTGCGCTTATTAACCAGCTCCTACACAACAAGAGTGAGTCAGACTATCTTTGAACTGCACTGATGAAGAGCAGAGGAGTGAGGCAAGAGACACCAAGATGTTACAAGAGTTTTCACAGTGCAATGTATCAATCAAGCTGTCAGTAGCATATAAAGTTGTGAGGATATAATTGGCCTGCAGGGAGTCTTCAACACACTAAATGTACTGGAAATATACATGTTAAATCCCTGTGCCATCATCCGTCATTTATCCGCAGCCATGTGTCCTGCACAGATGCCCTTCAGCATGATATGAATGGTGCTCTGGATAATGTCATTACCGGAAGCTATAGCCCTTTGCATTTAGGTTGCAAGCATGCTGACAGAAGTGGGTTGACAGCCTAATCCAAGAGGAGGAATTTAGCTGAAACCACAGATTTTACGGTGTGAGTTCAGTTAAATATCAAAGCTATAGAAAATGCACTTTGGGATAGTTTTTGTCACTGGGTGTACTCGTGATGATGTTCTTGGAGGGCAAAGTGCGCTCCAAGGTCTGTGGGTCACAATATGAAATGCGCAAAAGCAGCTTGGAGAACGAGGTGAAGGGTAAAACGAATTCACTTTACCCAGAATTCACTACCGGATTTCACACAGCCTACATCAGTATGCAAATTCATACTGCCACGGCAATGGAAGTTCAACAGCAGGCTAAAGTTCACAACGACTTTCCCCTAAAAAAATGTGTAATTATCAGAGGTTGTCACTAATCACCTTTGTAATTACATTTAAAAAAATAACTGCAAGGGACGACAGGTCTCACCCGAGTTCCTCAGCTTGCGGTTCCTGAACACCGAGATGATCACCAGCAGATTTCCCAGCACGTCCACCACCGTGGTGAAGATCAAAACGCTGGCCAGGATTGCTATGACCCAGGCGGGGCGGGCGCTCCCTTCCGTGGCCAGTGTGCGCTCTAGCTGCCCCAGCCGTGGCTCTGTCCGGTTCTTTATGATTGTGAATGTGTCCGGCATCACTGGCCAACAGCCAAACGCTGCTCTCAAGTCCCAACTGTGCTTTATGTCCCGCAGGCACTGCCGGTACCGGTGTGTCCTAAACGAAACATGGAGCGCACCTGGATGCCTTCCCGAGTTCCACAAGAGCGCACGTCAAGTCTGCTACTTAAAGGCAATGTTTGAGTTACTTGATATTACGCGTCGCTCACGTGTGACCTATATAAAGTTACAGGGACTCTTCGCTTTCTTTATCCTCGCACAAAAGTCATCCATCTATGTGCCAACAAAGGCTGAGGCGGCGCCACAACTCCTCCCTTATGAGAAAATGCAAATTATTTGTCGTTTAGATAATATTTCATAAAAGAAGGTCCGGTCCACTCATATTTCAAGTCTTCATCCTCTCCAAGTGCCCCTGGCTTGCTGCTTGGCATCTCTGACTCTCATTCGTATGCATGCGCCCACGTTGAGAAAAAAAGAAGAAGGCTATTCCTTTCTAAAATGTCAAACCATTGTACCGCCTCAGGAGTCCTTCCGATTTAATTTGCTATTCTCTGAACAAACGGAGGAGCAAATTGTCTTCCCTAACCATTTGTGATGCCCTTGCCACGCGCTGAACTACGACGCAACCGGCGCTGTGCGTGGCGAGGAGGCACTGTGGTAAATAACACAGAGGAGCCCCTCAGTCAGGCACACAGCAGGATGGGGAGAATCCACAGAGTGGGGACGAAATAAGACAACACGGCTTCACAAACAACATTTTTACCTCCGACTTTATGTGTTTCTCCCTTTCTCTCCCTCCTCTGACTGTTTTTGACTTTCTCACTCCATCTCCCGTGCCGAGGTGTGCGTGCAAACAAAGATTCCTCTCATTTTCGCCCGCCTTTTCCCAGCGTGACTTCCCAGAATCTGCCTTTGATCTCGGCACAATGCTCGGAGTTGCCCTAAGTGTACACACAGCGGTGGGTCTTACACGGGAAGTCCAATCAGCCCACTGTGACTTGTGTGGAGCATTTGTCACAGATAAGCCCGAGACTATTTTGGAAGTACAATAATTGCGCATAACAAAATCAGACATGTTTTCAGCTGCAGGTCTTTGTCTTAAGTTATACATGCATTCCTACTTTGTGATTTATTAGCTGTATTAAAACCTGTGTTAATGCATTAACCTTTTAATAACAAAAACACAAGATGAGAATAATCATTAAACAGCTGGAAGGGTCTTTCAATTGCAGACACAATACACTATTGATTGAACCAATATTAAGCAGTGTGCATGCATCCACCAGGGTGCCATTTTTGGGCTCCGGACTATGATTCACTTTGTGCACAGTGCAGTCAGAGGAAGTAGAGGTGGCAGTCTAATCCCATTCATCCTTTTAAGGTGGGTAACTGGTGGCAACAGTACTGTCGAACTCTCCATCTGATCCAATGGATTCATATGTCATCGATACTGTCAGTGCCAGCGGTGACACATTGAGGCCAGCGCCATTCACTTGCTTAACTCCTCGCTGCTGGGCTGCAGCGGATGCCCTCAAGCACAACAGCAGGAACAGATTAGAGCAGCCCAGTGTCAGCCTCAAAGCAGGGCGATGTGATGACCAGGCGACAGACAGCTCTGGCTGTGAGGTCAGCCAGATTGGCACACACACATATATATAAACACTTTAAATGCAGACACACACTCAGTAGTAGGAGCATGGGCTGAACAGAATCACAATATCACACATCAAGAAAGGCAATGGTGGTACAAACCATAAATCTGCTAATTGAAAACTGCAAAGCCCTGATAATGCTGCGCTATGACTATGGTGGACATGCTTCAAAGACTTCTGAATCTATATCCAATGTGATTACAGTGTTTGCCCGCTTGAAAAGAACCTTCAATAATCTTAGGCACTCACTTATGGCAGTGAAGCATATTGTTGTGGGTATAAAGGCAGGAATGTTGAAGTGGATGAATGATTACGGGACAAACTGGCCGCAAAAACTGGACACCGACACCGTCCTCTACAAGAACCAGTAGCATAGCTGCCCCATATGGCAATGTTCTCTCTGCTGTACTCCACAGGACAACGCAGTTTTATTGATGAGTCCATGTTGGCGAACTCTCACAGTCATTGTTCCGCAGAGAGTTTTGTTAAAATGACCAGATGGTGCCACCAAAACAAACATCCATAGAGTATGTTACAAAGAAAACAAGAGAGCCTGGCAAAACTGTAAGTATAAATTTCTGTGGAAATGATGTAACAAGTGTGACCATATTTGTATTCCAGCCATGCATCCAAACAACACTTTGCTACACCACTTATTGAGATGACAAACAGGTTTGGAAAAAGATGTTGCAGTCTGAAGTAGAATTCAGTGCATGGACACAGCATGTGGTAATACTGTAGTTCATGATAATAAAACTCAAATGATTATAAATTATGGATGTGTGAGGGAGGTCTGGTAAACTTATGGGTCATCTTTGTTATAAATAATTAATTGTGTGTATTGGATGAAATGATGAAATGAAGGGAATGATGCTGTTTGCTAATGTTGCACTTGAAGTGTCAGCCAGCTGCTCAGTGGACGCCAGTGTTGATCTGTTGATGGTCAACCCAACACTTTTGTCCAGAGTCGGATGAAAACATCTCAACAACTGTTAGATGGCTTGTCATGAAATTTTGCACAGACATTCTTAGTCCTCAGAGGATGAATCCTACTGGCAACTATTAGATGGATTGCTGTTACATCTTTTCCTCTACGTCATGTTTTCAATCATCCTGTGAAATAGTATCTCAACATCTACATGATGGATTGGCACACAGTTTTATACAGATATTCATGGTCCTCAGAGGACGAATCCTAATGAGTTGGAAATTAACTTAAAGCACAGCTGTACTGCCTTGCAATGCTGCTAAGATGACTGTGGACTACTGGTAGGTGATGTAACTAAAAGTAATGAGGTGATTATCTTAATAATTACCTTCTGTAGTCCTGCAAACCACAGATGTAACATTTGTATGTTATTATTTTGTGGATATGTTGTAACTTTACGTTTCAACAATGCTATGGTTAACGTGTGGTTATCTTTAGGCACAAAGAACACTTGGTAATGGTTAGGAAAAGATCATATTTTGGCTTAAAATACCTGCACAATAGTTGCTGGTAACATTGTGATGTTGCTAAAAAACATCCAGTTCTGGTGGCAAAAAACCACTGAAAATTTGGGACATAGCTAGTTGGCTTTGCCTGCGGAGTGACTGTTTTGAATAATTATCAGGAATCACATCCATTTGTCAGCCCATAAAATGTGGAGCAAAATCTTAGAAATACTGGAATTTGGTGGACTAAACTATTATTTACAGAGATATCTAGGCTTGGAATTTCTGCCATTGTTTTATCATTTAATAGCAACACCGAGGAAACTGACACAGAGAGATTCTTCGAGGGCAGAGGTAGGTTGTTAATCCCAGTGGTACATCTGCACTGCCAAGAAATAATTTTGATTTAAAACGTTGGTGTTAGGAGTAGTGTTTTAAAGTGTAACAACAAGAATATTTTTTTGGCAAAGGCTGTGCTCTCCACTTGCCTTTTAGGTGTGTTTGTCACACAGTTCTGTGTGTTATGATTGTTCTTACATTTGAGTCATCAGATGGACTGTAAAGGTTACTACCACAGGCATTTCACGCTTGCACAGTTCAACAAGGACCTCATAAAAATCTTACAGTTGTTGCAACTTCAGCGAATCTAAATGCTTATTCTGCTGGCGAGCATAAAAACCCCTGATGATCAAAGCACAATATAGAGCAGACCTCCTCCTTACCAAAATCAGATCTCAGCAATCTCAAGGGTGACAGCGTACCAATTCCTCAGAGCTAAAGCAGATAACATGAGGCGCATGATGCGGCCAAATTCCTCAGCAGCAATTTTTGATCCATCACTCTGCCTTACCTCTGTTTAAGACAGCATCTTTACAAGAACAGAGCAAAGTGGGGATTGTTATAAAAAAGTCCAACAGTGTAACACTGAAGGTCCCTGTCAAATGTCAGCGCTCAAGCCAAGACTTTTGGAGGCTAAAATAAACAGCTCTTTTCTGTGCTCTTTGTTTAGTTTGCAGAAAATTACCATATTTCCATCTGAAGAAATGTCCCAAAATTTGAGACAATTAGTCTTTTTTTCTGTCATGTAAATGTGATATTCAACAGCAGGCGAGCTGTGTGGCATAATCCGTTGACATTTATGCACTTTCATCATGCAAGAAAATCCAATAAAGGACATGAAGTATGCTGCAGAGCAGTTAACTTCCCTGTCTGACACATAGCCGTTTTGGAGGCATATGCCAGAGGATTGCCTTAGTAATAATCTGTTACAACAGCAGGGGGAAGGGGGTGATGGAACAGGGCTGGTAGACAGATTCCTCTACTCAGTCGCACACAGCTGAGGACAGCTTTCTGATGTGAATTCATATCATCATACATGGGCGTGACCCCTTGCCATTCAATATCCCCATCCCCCCCCTGTTGCCTTGTTTTAGCAGTGTAGGCATGTTGTGTCTGATTATACTCATAAGATTAAAGTATTCATGAATAATACATGCAATGAAATTGCTCGAGACACCGGCTGCATTTGTGACCATTATGGTCATGTGTGTTTGCGTACGGGACGCGCATGTGTGTGTGTGTGTCATCAGAAGCAGATGTTAGGCGCATAGATTAGGTCTGGCTGGGTGTGTAATCCTGGTGTTACTGAGAACAGCGTGGATTTATAATAACCCACACAGCTACCCCTCAATAAGCAGAAACTGGGGGAATGGTAATCTCTTATACTTCTCCCACTTCTCTGCTCATCTCTTGCCTTTCTTACATGATCTATCCTTCATTCCCCTCCTCCCTTTATGTAACATCCTCTCATCCTTCTGTCCATTCCTTCCCACCCCTGCTGTGTCCGGACAGATCTGGAGGAACGTCATTGTGAAAAAAAAGCAGAGAAGAAGAAGGAGGGGGGGAAAAATGGGGGGGTTGAAAGAGGTTTTAAGTGGCTTAGCTGACTCTATGGTGTAAATGCCAGATGGTCCAATGAAAAGCCAGCAGAGCTAAAGGGACTGGCAGGTCCTCATCAGTTTTCTCTGATGCACGATGAATAAACATAACAGTCACTTTGTTTATTGCTCTCTCCCTCTATGTGTCTGTCTCTGTTTTCCCTCACACGCCCTTGTATTTGCCTTTGATTTGACCCTGTGCCTGTCACTGGGACAGCCAGCATGCTCGGAATATGTTAAACAAGCAGGATGGTCGTCAAAAGAGTGTCCCAGAGAGTCTGTGTAAGTTACTGGGACATGTTGCATAATGCTTGTCAGAATAATTTAATAAGCTGTAAAACTGGATGAATAAATTGCTTGTAGTTTCTTTCTCTCCCTCTGACCAGACAGCGGGACTATTTCTACCTGTGGTGTGTTGTTTACAATTTTGTTGTTGATTCTGTGTGTGCCACAGATACGGTTGGAGGCAGAGGTAATGTTATGTAAGGTTGTGCCCGCAAGGATGCATGTCTGGGTAATGACGCTTCCGTTTCTACCCCCAAAGACCCAAAATGAAGGCAGGATCACAAAACAAAAAAAAACGTGAGTGAATTGCTGGATTCAGCAACAGCTGACATGCCACCTGCACCTTTTAGAGGCTTCCGTCTGTTATCACTCGAGACGTCTTCAGCATATTATGCTAATTGATAAAATCTCATTTTCTGTGTTGCCTTGTTGTGACAGGCAGGGGTAATAGAGGAAACATAGATTCAGGTGTGTTGATCGCATCCGGGGAGCAAAACAAGCTGATTATTTTTAGGCTGTAAAGTCGGTAATGTGAGTTTTAGAATGTCTCCAGCAGTGACAAGCTTCGTCAAGTTTTATGTGAATTTTACACAAAAACACATGACTTATTTTTTTCTTCTTCTTTCCTGGGCTGAGGATTCATCTCCCTCAGGTTCTGCCTTGTACCTGTTTGAGTCTTTTGTGGTTCATGGTTCCTGCAGGGAGAGAGAATAGAACTGGAACAAGCCAGCCAACATTTGACTATGAGCTATTTCCATCTATTGCACTGACACAAACTGGCATGCACTAAAAGATATATGAAGTGTTTCAGTCAAAAATGATATCCACTGTTCAAAAAATGTAACACTTACTCTGACAAAATGATTGCTGCCATGAAAACACAGCTGCAGCTGCTGGCTTTCTTAAAATGTACACTTTGCAAATAGTCATTTTAAAGGATGTAATGACGGATTCTTGAAATGTTTATAAATAATTTCAAGGTTGTTTGTTTTTCTCCCCAAAATCTAAGATACTCAGGCATGCATGCCACCACTGAATCCTGACTTATCTCAGTGCATGCATACACAATACCTACATATAATATGTTATGGAGTGGGCGAGTGCTTATTCTTGTGTCGAACAACTCTGCTCTCTCCCCTCATGTTGCACTGCCTCAAAGAAACACACGGTATTTTGGGAGCGGGCATGTTGAGCAGCGTGCAATATTTTGCATCTGCACTACAGCAAACACATGGACACACAAACAGTACACGCACACAAGCACCTCCTCGCCCCTTAATTGGCCAAAATGCGTTGTATGTGACAGAGAAAATGAAACACAAACATGATCAGGGGAATGTCTGGTTGCCATGGGAATGTTTTCTGGCAGACAGTCAGCCTAGTGGTGTTTATACGGGGAGGGCTGGATGATAACAAGGACAAAGTTTGTGCGGCAACTCCACAGGGGCCGAAGAGGAAATAATCAAAACCCACAAAGGTTCCTCGGCACGTTTCCTTGTTACTTACACACAGAGTGAGTGTGGGGCGTAGACGCTGACCATCGCCTGCCCTCAACCTTTTGTCACCAATCAAGAATTAATGACTGGTCACCTTTTGAGGATGTAGATAAAGTGATTAAGAAATGTCACCCTACTTGCCAGTCGCAGACCTTGTAACATTCGATAATTAAAGTTTCCTAATTTAGTCTATGTGCGGAGGAGCATGTCCTATTATACAAATACATACTGAGGCTGTGGAATGCGGTTTTCATTTTTCATGCGTGGCCGCTGTACAAAACACATTTTCTGCACAGACAGCAAAAGTATTATCTAATCACAGACAGGTGCTTTTAGAGATGCATAGTCCGCACATTCTCGCCATCGCGCTGGGTCAGTATGGAAAAAACTCACAGAAACAAAGAGTGCCACACAATAAGCCGGATACATCTATTCATGTCAGCAAAGAAATCAGTTCCTGAGGTAAACAAAGGCGCATAATGAGGAGATTACGCTGAAATCGGCTCAACTGTTGACAGCGCATACAGCCAAGGCAATCTTAGCCATGATCATAACACCCTTTTCAAATAATCTCAAATGATTTCAAAATAAAATTTATTGTTTGCGTTATCATACAGTTTATGAACTTAACATTCCAGAAGACATTCTTGTGCCTCATGTCTTCCCAGGACATCAGTGACTTTAAGCTCTGCTAAATGAATCTGCCAGATTCCAGTCGGGAAGGAAAGGAAAACATATAAAAGGCGTGACAAGACTGACTTGATAGGATTAAATATTTTATGGGGATTATTTATCTCGTGTTTGAGATATAGCTCACCTGCGACAGCACACCAGGTACATATTCACCCTTAAGACAGATGCCATTTCTTTTCCAATTAACTTTGAATCCGCTCGATTGGAGCATATTCATCAAGTCCTCGAAACATCCACGTTGGTACATAAGCTTTGTGCTTGAGCACCTCACCCGTCTGAAATAACTGGAAATCCAGCAGACTTGAAAGGTACTTTGCGAGATGATTCAACCACAATAAATGGCAATAAAGTCGTAAAACATGACAGCAAAGGCTTCTCACTTGTTAGTGGTGTTGATTCACAGCGTTGAGGTTCTAGGTTTAAATTTCAGCCTTTGGAAGCTGCTTGTTTTGTGTCGAGTTTGCACGTTCTCACAGTATTCCTGTGGGTTTCCTTCCGGTGCTCTGGTTTCCTTCCACAGTCCACAGACATGCAGACCAGGTGAACTGGAAACTGTAAAGTGCCCACAGGTGTGAATGTTTTTTTTGTGTTAGTCTGACCTGTCCGGCATGTTTCTGCTTCTGTTGCCCGGTGCAAGCTGGGTCACGCTCCAGCACTTACAGAGTAGACCTGAATAGGAATGGGTGGAGAGGATCAATGGATGGATGGACACCATACAGTGAAACATGAATACATTAGGCGACACTAAGCCTGATCATGACCATGTTAAGACCTGTCAGTTTGTATGTGTTACTACTGGTGAAGGGTGTCACAGTTCTTGCAAAAAGTTAATCCGTGTAGTATCTTTCAGTCGAACATTCTGTATTTTTTTCCGGAAAAATTACATTCTTGCAATAACAAATCAATCCATTTACTGAAGCAGACAAACTATTCACTTGCACAAAATAAGCAATTTAAAACATAAATTACTTTTAATGTTTGTTTGTTTTTTGTTTGAATTCTCAGGATTCCATTTGAATCCTTTAACTGCGTGCCCTTGAATTTTTAAGAGCCGCCGTTCTTTTAAGTGGTCCATCGTCATCAAGATACATGAATGGTACATACTGTCTGATGTGGATGATTTGTGTTTATACCCGCCAATATCTACTCTGTCCTTCAGGAGTCCAAAAAAGTTTGCTTTGTATATTGTTTTTGCGGTTTACATCATTGAGTAAGATGTTTTTCCTCTCCACCTCAAGGAGAAAAAGGCAGTCTTTTTAAAGAGTCGTGTTTACCAGAGGAAACATCACAAGTGTGAGATAAAGGCAGGTTAGTGCAGCCGTTTTTGACAGCGGACATTTAGTCTGGCTCATTCACAGTCTGAACTGTTCTGATCTGCTGTTATGAATATGTTAATTAATGGTCAAAGGGGACCTATTATGCATTTCCTTATTTTCTGTTATAAATATGTATAATATTACAAAGTCAGATGTTCATATTAAAAGTGACCAAAGTTCAAATAATGTGGTAAATGTATGTAAAATAATCCCTGTGACCAAAAACCTCAGGCTGGAGACCGTTCTGAATACTCTGTTTACAGTGCTTTTTCCCCACTATTGAGACAAGCTGACATTAGCTCATGATAGATGTCTTTATATAGTCATCTGCTCTTGGCACTCCACTGCAAATGTTTACATTAGCCCACACTACAAATAGCCACATGTCAGTGTCATGGAAACATGTAAGCTTGGTTGCCAATTTTGCTCATGTGTTCGTGATTTTGGATTATATTCCTGCTGGAACGCGTCCGGATGTGATGATTTTGGTTAAGAAGCTTTTATTGGTGATTTTTCATGGTACAAAGTGCCGCTTTACGTCATTACAGTCATTCCTCCAGCTGCAGTGACGGTGTAGAGACACCAAAATGTGGAAGACCGGGTAACACTGACCAAGTAGAGCAAACTGTGCTCTACTTGGGAGGGGGGGTTACAGAGACAGGTGCTAAAACGGAGTGTTTCAGACAGGTGTTTCAGCACAGACAGTATGAGGAAGTGTTTTTGGAACATTAAAGCATTTAAACATTTTCTAGTAGTGACCTGAAATACAAGTATGAAAAAATGAGCACAATAGGTCCCCTTTAAATTCTCCTAGTCACCTACCACCTGTTTGTTCTGCCTGTGTTTCAGAGTTGTTTAACATGGAGTTTAATTCCATTTACATTCTCTTTTGTTGTGTGTGACGTGGGGGCACAGCAGCATTTACACTGTGTTATCAGTGAGGCAACCATGTGTACATGTCTTGGGTGAGTGACTCTGTTCTTCACGGGTGCATTTCCACACTATTCTCTAAGCCCTTCAGCACAAGTCTGATAATTCATATCACATGTTAATACCAGGTGTGAAGTGGGCTTCATTCTATCTGCTGCTAAAAAGTGCAGCTTTGGTAATATATACAAAGTACATAATGAGTACGTAAGTGAATTTGTATATTTCTCCAAACGCTGTCTTACATTACTGCACAGCTGGTATTGTGCGTTAAAATGAGAGGTCAAAACTATTTCTGAGTAAAACAAAATAAAATAAATATGTAGCATAACCTCAAGTGCTGTTTTTAATCATAGATGGATACCCCTGATGCTTGCATTCATGAGGAGGCTCCCAAGAAACCAAACACACAAATAGTGTAATTATTAAATAAATAATCACAGAATAATTAAATGATTAAATAAAGATCTCCTGGTATCAACGTCTGGTAATCTTAATAGCGTCTCTGAGGCTATGTCTGGGATGTGTGGCGAACAGTTCTCTTCAAAACAACCTCCAGCATGTGCCAATAAAAATAAGAAATGCATTGAGTATTACACGGTTGAGCTAACAAAATGATTGTGTGTGTGCGTCTGTACGTGTGCGACTCAACGGGACGATGTGTAAAATACACAACAACATATGTACATACGTTGGTATCATTGAAAAACAGAGGCAGAGCGGTTCCTTTCATATTTTGATGTTAATAAATGCTGTGCTTCAGTGGTTCTATAAATAATAAAGGTAATAGCATTGATTCACAGCCAATCTCTGCTAACTCTCATGCAGCACAGGTGAAGGCGTCTGGAGAACACATATATTTCCTCTTATTCCTCCAGCTTATAAATGAGCCAGGGGATTGGTGGTGGATTAGTGTTTGCTTACAGCGGGATAATAATGCGGGATAATAAAAGTATATATGGTAATATTCTCTTTTAATTATTTTTAGGTGGTGGACCAACGGTGTAATAATATAAATGTCAAGTATAATCAGAGAGGGTCACTGCCTCTCTTTCATTAGAGGAATATTAAATCTATTTGTTTTAAACAGTCTTGTGTGCTCATTTAAACCCATCCCAGCCTGTTGTGGGTTCAGATTGGGTAGAGGCTCTGTTTATTCGTGTGGCTCTCCTGGCTCTGAGGGACACCAGGTTCAATAGTCTCTCCAGCTCGTCCCCAGATCCTGCCAGACTGCTGGAGCCGAGCCCTCCGCGATCCTCCTGCGATCCCCTCCACTCCCCTGTCTGTAAGTCCCACGCTCTGAGGGGGGGCAGAAGTTGAGCTGGGTGCAGGTTGATGCCCGGGGGGCTTGACGGATATCCTTCGTAGGCTCGTCGAGTTGGCGGCAGAGTGTCATAAAGGCTCTCTGTATCTTCCCCTTGCTCTTGGTCATGGCTGGTCTCACGGTATTCCTCGTAAACAGGCGAAGAGCTGTCTTCACAGCTGTCATGGCCGTGCAACTGCTGATGCTCTCTGTGGTCCTGGCAAGCCCCCATGTCTCTGCTCCTGTTGCCCGTATCCTCTCCTTCCCCGTCGCGCCTTCTCTTTTCTTCTCTGTCCAGGATGCGTTTCCTCTCCCACTCACCCGACTGATTCCTCTCCCACTGGAAGGTTCTCCTACCGGTCTCCCGTACCTGCTCCCGGCCCCTGTCACTGCTGTAGCCCATCACTTTGTAGTCCAGCTGGAGAGACCGCGTGCTGCCTCCCCGTCTGATGTTTTGCTGGGTGTCACTGAGATCGTAATGGGATCCCAGCTCCGGTGGACGCAGGCGTGATGGTGACAACCAGCTTGAAGTCTGCCTGGAAGACTCCCAGCGGTATGCTGAAGAGTAAAAAAGACATATAATAAATCTTTTAAAATAGTTTGGAACAGTTTCAGTGAGAAACAGTATGTTTTCAATGGAACAACAAGTAGAGAGACGACCTACTTAAGAGAGTTAAGAAAAGGATTTTAGTTAACATACTGTGTGAGGAGCCTGAGGCTTTATTCCCTGGACAAACTAGTGCTGCCAAATCACTGGAAGTATGTAGCGCTCTCTCCTGAATGTGTGTGTTACGTTGCAAACAGCCTTTTGGCAACGCGCAGTGCGAGCAAGCAATGAGATTATCTATCTAATAGGATCAGCCGGCGAAAGGTGCCACATCAATAAATCACTTCACTTATAAAACAACAGTATCATCCCAATCTTATCTGCAGGAGGTAAACGAGGTGACACCGGTGAATATGCTTTCAGTCACCGGAGGGACTGATCTGAAGATGTTCACAATTGCTTAAATCACTGCGGATCTCTGCCCTCCTAAAACCACAACAGCTAAAAAATCACAAGGTCTGGAGGTTACTGCCCTCTAATAAACAAACAAACAAACAAAATGTTCCTAGAATTAATGAATAGCCTGTACATATACTCTGGCTTTTTGTGTTTCCCTTCTTTGGCTTTCCCTCTGCTTATTTCCTACCGTCTTGATCTGCTTTTATTTTCATAGAAATGTGTTGTTTGTTGGTTTTGTGCCCGCGAGTGTGTTTGCAGATGCGAGTGAGCACTGCATGTTTGAGAGTATGTACGTGTGTGTTTGTTTATGTCTGATGCAGCAGGAGGTTCGTGAATGGGCTTTGTTTCTCACTGTGCCACTGCGGAGTTTACTACATGTTCCAAGGGACTGCGTGCTTACGTTGTGTAATTGCTCCACTTCTCATTTAGAATTTATTAACGTGAAAATAAAATCAGTCAACAAAATTCCTTTTTTTCCCCTCTACATTTGAGTTCATGCTGTTAAATGGACTGACAGAGAACTCCCCACTAATCCACTACTTCCTACTAACTACAGCATGCAGGTTGCATAATTCATGGTTAGGTTAATGAGCTGTGAGTGAAAAAATATCATATTGATGAAGAGAGAGAAGCTGGGGAGGGGGGGGGNGGGGGGGGGGGGGGGGGGGGGGGGGGGGGGGGTCATCTGTGTGGGATGGAGAGTACACTTCATAAGCAGTGCCAGCTCCTGGTATATAATGCATGACACGTGTGTGGACAGAGATATCTAATAGACTGCCATGCCAACACGCCACAAAACATGTGGGAGTTCCTTCTGCATGCCATGCTGCTGAAATCCCAGGCTGAAATATGTTCAAATGAAAAGGTTAAAGGGGAGAAAAATAAATGTATGTTCTTACAATCCACAATGTACTCTTTGACGAACTCTACACAAATTTCATCTTTGCTCTGCAGGTGGCGACTTGCTGTCAGTGAAGCGGAAAACAAAACAAATATCTCATGGGACAGGAAGCCTTTGATGATGAAATGCTCTTCTCATAGAAACAACTGAATGCAGAAAGACACGGTGAATTATGACACGGAAGAAAACACAACTGGAGAGCGGGGGGGGGAGTGAAGGAGGCTGGCAGAGAGCCATTTAGCACATTGCGGAAACGTGTAAACACACAGGCGCACACAGCGACAAAATTCATAACACGTAATATGCACTATACATACACATGCACACTGTAATTGTTAACACAAACACGTTATCTCATGCGAGCAGCATTAATGATATGTCAAGTGGAGAGTAACAGACATGAACACCCTTCACCTCGCAATGAATCAGACTTTTTTCTCTCTTATTATGTTGATATATTTAATTTTTTTCAATTTTCTTGATGTGAGCACAAATATATGAGCACATACAGTATATTAAATTATAAATATATGTTTACATACACTGAATCCAGTGGGTTATTTGGAGAGACTTACTGAACAACAATTCCATTCATCATTTAATTCTCTCTGTCTGAAATAAAGCCTCTTGTGCTTCAGTGGGCTGGCAGCGACAGAGGCATAAACGCAGTCTTGCTCTGGGTAAGTAATGAAATGCTTTGTGGACCCAGTAAATTACATGCAACCCAGAACAAACAGATTTGGTAACTATGAGCCAATTAATATTGGTTTTTAAGACTGTAGCACAAGCAACTGACATGAACATGTTACAGGATACATGTAAGTGGATCATACCTGCGCTGATCTTTGTTTAAGCAAAGCCATTCATTTGGATAGAGTGGTGAGTCAGTGTTAAGCCTGTAGATGATGCCTCATTTAGTGTGAAAAAAGAAAGTGTTTGAAGCTGCCTTCGCCTCTGTGGATGTGAGGCTTGGCTCAGCGTACCCCTAAAATCCACTGAGACACTCTACAAGGCCGGGGTGAAAGCTTTGCTTTGCTTGGCGTGAGGATGGCTGCACCCAACTTGACTGTGCTGTTTAATGTCAGTGTAATTCAGATGTTAATCAACTATTTATATACAAAATGCACTTTTATATGTTGCATACACACCAGAAATAATTATGGGGTGAGGGAATTGGATTTTTTTACCCATAAAAATATTTCTTAGCCTTTTACTTTTTTTTTTTTTTTACAGCTATTTTTTGGGGCTTTTTAGCCTTTAATGCATAAGACAGGCAAGCGTGAGGGGGGAGAGAGAGGGGGAGTGACATGCAGCAAAGGGCCACAAGCTGGAGTCGAATCTGGGCTGCTGCGGCAACAGCCTTGTACATGGGGCGCCTGCTCTACCACTAAGCCACAGGCGCCCTGCCTTTTACTTTTATTTGATTATAGAAAGCTGTTTTATATTGAAAATGTGATGCACAATCTGAATCATTTGGTCATTTCCAATAGGAGAACCGTGCTGCAGAATCAGAAAAGGTGCAAGTACAAAAACAAACATGAAAACCCAAGAAAAATACAACAGAAACATGCTGCAGAAGCCGAAAAAAGGCAAAATGATTAAACGCCTGCCAAGTTCCCACTGGGATAATAGACTTCACATTGTGATGACATCACAGACTTTAAAATTTTTCCGTTTCGAGGAAAGTTTTCTAAATACAGAACTTCCAATGGATCAAAAATTAATAATAGAAAGAGTCATAATTGACCTTGCTTGCAGTTTGAGGTGTCCTGTCAACAGTTTTACTAACATATCTTTTATAACGGTGGGGAGAATGCTTGTTGGGCCACAGGGGATTTTATTTGCTGCAATACCACAAGTGGCCACTGGGGAAAATATACTGCAAGAATGAGCAGCGTTCCTGGGGGCCTGGAGAGACCAGATAAGACAGTGTTTTTAAAGTGGGCAAGCCCCCAGGAACCATGCCACGCTTTGAGGCCAATCTGACATAGTGGCATAACTGTGGAATTACAACTCGCAGGTCTGTCACATAATGCCTCAGGGCCCAAAAACACATTTCACAAAAATCAAGCTGTTAAACTTAGCACTCCCCTTAGAATAAAGGAGAACTTCCATTCTGTTTACTGCATATGCAGCATTTTTCTGTTGTAGTTCTTTTCAGGGTTTGTGTGTTTTTGAATTGGCATTGTTTCTTTATTCGCAGCGTGTTTGCTATTAATGTATTTGTTTGGTCTTTCTGCAGCACATTTCTTCATTTGCAGCATATTTCAGTTGCTGTATCTGTTGTTGTATATCTCTTCCAAAGCAGCAGCTTCTCCTAATCGCAATGTTTGAGGTCGTTGTAGCAGGTTTTCCCTTGTTGGCCACCCTAGAATCCAGTATCAAATCCACCTACCCAATCTTAATCCTTTCAAATCCCTTATCAGACCCACAAGACATAAATAATAAATGAAACTCTAAGATTCAATTGAGATCTTTATCAGCTTTTGTTGGCTAAGAAAGCAGAAACACTTGAGTTTTGAGTGGAGGCCTAATTAGTAATTAACTGCTATTATTAATCAATCACCTGTAGCTACAACCTGGGGCTGACATAAGCAGCATACAGTGAACTGATAAATATGCACCTGACATATCAAAATAAGAGGTGTAGACAGATTATTTTAGCATAAATTTTCCACTAGCTTCTTAATTCAAATAATGGAGGTAGTGATTATGAAATATTAAGATTGCAGGGTCACAATATTGATGTGACATTTATGAATGTTATGTGGGTGAACACTGATGCCATTCACAGTCAAAAAGAGGTGTCTTCAAGTGAGTGTAGAGATCCTAACTCATCATGGATTTTTGACGTCAGTGCTGATACTGATATTTCAAATCTGCCAATATTCATTTTTCTACAATAAAGCCAAAACACAAACAGAAATTCTTGATAAGGATCCATCAATATCTGATTATTAAACCAGCTCTAGTTGAAGGAAACTGGAAACCAAATGGAAAAAAAATGCATGGACAGAAATGGTAATCTGTGCTGTACGGAGTATGATAAAAGCATTGAGAGTAAATAATGTAAAGAACACAAAAGGTTGGGTTTTGGGATCACAGCTTGAGAAATAAAGCCAAAGGGATGGAAAGTTAATAAGATGTTTTTCAGTTGCTTTGCATCTCACTCACCAGGGCTGTTCCGCTGCTGTTCTTTGTCCATGTTTGACACTACAAAGGGAGAGAGAAAGCCAGAGTCAGAGAAAGGCTGAGACAAACAACACAGAAACCAAAGGGGAGAAATTGAAACACAGAGAGATCCAGTGTCAGAAACTGACAAAAATATTGGAAATCTAAGCAGGATGTTTTATTCTGAATAGAAAGGGGATTGAACAGCAGAGGCTTGGCTGCATTCACTACATTACATCTTAGAGCTATACCACTGAACAAACACTTTGGCATCAGAAGACAGACACAAAAGAGATAGATGAGTTGACAGAAGATCTTCTTTCATACCTTCACTTTCAATATTATCAACAGCATCATTGACAAGACGTATGACTGTCACTATGGAGGCTGGGCAGAATATAAGAAAGAGAGAAGAACAGATATAATGTCAGTGCACTTGTGAATAGGGTAAGGTTTCAAGTGTTGGGTGTGAATGAGATGAGATGGAGAATGTGCGCAAGCTTGTGTGTGCACACGTGTTGAGAACAGAGGAGCAAACACGTTTGTATGCATGTGGTGTGAGTGTGTGTGTGTGTGTCCTATAAGGGAGTGGAAGAGACATGAGGTCTTTGCTGCTACAGTAATTAGACGGGAAAGAAAGCATCTACATCGGTTCCTTATCTGAAAAACACACACCCACACACATGCACACACACTCACATGATAATTAGGGTGTTCAGCTTCCTAACTTTAAACCAAGGGAAGATCAATGGTATTGAGTTATCTGGGAAAAAGACACTATAGAATTGAATAAAGGAGTTAAAAGAGTTTTTTTTTCTCTCACTGAAGAACTGTGCATTAACCGCTGAAGCATTTGTATGTATGGTTTTGGTTGCATTAAGGTACATTTTATGAAACATTTCCACTGCACTATTTTCAGCTTGCTTTTCAATATGTTAATACAGGCAATGTACTGGACCAAAAGTGCAAAGAGGACTGTTTCTAAATTCCGGGAATTTTATCTACAGCAGTGGTTCCCAGCCTTTGTTTGCATGTGACTCATGAATGTGAAGCAATGTCTGGTTGAGGACTCATTTTCCCCTCTTTTAAATAACTTTTAGAGGCTTTACAGTTATAAAGTAGTAAAAAAAAAAAAAAAAAGTGTGTTGGGTTGTTTCAGCATCAGTCTTACCGTTGTCATCGAAGGACTCAGAAGTGTAGGAACTGAGGGAGTGTTCCTCAGAGGTGGAGTCTGAGAGACATGCAACCTCCTCCACCAGCTCTGACACGTCTAATGTACATAAAAAACACAGCATTTCTTAATAACCAACAAGCCATATCAACATACCGCTCAAACTGTTAAGCCGATATAAGTTCAAAATTTTAAGTCTATCTTAAAGGTAAACTATACAGGATTTGTAAGCACGGCCGCCAGCAAAAGTAAAAGTAAAAATCAACCCCAGATTCACTCTCATTTGCCTTTTCGCCTTGCTATGTTTGCATTTTTTTTTGGCACTGACTCTTGGATACCTGCTGCTTACTGTCTGGCACCTGGTAGCTACCTTTTAATAACACCCCAACCTCACCTGAGTGCAGTGGGGGGTACACGCCCTTTAACGTCCTCAGCACAGAAAATAAAAAGAAAATAAGACACAACAAGCAGAAGGCAGAGCCTCTGCAGATATATACATCACCACATGACTGAGCAGGATTACTTCTGTATGACTCTTTACAAAGTTTATTAGGAAAATCCTGCATAGTATATAAAATACTGTCATGCTGATATATACATTTAAAGAGTTACTGAATGCTGTAATCATTCCTTCTCTCCACCCCGGCCCTGAAGAGATCCCTTCCTGGCATGACTCTACTATGCAGTCTAAGCTTGCCAAATCAAGTGGGTAGGCACTTGTTTTGGAACACATTTTTTTCACAAGGTAAGAGCTGTGGATTTTCCCATCTATTACACTGAAGGGATGTTTTTATAGCCAAGACGAACAGGGGAAATGCTACGAAAACCAAAACCTCTCTCCATGTACATATAAGTGTGTGAGTATTGTATTTATATAGACTTGGAATATCTACATCAATCCTCCACCAGAGTTTGTTTGTAACCAGACCGAGACCATTTCTTCAAGAAGGTCTTGGTCCGGTTGTTTTGGTGTGCACCCATGTGTGATTGCTGTGTTCACACCTGCCCAAATGAACCGCACTTAGTGGGCAAACAAACTTGAGTTCAATTAAAGCGAACCAAACAGGGCAGGTGTGAAAACACCCTTAGTAAACATCAACATTCTCCTAAATCTAAAGACTAGAGCGCTAAAAGATGTGATATCATCAGTTGTAAAGTCTGGAGCTGCTCCATAGACAATGAACTGTGAAAGATGATATAAATGACACTGAGAGCACCCAGGGGAATGTTCTGAGTATATGGGTACATTTCCTGCTTCAGGAATGAGAACACAATAGAGTAAAGCTCATTTGGGTATAAAAAGGAAAACAAACATTGACTGAACTGTCCTAGGCCATGGAAAAAACATTCTGGAGTTCTTAATTTAGGTGGTGTTCCTCTTTAAGTTGCAGACTCGAAATTAATTCAGGTCTGTTCTCTAGCCTAAATGCTTTGCAGTACAGCGTTTTCAACAATTCCCTGTACACCCGCTGCGACTCCAGGTTTGCTCATTTAATGCTGTCTGCACCAGCTGGAGGTGTCATCAAGGGTAAGGACCACAGATTGTTCTCGTGTAGTTCGGTGCAGCAGATGTGAAACACAACCAATCACATTAAAAATCTTAAAAAGTTGGTCTAGCCAGACCTGCTCACACTGCAGTAATCAAAGCTACAGTCGCAAACCTGACACTCTGTCTGTGCGTACAAGTCAGACTCAGTTTTATTCCTCCTCCAGTTAGCCTCAACCTGCATGACTTTAGAGGCAACACTGCAGATAAATAGATGCTTACAAGTCAGTGTGATTCCTGACACAGTTTTCCCTTTGCAGAGCTGGGGGTTGTTTCATTATTTTGGGGGTCAGAATTGCCTGTGAGTGATTGTTTTTCAAACGACTGCCAGAGGGGCAGAGCAGGTGCTTATGTGTCACAAAGGCTTCAGACAGGGGCATGTTGCTGTGAAGACTGTCTGTTAAGCTAAGAGACAGGTACGTAGTTCTAGCAGGTGCTCTGAGCAGCAATAAAACGCCTGGTTTCACATTTGTGTTCAAATTGGGAGAGTGATACAGAAAACCAACAGAGCGGAAATCTCTGGTGTAGGCTTTAAAAACAAATCTATTTGGAATATAAAACTGCTTGGAAATAAGAGCTGACAGCTTTGCTGATGTGATTAAAAGTAACTTTTGGCAAAACTAAAGAGGCTTTGTATTGGTAGGCGGAACAAATGGGAAAGAGCAGAAGGAGAAAACAGTTTACAGACATTTCACTGCCGCCCCTGCTGAATCGCAATGCGCTTAAAATACCGACCTTGATTGGCACTGAATTATAACTCTGGTAATTATGATATATGTAACTTCTTGTGCAGCTGCTTGTGCTGAAACAACAGTAAATAATGATGCATTGAGACATTTGGCATATTGTGTCAAATGAAAAAAAAAAAAGATATAAAAAGAAATACATGTTTCTGATACTTACAGGTCCAGTGTATAAGATTTAAGGGGATTTAGTTAGCCTGGTTCCAGACCATAGACCCCACCCACTCAACTGAGTAGGCTTGCATCTCTGGTCTGGCATACTGCAATGAATTTGCGATTTATCTCGTCCAAACGATGGACGGACCAATGAACGCCGGGGGTGGGGGCGGGTCTAGCGATTACCCAATCAGCGCCACGCTAATGGCGACCACTGCAGATCCTACAGACCACATTAACGATACTATCGAGGTATTTCGCCACTACTTGCGTTAATAGAGGACCAAATTAAGGAAGCTGCTAAACTGGATTTAACGGTGATGCAGCTGGGCGTGCACGACGATGGAGACATTTTAAACGGGCAATGCTCGCTTGTTTTCAGCACCCCCGAGGCATGGATACTAATGACGTCAGATTCTGGGTGAGTCGTTGATCTCTACTGATTGGTTAGGGAAAAATCAAATTCCCTCCCCCTTGTAAATCGCCTTCAATGGAGGCAATGTCAGACTGAAGGTTCTGGGAGCTTCAGTCTGACACTCAGGCTAGGATTTAGTGGCATCTAGTGGTGAGGATTGTATACTGCAACAAGCTGAAACTTCTCCTTCTCTCCATAACAAACAGACCAGTTGATTTAAACCGGTAAAAACACTAAATTAAGGAGTTTCACATTAATAAATCTGTGTTTTTCTGACAACGTGAATGGCCAAAAAAAAAAGCCAGTGTTTGGTTTCTCCATTCTGAGCTACTGTCGAAACACGGTGGTGCAACATAGCGATTTCCATAGACGAGGACCTGCCCCAGGTCTTGACAGTTCTAAGGTAATGAAAAAACATTGATTCTTAATTTTCAGGTGATTATACACCAATGAAAACATACTTATTATACAATATCACATTTCTGCCAATATATCCTCCTAACTCATACACACTGGACCTTTAAACTAAGGACCAAAGGTGTAGGTGAAGGTATATATCACATTTAAAAATGTAAAACCACAGTGCTACTCTGCTGTTTCAGAGCAGATCCTTAACAGGTGAAAATAATCTTGGTTTCCAGCTCTTTCAGCTGTTTTATAAAAAGCAATAAACAATTTGTTAGTGCCCTTCGGTGGCATGGGTGGCTTTAAGAGCTTTTGTAATTGGTGGCTTGGTTTGCACAGCATGTCTTTGTCACCCCTGTCTGTCACATCTTCTAAAAATGCCCTTGTCTGCCTCAAAATTGTGCTTCAACCTGGACAGCCTGCAAAGCAAGCAGTCAGGGCTTGGCCTATCTTATAACCAAAACTCTGTCCATGAGAGCAGGGATGTCTGGACATCAACTTTAGCTTTCTGAGCCCAAGCTAGGTGGTCACGGTCCAGTGCATATGGAACAAGTCAAATGCTCCTGTGGGAATGCGAGCAGTAAGGCAGTACCATCAATCAAACTAAATAAGGAAGGCAGCACCACAACCACTGGTCTGATTTGGCATGCAGGTGAGGGGACCCTTCTCAACATAATCGAGCTTTTCTTTAAAAAAAAAGAAAAAAAAGAAAAGAAACATTTTTTTATTTTTTCTTTCTTTTCTATTCATTATCCGTCCTCTCAGACACTACCGTGCCATGTGCCAACCTTGGCAGCCACGCCTGAGATTACAGACCGGACCCCTGCTCTAATCCTACCACTAATACTCAGCCAAACCGTATTCTCATCCTGGCCCCCAGACTTTTTAAACCCCCGCACCCCCTCACCATGTGCTTCATCTGATGCTCTTAAAACAGGACACTTTCATTTTAGAAGCGTTCTGTTAATAACGTTATATTAAGCTGAATTAACTGTTCCTGCAATATCAATTAAGTAATTGGCTGCTTTCACATTTTTTATTATTTTCCCGATTTTTCCCTTCAGACCAGTTTACAACATTTTTTAATTGGAAATACTTACTACCACTAATACTGAGCCAAACGTAGTTCTAATACTAACCTCCAACAGCAACCAAAACAGCTCCACAAATTGCTTTCTGTAATTTCTCCTGTAATTGGTTCAGTAATAGTTGTAGCATTTGAACAGGAAAACCTCCACTGAGGGCGCTTACTCCATCTGCATTATTAGAGGAACTGGTGTTTCTATGAAGCCTTAGTTGTCAAAGTTATTCAATCCTGAACCTTTTATTAAAACTGTGCAAAACATCATGAAGATCAATATGCTTATTGTGAGACTATGAGAGCACAATTACCAAAAACCGGTCGATATGGGACCTGATTTGTTCAGTTGTTTTCCAGTCATTTCATTATTCATGACATTTCATTTATTCATAAGCAGCAGGTAGTGACAGAAAACGACCAATATGTTTTCTCACCTATTGACTTGTGCCCATCTATTGAAATATTAATTATTATACTTATTAGTGGTTGCTGTGATGTAAATAAATACCCAAACTGTTTCCAACTGCTTAATTAAAGGTGCAGCTAACACTGGAGTCATTAACCCAATAATAATAATGTTAGTTTGCTATCAGCATAATCACATTTTAATTAACGGACTCTGATGTAACTGTGACCCCTAGGGGCGTATGCTTTTCTTTTTATGTGCATACACTCAACAGGGGAGCAAAAAAATAGAATAACCTATTTCCCATTCCCACAGGAAGGAATCAATAATTAAGAGGCAGGAAGTTCCCACCACAGGCTGTATTATTCAAATAACAGGATGGACAGAGAATCGAAATGTGTGACGTGACGTCTACCTCAGCACAGAGATGCAACGTGGTTATTTCACTGACAGGGAACAAACTGTGAACTGAGCTCTTGCTGTTGACAGCGTTGGCAGCTAAATATCAGACTGCAGTGGAATTATCTGACAACTACTACTTGCCCATCGCCCTCAGTTTGATGTCCTCGCAGTTGACAAAGGTACACTTGAAACAAACTTGGATAAAAAAAAAAAAAAAAGAAGTGGTAAAAAAACTTGGCAGAAAAGTTGACTTTCTTTGAGTGGCACTGTCCCAGCTACTTTGATTTCAACTTAACTTTTTAGAGCAAAAGTAGGACAACAACACAGGACATCAGTTCTGGCTGATTACCCTGACCATTCAAACAGAAGTGCACAGGAGATGTAAGAGAGTTATTCTGATACAAGAGGACACAATTGCCAATTTCAGCAGAAAAGTAAGTTATACTATCATTTACGGCTGCCAGAAAGTAAATAGTAAATCGGAAATAGAATTATTGCAAAATATAAATATCACTTCTTAACCACCCTTGCTTACTCTGGGCCATTTTCTTTGATGTGTGTGATCAAAAGGCATAGATCACTGTGAAATAAGCTCTCTCAGTGGAGATGAGAGTATGAGTGTAACACAATGAATTCATGGCCTGTGTACTCAGTGCCTTTTTCATCAGAGGTCAGAAACTGTGTGTGCGTGCAAGGGTGTGTACGTGCGTGCACTTGCTTGCAGTCTTACCCTGTGGACTGTTATCTCTCTGTGTTCTCTCCAACTCAAAAGCTCTCTGCCCCCATTCCTCCTCTCTCTCATCTCTCACTCTCTCCAGCCCTTCCTCCCTCGTTTCCTCTCCCTCCCAGGACACTTTGTGGGCTGGGCTGTGCTCTGAGCGGCAGGACGATGCAGAGGGGAGATTGGGCGCCACGCTGCACACTGCTATACCCCTCCTATTGGACACTCCTCGGACATTGGAGATGTCTGAGAGGAAGCTGCTCAACTGTAGAGATGGAAGAAAACAGCGATGCAAAACAATAGATAAGTGAGGATGCCTGGAATTTTACCTGGTAGAGCCTCAGCCTGGGTTCAATTCCAACCCAAGACACTTTGCTGCATGTTGTCCCTTCTCTCTTTCTCCCTCCTTTCCTATCTGCCTCAGCTGTTCTATCTCATAAAGGTTAAAAGGCTCAAAATATAATCTAACATAAAAATAAGTACAACTCTGGTGACATTTTGTACTGTCAGTGAATCCAATAAAAGGTAAATCCCACATAAATCTTTCTGCTCCTGTAAATTCTCGCTAGTACAAAGCTCAAAATAAACCCAAACAAATGCACTATTTGTCCCTGTTTATGTTTAGTTTGTTAAAAACACTAAATTGCTCAGCTGTTTTTTAAAAAAATTGAAAATTATTTAGCCCATTTTGAAAAAGAAAGCATAGTTGTGAGGCATTTTTAAAGACTTACATCTTCAGTTGGAATGAATGGGCTTAGAGCTGAGAGCCATAGACAGAGACAGGAAGTCAGAGACTAGAGTAAGTTGGTTTTGGTCTTAATATACATTTAAAGTCTCTTTCAAATTGGTTTTATTTGTATGAGAATAAGACTGAAACAGTGGAAAATTGTGCAGCCTTTTTGATACTACCACTGGGGGAGCACCAATGTTAAGAATTTTCAGATTCTTCACATGGTGCCTTTAAAGGAATACTTCACCCACCAAATGACCATTTGTGTATCAATTACTCACCCCGTGTTTTCTTGAATTTGTGAAGGGAAAACTCTTTCTCACATGCCTGCGGTGAATGAAGAATCCGAAAAACAGCAACATCTTGAGGCATTTAATACGGAGCTACGTTTAAAACCAGCAAAACTGCATCAAAATATCAATTTATGAACTCTCACACAACTCCTGCAGTATAATCCAAGTGTCACTTATTCAGTCTTATGTATCCAAACAGGTCTCACGCTGAAGTCATTGAAACCCGGCGCTTGGGCAGTGACTTGTGGCGTTGGACACTGACATGGCGGGACAAGAATGAAAGTTAAGGCAGCAAAAGTCTAAGTAGGGCAGGTGGGAAGGGTCCAACACACACTGACTGACACCCTGGAGAGCGGTGTTCGCATCCCGTAAGATTATAAAGCCAAACCCTGTTCTTTTTTTCATAAACCTAACCACAGGCTTTTGTTGCCTAAACCCAACCACGTGCGTCAATCCACATTGTTGTACTCACGTAGTGCATTTATTTTGAAAGAGACAGTATGTAAACAGTAAATTTACTGTAAAAACGGAAGTGTATTTTGAAAGAGGACAATGCTGTAACAGGCATAACTTGACACAGCGTCCTAGAACGTCAACAACCAACGCATGCAGGGTACCTTTCACATCGAATCTGGATGTGGAAGGGCCATGACCAAACGTCGATATGTGACGAGGTCGGAGTGAGAATGTCTTGATGTTTCCCACACACGGACAAACACGTGCTTTTGAACTCTGCTCGTGCATTCCATTGAGCAGAGTTGAAACGCATGCGTGTGCCCAGGCCCACTACTCATCTGAGTGCAAGATTGTTTATGTGAAAGTGTTTTAGATAGTAAGATTTTAGTGAAACTGCATGTGTTTCAGAAGTACTGAGGATACAGCTGGATAACTGAGACTTGGATAATTCTGCGTGAGTTGTGTGAGATTTGGTAAAAAGATGTTTTGGTATAATTTTGCTGTTAACCGTGGAACCCAGTGACTTCAATTCATCAAGAATGTTCACCTTTTTTGGATTCTTTGTTCACCGTGGAGGCATGAAAGAAAAACAGAGTTTTCTTCACAAATTCAGTGCAACATGACATGAGTAACTGTTTGTAGGTGAAGAATTCCTTCTAGCAAAAATGACTTTTTTTTCTAATCTTGTAAGCTTACAGTTCCTTTCATACAGTACCTTCCATTTTACATGTTTTTTTCCCCCAATTATTAATAAATTTCAGTCCCATATTTTCTATTATATCAAAACTCCATCACTGAGACTTCCTGCCATACAAGCACTTTCTTCATAGTCCCACTCTGAGGACAGTGAACCCTTTCTCAAGCACACTATGATTATTTGTCCCGTGGCTATTTGTAAGAATGACAATAATACAGGTGCTACTTTTCTGAGTCTCTTCCAAACAACAAAAGAATACAACTGAATAACAAAAGCACAACATCATCAAAATGAGGAGCTGGAAGGTATGCTGATATAAATATTGATATTATTATATAAAATGATATTGCCTAGGAAAATTTAATTTTACCTTGTTATTACTATATAGTATACAATTATGGATATCATAATCATTAATACATGCCCATGCACACTTCTGCATACCTGACTGCCCTCACTAGAAGTTGTTTTGTCCCCATCTCCACTCCTCATGCCCTGGTTGATGAGTCCTCCTGGTAGAGGGGAGTGGGTAGTCGGACGCACCAGGACCTGGGGAGGGCCCCCAGTGCTGCTTCCCACCTCACCATAGGTGCTCGTGGTCCCAGGTGATCCCGACACACGCACGGCTTTGAACTCAATCCCCTCTGCCCCCATGCCAGTCTTGTGCAGCATGTAGCTTGTTTCTGTGGAAATAGCTGACACACCCATCACAGCCTGAGTACCCGAGCCCGGGTCGGAGTCTTTCCTAAATTTGATTTTCTTCCTGAAGGCGATGAAAAGTATGAGGAGGAGAATGATGACAAAGGCAAGGACCCCGATGCCAATTATTTCTCCTGGTCCGACGTAAGACAGGGGCTCCGCCTGGGTCACACAACGAGAAAAATCATAAAAACATGTAAGATATCACTGTCTGGTGTTTCTAATTCATTTCCAGTTTGATAAAGAAAAATCACATCTAACTTCCTGAGAAAACATATAGGTCATCTCTAAAAAGAAAAGGTGCCAAGTTAAAAATCTAGCTTTTTCCCCTCAGTCAGTGCAGATTCTGTTAAACGTATCCAGGCCATCATATGAAAACTAGTTAATATGCATGTTTGATGGTGCACAGATACAGTGAAGCTGACCTCCCACCACAAAGTATTTTAGGAAGGAGATCGATGTTAAGTAACACATCACACGCTGAAAAAACCACAAGCTTTTCAAAAGTTTTACAACCAAAAAATGTCTTTTGGTTAATAAACTTACTGAGATTTTGTTGATGTTAAAATCAAGATTTTGTATCATGTCATGTTGCGTGAAATTATTTTTTTAAGTGCAGAGTTTAACAAGCATCACATTTCTGGTCTTGCAGTATGAAAGAAATGATTACTTCCACGGATTCATGATTTAACAGGATATATGATGAGTATGCTCCGGGAGAAAAAATAGTTTTATTTCCTGCAGTAAATGTCCTTAAAAAAAAAATAAAGTTAACATATCAATTGGTTGTGAAAGCAGCCTAATAGGTTTTGTCGACCATGGCTTCTCCTCTGCTGATTACAGTCTTCTAGAGAATAATAAAAGCACCTTCGCACAGTGTGTAACAATAATTAGGCTTACAGTCTCAATATAGGGTATATAGTGCATGACAAAAGTTATGAGCGTAACAACTTCAAATGGAGACTGTGATTTCCTCATTACCACACGTCCATTCATCTACTGTGAAGGCAAATATACCAAGCTGGTGAACAAATCTTCCAGGAGTCTGCTGCACACTGAAATTCTCTACTGTTTCACTACGTATGCCAAATCCACTAACAAGCAATCTGAATGTGCATTATATTCTCTAAGATTTACGCCTACATAAATTCAGTGTTGTTTATACTATACCTGCGTGTCATCCCCCGGATCACCAGGCATCTGATCATCACAAAACCGACCCTCGTACCCGTCCGAACAGTTACAGTAGAACGACCCGAACGTGTTGACACACTCTCCTCCATCTCCGCACCCGTCCTGGTCACACTCATTAACATCCTCATCACATCTGCAGAGGCAGATAGACAAATAAATTGCTATGCAGGGGAGTGGTGAAGATGATTTGTATCAAAGTAGAGGAGGAGAATTAAAGATGAAAGCGTGACAGTGAGTGAAAAAGAGAGAAAGAAAATAAATACTTTGGAGATCATCTTTTCAGAGGGCCTCTCTTTTGCTAAATCAAGGGATTATCTTCATGGATTCCCCGTTATCCTCAATTTATATGGTTCTGATTTAAAGAAATGTGATTGCATATTTCTAAACATATTGCAAACACATGCACACACACACACTCATACCCTTAGATAAAGACGTAAATTACGACTGAACGTCACAGATGTAATTTTACCCCGCATACATCTGTGCTCATCATTACTTGTCATTTCGAGCATGGTGCCCTGCTGTGATAGTGATAGAAAATAGGTGTATTTTTCTTTTCAATTACTTTTTCTTGATGAGATTTTCAAAACAGTGTGGGAGAGTTGAGAAGAAGAAGAATAATTTCTGAATATTGCAGGAAGCTTTGCTCTGAATGATAAAATGCAGCGAGTCATTTAGCATATAGTTCAAGGTAAATGCAGGATTTCCTAAAAAACACTGTCTGTATGATGTATAGCCTTATACAAAAGTAATCCCTCTCAATCATCACTTACAGCCCACTAGAGTTAGTGTGTATTTATCTGTAGAGACTCTGCTCTCCACATTTTCTTACTTTCTTCTTCATTTCTGTGCTCAGGATGTTTCTTGGCGTGCATCCCCACTGCGCTCAGGTCAGGTTAGGGCTTTATAGAAAGGTATCAACCAGATGCCAGACCATAAGTAGCAGGCATCCAAGAGGCACAGCACTGGAAAAAATGCAAATATAGCGAGACGAAACGCCAAACGAGAATGAATCTGGGATTGGCTTTTACTTGCACTTTCTCCAGCCAGCGTGTTTACAAAAAGTTACTGACAATCCTGCATAGTATAGCTTTGAATTAACCAGGCCTGGATGTACTGGCCTGTGATGTCAGCTCATGAATACCCTAATTTACAACCCTCATGAATTGAGCAAGCTTTTTGTATTTCCGAAATCTTTCCCCTTTTTAGAGAATTTTCCGATTGAATATACTTTATTTAATTCCTTTTTTAATGCACATATGTTAGTGTGCTATTATTATTTAGCAATCTGCAGGAAAAACAATTTCATAGCAGATTACACTCAACAGCTGTTTGCTTTAGCTGTGGTTTCAATCTGTTTATATCTTCAACTTATACTGATGTGAACGATCTGCTGTCTGATGGAAACAATTTAATTTTTATCTCCCTTATTTTTCAGCTAAAATGGGTTTAATTCAATTCCATCAAAAGCACTTTTTACATCTTTGTCAAAATCATGAAAAAGCAGAGGCATTTTCTCCATTGAGGGAAAACTGCTCTCTGGTGGTGGCTCGATTGAACAACCACGTGAGCAGAGAGGTTATTTCAAAGGCAATTACTGAGCTGTAATTAAGAAGGCAGCTAGAGAATGATTATAGGCTTTTCAACTGAAATTATACTGAATTAAATTAGAAACACTAATTTATCGCACACAATAACAACTAAAACAACGCGGTGGGTGCTGCGGTGCTAATGAAGGCTAATGAGTGTGTGTTTGCCGAGTCCCACACATATCTTTTCATGTCTGAATGTATATGAAAGGAGAGCTGTAGATTTTAATGTGTCTAAATCATCACCCTGAGTAAACAGAGCACAGCGTTCATCAATACTGTTTTTTTTTCACAATCAGTAATTAAGGCTCAAAAGTGTGTGAGTGTGATTGCAGGCTATTTTATCTTACATAAGTCCCCTGAGTCCTCGAGGACAGCCACAGAGGAATGCACTGCCTAAAGGCTTACAGTCCCCACCGTTCTGGCATGGGTTCGGCATGCAGGATGTCAATTCGATTTCACAGCGCCCCCCAGTGAAGCCTGTGCTGCAACTGCACATGAAGCCTGTACAGAGAGACTCAGAATGACTCGAAGAACAATGTGTATAATCACAAAAGTAAACGCATAACATCAAATCCTCTCCACATGTGATTTCATTTTGGAGTAACTGACTGAATACTTAAAATACCATCGTACTAAATAAGCTGTATGCATGCTGATGCAGAAACAAGCCACTGAATTAAAATGAGGAAACAATGAAAATGCCAAAATTGACACCAGCTATAGAAACTAGAGCTGTTTCATATGACAACACTTATTCATGTCATTTATTTATACACAATGGCTATCACCCACACACGCTGTCATCTACACAGACCTCCAGAGGGCAGGCTGCTGCAGATGGCTCCGTTGAGGCACGGCTGACTGATGCATGGATCTGGATAAAGCACACAGCCCAACTT
This sequence comes from Epinephelus moara, assembly GCF_006386435.1. NCBI lineage: Eukaryota > Metazoa > Chordata > Actinopteri > Perciformes > Serranidae > Epinephelus > Epinephelus moara. Next base: position 14,880,594 of record NC_065508.1, on the reverse strand, counting down.
GACCTCGCTCAGCCCTGCTATCTCAGCATAACGGCTCCTCTTATTCTGGAGTGGCAGCTCGTTACCGTTCAGCATCAGTGAGCCCAGGCATCCCTGGAAGCCATCCTGGGCTCTTGGCGGGGCCCTCGCTCCGCGGTCCCCGAGTCCAGGCCCTCCCTGGCTTCTCCCTGGCCCTGGGCTTGGCCTCTCGCCCTGCCCGTTGGGTGGCCTTACTTGGGCCCCGAAGAAAAAGGAAGAATCTGGGGCCAGAGGCCAAAGGCGAACAGGGGCTTGGGCTGCTCGCCGGCGCTCTACATAGCTGTCATCCAATGACAGGAGAGTGTAGTTCCTAGTCAGCTCCAAGGCAACTGCATGCCAGAGGCCGTCGTTTATTGGTCTGCCAGAGATACCCATAATGCCAAGGGTGTTGTCACAGTCCAACTGGAACCAGAGTCGACCCCCTTCAATCTGTGGAGGGAGAGAGAAAAGAACTGTATCCTTAAAAAATGTGCAACCAATTAAATACAGCACACTCTCTGCTGAGTAGATCTGGAAAGATACAGTAAAGTGCAGCCTTAGGATGTGTTTACCTTGAGCATGGTGCAGGGGTTAACGCGCGTGAACATAATGACTCCTCTTCTCTGAAGTGTTCTGATCCTCAGGCCGAGCCTCATCTCTCCACTCTGGCCACTCTCTGTCACTCTGTACTTGATGTAACTGTTTCCAGAGAAACTCAGAGAGGTTTGTCCTGCGTATTTGCAAAACATAAAAACACAGGATTAAAAATTAGAGGAAATCCTTGCTGCGTGCCAAGCTACTCATCTACCCACATCAGATACACAGAAGGTCCAACTTTCAAGCTTAGAAAGGATCAAATCACACCTGCACATTCGTCAAGTCTCTCGGGCTGACACTGGCAGACAGATGGCGCTGTAGGACCAGAACGGACACACTGCATGTCTGCTGGACAGGACTGACCTTCACAAAGCTCCACAGGAGTGGGGCATGTCCCTCCTGTTTGAAAATGGGCAAATACAGAAATATTAGAAATATATGCCTTCAGGATATCAGAATATCATCTATATTCTCATGAGAAAAATACTTTATTATAATGTATGCAACAGCTGTTTGTCTCTTTGTTATCTGTATTGTTTTGTTATCAGCTGTGACAGACAAAGAGGACACAAACAGTGTGAGCTAGGCTCAGTTAAATTGCAAGTGCAAGCATAAGCGCAGTGCTCACCAGGGCAGGTGCAGGTCTCTGTAGTGCTGAACCTTGGTGCCACCAAGCTGACCCTCTCTGTGCTGTAGACGACAGGTGAGTCACCCTCCATCACCAGCGCCTGTTCACACACCCTGTCCCCACAATCCAGCTCCCCAGAACAAGCACTGCTCACCACCACTGCCCCAGCCAGGACACCCCGAATCTGGCCCCGCGCTGCTGCTTCCTCCAGCTTTGCAGACAACTCTTGCCGGGAGTAGATCCCACCCATCCGTCCGCTGCCTGATGTCTCTGGCATCTCCATGGCCAGGAGCAAGTCCACATCAGATGTCCCCATCACTGACTGCACACTGAGTATGTGCAGGGGATCCTGCTGTCCTGGTGACCATTTCCAGCCGGCTATTCCCCGCAACATTAGTTTGATCTGGCTCAGGTAGCGACCAAGCAGGTCCTCTGGGGACAGGGAGCTGAAACGTAAGGTCAAGGCGCTACGCAGCAGCTCATCTGTCACCTGTTCGACCTGGACTGACACATCAGCTATCACAGCGAAGCGTCCATCACTCACCGTGGCATTCATCTGGTATCTAGAGAGAGGACAAGGAAATATGTCATGTTTAGACACAAAAGTTTTTTTCCCCATATCAGCCACTTTTTAGCCCGTGAGAGTGCTCGTTGTCTGCTTGTGTGGTGTTTACCTGCCAGGTTCCAGGCCTGGCAGAGCCGCAACGCTGCCATCCTGCCTGTTTATCCTAAACATGCTCTTGGTCTGGGGCCTCTGGGTAAATGACAGCACGTCATTGGGGTCGCGGTCGGTTGCATAGATCTGACCGATCGGGCCACCCTGGAAGGTATCTGTCGCCATGACGATGAAGATTTCCAGGGGGGAGACGGCGGGTTTATACTGACTGTTCCCGATGACTCTCATAAATATCCAAGAGGAAGAGGTAAGACTTGGCTTACCAGAGTCACTTGCCTAAGAGACCAAAACAAAGTAACAGATATTTAATTACTCACATCAAAAGAAGCAGAGTTCAGTTGAAAAGATGTGTTAAGATGTTTTTAAGGTCATATGATGAGACTGCGTTCACACTTACTTACTTTCTTGGCAGCTGTACAATCAAACAATTAAAAACAAATAATAAGGGTAGCTGAAACTGGAAAAAAGAAGGTATTGTCAATATTAAAGCACAGCCCCCCCACCCCCCGCTATGTCACTATATTAGCGGTGTTAATAGCTTTCCCACTAAGGAAATTAGTTTATATGAGGCTATTTTTTAAAACCCAAGGCTCCAATAGCCTGACTTAGCAGCTAATTGTGAGAGACTGTGAGAGTAATGCGCAGCTCCTTATGTTGACTGCATGCCAACACATTGTATTTATCGGTTAACGTTTCCTGTATAAAAAGTGGTTAAAGAAGTATTTCACTGCTGGAAAGATGGTCTTTTAATAAAACTGGACTCTGTATGCAGTATAAAGATGTAAGTTTGAAATTGGTGCTACATGACTAGAGGAGACAGAGGAAAAATGCTGTGGTATTTCCTTTTGCGCAAAAGGTAGGAAACCTGTAACTTCCAGAATGCACTGTGCCGCACTGGACTACGAAACGCTCCTGCTGGTGGGTGACATAGGTGATTTGGGCCTTGAAGATTGAGGGAGGTTTGCTTTAGGTCATTTACGCATATTACCCACACTTTTAAAAGCTGGTTGAAAATTGGTATCGCTTTAAATAAAAACACTGTTGTTAACCTGGATTTCAAGAGTGAACTCTCGGGGGGCTTCAGGGCCAAACACACGGTTGGACCTCAGAGTCCCAGTTTGGTCCAGGGAGAAGAAATTTCCCTCGTTTCCTGACAAGATGAGAAACTCAAAGGGAGGGCCATTTCTTGGGGAGTCTTTATCGCTGACTGACAGCTTCAGCAGGGTAGTGCCAGCGGCTTGGTTCAGCTGGAAGAATGGAGAGAAAAAGCAGCTTGAGTTGACCCTAGCACAAAAACACATGAAGATAAGTCAACACACACACACAAACACACACACTGATACCTGTATGACAGCTGTGGAGTTGGGAGGAGTGAAGACAGGAGGGTTGTCGTTAACGTCAGATATGTCGATGTTGAGGGTGACAGTGGAGGACATGGCAGGAGAGCCACTGTCGAACGCCTGCACTGACAAAGAGTACCTTGATACCTAGATGAAGCAGGAGGGGATGAGAGTGCTATAGCATCTGTATGTATCAGGCAATATGACAAGCACTCTTATGCTTGCATAATATGAGGCTTCATTGGGTGTTGACCTTGAGCGGACTTTGTATTTTCTGTGCTCATGAACCAGAAAATTGCTATTGATTGTTTATGAGATATTGTACTTAAAGATGCATCCTTACTAGTTCTCTGTCGAGCCGCTTATTGACTTTGAGCAGGCCTGTTACAGGGTCAATCCAGAAGTGGTTGCTACGATCACCTTTCAGGATGGAGTAGGTGATTCGCCCATTCACCTGGCTGTCCAAGTCTTCTGCCAATACCTAAAGAACACACACAGGGAGTAAAACAAAAGTCAATGAAAAAGACCTTTTACTATCAAAAGAGACATGTTGTAGCCAAAAAAATCTCTCTGGAGGTGGAGAACATGTCCGAGTCTCATAATGACGGTAACACAGCCCAATAAAGGTCTAGTGTGTAGTATCTAGCGGCATCTAGTGGTGAGATTGCAGAACTTAAACTTCCCCAATGTGCCATGCAAGTAAGAGAGCTGTGGTAGCCAACACAAAAATGTGAATATCCCTGTGAATTTGAATATCTGAAAGGACTTGGTCATATGTAGATATAAACGACTCATTCTAAGGTAACAACACAAAGATTCTTACTTTCAGATGATTATAAACTAATAAATAATAGTTATGAATATAATGTACAATTTCTGCCAATAAATGTCCCTAAGTCCTACACACTGGATCTTTAAAGTCTCTCTAAGTCTTCCTAAGCTTGAAAAGTTTGTGTCACATACAGCAAACATCTCCTCACAATCCGCTAGCTACATGTCCTCTGAATATGCTGTGAAAAAGTCCGGTCTCTGTCGGCAGCCCAGGCTCCGCAAATGGCAACAAAAACACTTCACTTCTGTTTACGTTCAACAGTGTTATCAAACACAACGGAGCTAGCTCGCCTTTTAGCCTAATTGTAGCCTGTAGCTCTAACTGCCTCTCTGGGCACCGCGCTCACGTGTGTGCGCCTGCGCGAGACCGTGAGACATGGGCACCGCGTTCATGTGTGTGTGCTTGCTTTCGCTGGTCTCGCGCTGGCTGGTTGGTGCAGCCTGGACCACAGTGTTTTTGTTGCCATTTGCGGAGCCTGGGCTGCCAACAGAGACCAGACTTTTTCACAGCATATTCAGAGGACATGTAGCTAGCGGATCGTGAGGAGATGTTTGCTGTATGTGACAAAAACTTTTCAAGCTCAAGAAGACTTAGAGAGCCTTTAAATCCAAATTAGCCTATCAACATCACAAATGGATCTAAATGAGCTTTTGTGATTATTTGGTACTTTAACTTGCAGTGTTGGCACTGTGTTGGCATTTTAGAAAATATAATAATCACTTTAGGCCTACAACAATGGTGAATAAAAGTTAAAATGTCAGAGAAATAAAAAAAAAGCTAGCCACAGGTGCAGTTTAGGTGTGTGTGATGACATGGAGAGGCGATTGTTCGTTCAATTCCTAAAGAGATCAGCATTGACGCAGCAATAGCATCAGTTATATCAGAACTGCAGAGCATGTCCTCCTTGAAAGAAAACCAAAGAACACTTAAGCTTTTCTTGATAGAAAAGGTGTTTGTGCTCTTCGGTGACGGTGATAAACAGATGGTTCATCCAGTCACCTGCTAATTGTTTTTTTAAGTACCTGTCCTAGTGTTTTCTCACTGACAGCTTCTCAGATAGTTTGTTAACACGGAACCATCTGGCGCATCAGGTTAAACCAATATAAGGATGGAGAACAAATTAAGACCACGTGTTACCCTTGTAATTGTCTGTCCCACAGATGCATCCTCGCTGATCAGGACATTGTAGATGTCCTGACTGAAGGCTGGAGCATTGTCGTTTACATCCATGAGTTCAATGGTCACCATGGTAGCTGTGCTGAGAGGAGGGTTCCCGTTGTCCCAGGCCTCAACAGTGAGGTAGTAGTCCTTACACACCTCAAAGTCCAAATCATCAGCCACAGAAATAGAGCCTGAAACATACACATAGGAGAACTTATAGAGGATTCAATGTGATATTTGGTTTTACTTTTGTATTTAAGCCTGGAAGTAACAAGGCCATGTAACAAGGATCTCTGCTCACCCAGGTTCCTGTCTATGGTGAACTTTCTTAACTCGTTGCCCGACCGGATCTTGTAGGTGATGTCAGCGTTTGGCCCGATGTCAACGCTCGTTGCCAACACTCGCAGCACCTCGGTTCCCAGGGCTACATCCTCCGGGACAGTAACGGAGTAGTCTCTCCTCTGGAAGACTGGAGCATTGTCATTCACATCCAGCACCAAAATGGTCAAATCCACCTGAGGGAGACACCAGCTCGTTTGTCTGCGCTGCTCCCTGCCCTCAGAGTTCAGTTTCAGCACCGCGGACATGGACATTAATGGGAGCAAAGATACTAAAGGCTTTGCTAACAAGATAGGGGACTGAGGCAAAAATCGATTGAAGTCTGTGTCCACCAAAGCCCCAGAGAGGATTCTTTGGCTGCTAGATAAATGTTAAAGATTTGCAGCATTACTGAGTCAGATAAATGCTGTTTTTGCTCTATTGAATCTGAGTCAACAGTTCAACTTTTCTGGTATTGTCACTGTGTGTCTGCCTTTTGGAGGGAGGTTCAAACTGTGCTTTAAAACAAATATGTGGTGTCACAGAAGCAAACCATTGCCTTTATTATTACCTTATTATGGAGTGTGTTACTTGAATGTGAGTACATTTGGAATTCTTCTTAATCATCAATCACACCTAGCGACGATCAGGTGTAAGGTTAAACATTGTTACATCCTGGTATTAATCAAGATGCTTAACTCCATTCAAGGTTAGAAATATAATCTTGCTGGTACAAGAATGCGTAGCCAGCCCAGCTGTTTTCCTGCTACCTTCATCAGTCTCTTCATCAGACCCTCATCATATTTGTCCCACTAGTCTTTCCTGGCATACACAAGCAGCATATGGTACGGAGTCATAGAGGAGACACACTTGCTCCCAGTTCCACTTACTGCAAGCGGGATGCCCATGAATTCTAACCTTCACAGCAATCATATTAATGTGCATGATACAAGTACGGCTATAACTCAGGGAATCACTACGGGTGAAGCAGCATTTTGTTATTGTGCAGCACAAACCTGGAATAACCTCCCAGATGATGTTAGACAAAACCCAACTCTGGCCACTTCTAAGTCAAAGCTAAAAAAACATTCCTTTAAACTCAACTTTGCACCTCTTGTCTGCACATTTGCTAGTTTTAATAATTTTTTTTAAAATTGTTAATCATTTAGTAATTAATTTCACCTTTTATACCTATCTTTTTTCTCTTTTCTGTATCCTTTATAATGTTTCATATTTTATTGCTCTGTGAAGCACTTTGAAATGCCCTTGTGTATGAGCTATAGAAATACTGGAATCACTACTATTACTACCACTACTATTGCTGCTATTACAGCTCCAACTACTGCTGCTCGTGTTAGCGGTGATAATGATACCTGCTGCTATGAAATTGGTCTAAAACTGCCATACCTGACCTCACTTTTGCCTGGGGTTTATTTTCACTTAAGGCTTGTTCTTGCAGTCCCAAAGCACCCAAGAAAAAGAAACCTAGTGACTGTGAGAGATCTCTTTCCCTTCTCTTTTCTACACTGCCTCTGCGTCTGGAGCTGTCACCTTCCCCGTCTTTCCCATCCCACCCACTGCACAATTTGATGACGATTTATCTTGATTAAATCTACTAGCTTCTTATCTGATCTCCTCGGTAAACAACGTGTTGTTATTCATTGGCTTTTCTTATTCATTGTGTACAGACAGAAATACAGATTGCACATCACCAGATGGATGACTCTGTGGCTGAGTAATGCACCTCTGAGTGTATAAATTCTAATTACATTATTGTGGTAAAATAGTTTAATTACAAAATCACGTCTATTTGTGTTTTTTGAAATAATTGGTGCAAATTACTCAGAGGCTGTGTTAATAACTCTGTATCTGATTTAATTACAGGATGATTATATTACCTAAAATATAAATGTTGTGAAGACTGCTGTGAATTTCAATAGTGTTCACAAATATTTCTTTTTCCCAGCTAGCAATTATCAATGAATAAGTGCTAGTTTTGAGGAGGATCATGAATACCTTTTAGATAAATACTCCCTGCAGTGTTAGGTTTAGTACATTGTAACTGCAGTTTGCAAAACTACTGGCTACTTAACTGGCTACAGCTACTCTTATCATTTTTAGCTTGTCAAAAATTAACTAGTTTAAAAAAATCGACATCCAAACTACATCAAGGAAAATGATCACAATCTGAGAATCCAGAATCTTATGTTTTACACGAAGGTGCAGCTGAATTGACACTGAGTAAAGTGTAGGTGTGTTTGATTTAGGCACTAAGGCAGGTTAATCCTCACCTAGGCAGCCCGAGGATGTGTTTTGAGAAGAGCATGGGGAGCAATTGTTGGGTTTGAATTAGGACATTGATAAACTTAGGGAAAATTATAGTAATCATTCACAGATACCCTGGTTGTAAACCAGACTGTCAGTAAATGACAACCGGAGCCAATGAGCTGCAGCAATGTGCCATATTGTTTGGCAAAAACCATCATAAATACTATGAATATGTTGTTTAAAATGTACAACATAAACTACACGATCCAGTAGTTAACTACTAAAAAAAAACAAAGAGACTTTAATGTTGTATAATTGCCACCCAACTATATAGTGTAGATGACCTGACATGAACTCTTATTGTGTGGATGGCCTGACATGACTTCAGCTAGATAGTCTGACATGATTGTGACCAACTTTGGTTAAGTGAGGAGAAGCAATTGTTCTCATAATGAGTTGTCTGAATAGCAGGAAATAACACAATAGCAACTGGAGTAATGGAAAGTTTCTGCAGTACCTACAATGCCTGTTTGTGAGACACTATAAATTGTCATGATGGACCAATTCTTTGGCTTTCTCTCAAGATTAAAAGACCCTTAAACGTGCAACTCTATGTCTGAGCCTTTCTTATTTTAAACCTTAAACTATAAACTGAACTATATATATAGTTAACTACTCCCCAGCACTGCAGTTTTTAGTGAATACTGGATATCATAGCAAAAATACAACTGAGATTAAATGTGTCACTGGAGCTACCAACCTGTGAGGACAGCGCCCCCTGTTGTCCAACCTGGTCAGTGGCCTGGACGCGGATACGGTAGGTGTCCCGGCTCTCTCTGTCCAGAGATTTCTCCAGAATCACCATCCCAGATACCGGGTCAATGGAAAACAATCCGTTGACTGAATCCGCCAGAGAATAGACTACTGTACGGTTAAGGCCTGGAGAGATCAGAAGACAAATTCATGCACACCCAAGACTTAATTATCATGTCAAAATGATCTTCTTCCTGTTCGTGCAATCTTTTTTTATCACAGGGTAATTTTAGAAGCATGTACAAATTGTGTGTCTCGTTTCCTCAAACAGCTGCAGGAGACCTCTTTGGTAAGAATAATTAAGTGTGGACAAGTCAGCAGTGTGAACACTTGGTGTCATAGTAGCTTTAACCTTCATCCAGTATAAGTAGGAAACTTTCCGTGCTCATTCTCATCCTTGCGTGACATGTTACACATCCAGCATATAACTTCATATTAACTTACCTTCATCAGGGTCACTGGCTTGCAGCCGGGTAAGCAAAGCCTTGGGGGCGGCATTCTCATAGACACTAGCCAGGTAATGAGTAGAGGAGAACGAGGGGGCATTGTCATTTACGTCCAACACTTTGAGAGAAATGTCAGAGCGGCAGAACAGCCCTCCTCCGTCAGTCGCCTGGGCAATGAGTTTGTAGGTGGGTGTCATTTCTCGGTCCATGACCGTGGCTGTACGCAGCTCGCCTTAGGACACAAAAGAAGAGGTGTGTAAAACTGCAGGTGGGATGTTTAATCTGTGATGTATCTTGCTCGTACAAAATAAGAAGAATAACAACTGAATGTACCAGTGTTTGCATCCATGTAGAAATCTTCAACCCCTATGCCAAACAGTGAATACTGGATCTCAGCGCTGGAGCCTGAGTCAGCATCTGTTGCGCCCACTGTCAGAATGCCCTTGTTAGTGGGAATGTCCTCAGGAAAAGAGGCGCTATACACCGCCTGGCACAACCCAAACACACACACACATACACACAAATAAACAAGCACAAAGTGAAACCACACTGCCTGAAAATAAAAAAAAAACATCTGTCCAACACATCAAAAAACACATTAAACTGTTGAGCACTGCATCCATTATCCTTGCTGACAGAGCGAGTACAACAGATTTAAGTGCCCTTTTCTGACCCCACCTTCACTCCTGCCAGTGACTGTCTCTAAAAATGAACTTTGTGACCTCACTATTTCGCTAAACACAGACCAGCACAATGAGAAAACTACTGCAGTGTATCCCACCCTGCTGCTTTTCCTCTGTACTTCAGAGTTAACCTGTGACTGACTTTATCATATGTAGAGCTTGATCGACAGAAAATTCATCTGCAACTATTACAATGAAATAATAAATACATAGATTTATTGATGATCAATTATCTTGAGTTGCGTCATGGTGATCAAATCTCTCCAACCACTGATAATACTGCTGAAAACATGCATACTTGATACTTAATAATAATAAAAAAGAACAATGTGCCAACAGCACGGTTGCAGTACAGTGCAGAATAGTGTGTGACTCATAACATCTTTTGATACATTTGATGCATGTAATGCCCGAGTAACCACTTTGTAGTTACACAGGCCTGACTTGTCAAAGAACAGAGGGAATACAAGAGGAGAACAGGGAGACAGAGAGGATTGATTTCAAAGAGAATGGGTAAGAATTTAGAGGGAGAATGAACATTTCTCAACTAATTACGTGAAACTGAAGAATTGCAAAATACTACTAAATGAAAAGGGATATTCCCAGGAGACTGGACAGCCCAATTATCTTCCTTTTTTACACCGATTTTCCTCTCATTCATGTAGATCAGATTTTGGCACAGCATTAGGACTCATTTTAGGATGAGTCTTAAAGTTCCATCACGGATTCATGTCAGTTTTATTACCATATTATATACTGTATGAAAGCACATTGGAAAAGTCACTTTACACTTAAGTTTAAGTACATTCCGTGAAATATAGTGCAAAGACAATCTGAATAATTCCCATTGAGTTTTGTACACTGTAGAACAGAAAATCAATATTTTAATTGAACAAATCCTGTTCTGCTACAGCCCCAGATTTTGGCTTTTTTACAAAGTCATTATGCAAATTTTAACATTATTCAACAGTGTTAAAAAATGGAGGAGTGCAGTAACTCTATGTTTCCCTGAGCTTTGCAAGGCATGCTAAAACACAAAAGTAATTTCAATTCCTTTAAACAAATTTGTCCCAAACCTCTCACATTAATAAATTACTTTTCAACATTTTTTAGCAAAGAAGCAATTAATTTGTAGCCACAGTAACTTATCTTTCCCCTGTTATTTACTACATTGACTGTATTATCATAAGACATATTCAAAAGGGATATTTTCTTTCTATCTTTAGACAAAACACTACATGGAATATGGTTAGCCTGTGAATAAATGCAATTAGTCAACCATGAATCCTAAAAAAGTGGAACAATAGTTCATCGTCCCACATTCCCCAGTCTGCTCTCTGTTTGTTTGCTTTGCATATATTCATTTCATACATCTTTATTTCTGTGTATCCCTGACCTGGTTACAGATGGGACTGTTGTCGTTGGCATCCATGACGGTGACTTCCACTGCAGTGCGAGCGACATACAAGCCGTCGCTGGCTGTGATGTTGAGCAGATACCAGTCCTGCTGCTCGCGGTCCAGCAGACCACTCACGTAAACCTTCCACTCTCCCTGCACAAGAGCCAGGCCAAACACGCCCCGTGGGTTTCCCCCTGGAGATTATACGGACGAAGATTAGAATGCTGACACCTCGCAACAAAGAAAGAGGTGATTGTAACTGACTTGTGAACAAATTGGAAGTCTCATTCATTCACAAGATGAATAAGCATCAGCTTTCCACCCATCCACACACACAAACACACAAATAATGCAGGTAGCCTTTGGCATAATCAATAAACATCTATCATCATAGCGTAAACCAGGCTGCCGGTGTAGCAGCAATGGCCTTTCAAAGTTTAAGAATTTGACCTTTTATTATAACGCTTCCATTAGGCCAATCAGTATTTTTAAATGCCAGAACACGAGGCCAAAATACATCATCCTTAGTTATTATCAGACGGGTTATGTGAATGGAAAACATCAAGCCTCAGTGCCAAGGTGAGAGTTTTGCGGGAGACTCCTCACAATGTGTTTTATTACTCCCATAAAAAGAAGGAGTGGCCACACAAAGTCATGAGTGAGTCTGTGAAAGACGACTTCCTATTTTGGAATTCAAACTAACTTTACGAACTTTGCAAAACTCATTTAAGGCCAAAGTTCCTTAGGTGGTTGGCCCCATTGAAAAATGTGTAATATACACTACGCTTTAAAGCATCTTTCTTTCACCTATGGAGATATAAAAGTGTCAGTTCACAGGGTTTCTCTGCCTTGCTCGAAATATTTTCTTGTATAATGTATACCCTGTAACACTGAAATTAAAAGGATATACAAAAAAATAAAAGGTTAGTCATGTTTGACATTTGAGTTGAAATTCATTTAAAATTTGACCTTTAATAATAGCAACCCTATTAGTCCAATGAATAATTTTTATGCAACACCACTTCATCTCACTGCATGAGGCACAATTACTGCAGCACAGAATGCATTATGTTAGCACTCTACTTAATTTCCTCACCAGTTATGTAAAAGTTGACGAGGCGGTTTTGATCTGTACCATCTCGATCCCTTGTTTTTAAAACAGCTACCACCTCACCGAGGGGATCGCTCTCCTTTACTGCACCCCTGTACAGCTCCCTCTCAAAGCGCGGCGGGTTGTCGTTAACGTCTGACACAGTGATGGTTACCACTGTGGTGGAGGAGAGGGACTGCAACTCCCCCAGATCAGAGGCCACTACTTCAAAGCTGTAGCTGGAGCAGGCCTCATGGTCCATCTGACTCACTGTGGTGATCCAGCCTGTTTTGCTGTCAATAGCAAAGACAGAAGCCGTAGTGATGGGGCCGCTGAAGGAGCGGGCGTCTTTTGTCAAGTCCAAGTTGTAGGTGAGCAGAGGTCCGAGGCTGTAGGTTACCTGCAATTTAAAAAAATGACACATACAGTGGCTTTTCAAAGCATCGACAACACTCCAAACTGAAGAGCAAAACACAAAGAGAGGAAAATACTGTCGCATACCTGTCCATTAGAGCCCCAGTCTGGATCAAGGGCACGTACTTGAACCACTCTCGTCCCTACTGGCATCCCCTCCATCACCGTGGCTACATAGGTGTTAGTCTCAAACACTGGCTTGTTGTCATTCACATCCAGGATCTGCAAAATGACAAATTTTCATTAAATCCACCCAACAGAGTCTAAATCATACTGATAGTCATGATAAAGCAACAAGGAATCAAACTTCTTCAAATGAATTTGGCATTTAAAGTGCATTAATCTTCATTACATTATTTTTTAAGAATTTCTGAATTACACTTCATATCTTCAATCAACTACAACAACTGCTTTGGCAGAAATGCATCTCTTTGTTTAGTCTGTAAGCATTTACACATGCACTTTACTTTGCGGAGATTGTATTTGCTCTCATGTTGTAAATGAAAGGTTTAAAATTGGTTTCTGACTTATTGCAATACCTGTTTTGACACAGATTTATTATTTTCTGTCTGTTTGAGCTCTTGGGTACACTCCAGTTTTCTGTAATTTCCTTACATTTATTTTATTGCACTCAAAGGCTGAGGGAAGTCCAACTTAAGTCACTTTAAATTAGATATAATATAAGTTGTGCAGACCTCCGCCACGGCCAATAGTCCAGTCCTCTGCACAATCTGCAAGCCAACCACTAAATATGTCCGGCTTTATTTCCGAAACTATTAGAATTATGTCAAAATATGGTTGTGCCTAGCTGAAGCCTCATCGTCTCGACTGTGTGTGTATTATGTGCATCTAAACTGGAAATATTCACATACTTAACACACCATTCTGAAACCAGAAAACACTTCTTTATCATGTACATATGTGTAAATATCAGGCTGAAATATCATCATTAATATGTCAGCTTGTTATCATAAACAGTTGTTACAAAAAAAAACTCCATCTTCGCAAGGAAGACATTTTTACCAGAGTTAATTTTGAATAAATATCTCTCCGGGTGTTAATTGCAGACAGTTCACATGTGGATGTAAGTATATGCAAAGTTGCATGATATTTGCATATTTACATTTCCATAGCCACAGCTTAGTTCGAGAAAAAAAGCATTGTTACGACTGCTTCCTGGATGAAGTTTGAGCATCTACATATGAAGACAGTGGCGATCCTAGACTCCAACGGGCCCCAGGCAAAGACGCCCACCCAGGCCCTGTCCTTTATGACAGTATCCAGCTGTCATACAGTAGCTAGAAGGGGCACATTAAGGGAATTTTGGGGCAGCAGCAGTGCTCTGTATAGTGCCTTTGTGGGTGGTTTAAAGGGGTGTTCAGTTGTTATTGCAAAATGTACAAATAATATGAGAGGCCACTGGGAGGCCCCTGTTCCCAAATTTTTCAGGGGGCCCTAAACATTTGCCTGCTTTGCCTCTCCTGGCGGGGCGCCCCTGTATGAAGGCTTCCCCAGAGGATAACTGGTACCTATGAATGAGGACTGTGATATGGAGTCATCAATTTTCTCCTATTTCTGGCTCTGTTAGTATTTCTGGTTATGTTTTGTCACTTTTGAACTACAAGGCCAAATGTCCTGTCTCGCAATGTTAAGAGAAGTGAAAAAGAAATTGGGGCATTGACCCCATGATACAGCCCATGCTACACCCTTCCACTAAGTTTTATGAAAATCAGGTCAGTTGTTTTTCTGTTATCCTGCTGACAAAGCAAACAAACCGAATCGAAATCATAATCTCTTATAGGCTCTATGTTTAACTGTATCACCAACCTTAACCTCCAGGTCCACAGTGGAGACAGACTCGATCAGGTCTCTTCTTGTCGTCGCTGCAATCTTGAAGCGGAAGATGCTGATTTGTTCATAGTCTAGCGGCTTGATCAGACGGATCAGACCTGTGTCCCTCTCTACCAGGAAGGTCCCTCCCTGGTTGCTGTCGAGCGTCTCTCCTCCAACTACAGTGAAGAACCCTGTCTGTCCAGGAGCCATGTACACAGACCCAAGGGCTGTTCCTACTGCTGTGTCCTCTGGGATGGTGAAGGAGTACTGAGGCTGGCTGAAAGAGGGAACGAATGCATCTGGTGGGACGACGTGGATGAAGGCGGACACCAGCGAGTGTTTGGCCGGAGAGCCGCCGTCTGTGGCTTTGACAAAGAAGGACAGCACAGTCCCCTGGAGGTGGTCCACAGTGCTTTTAGTCATCATCCAACCGCTGTCTGGCTCCACCTGGGCATTGACAAAATCACAAAGCCATTTCAATCAACTCCAGAGACAATAATTTAATGTAATTTATTTAGTAATTGAGCAGGATTTTACTTCATCAGTTTTATTTCTCCTTTTATTTCCACGAGACAGAGCATGGTAAACAATGTTATTTGAGCTTACACTTTCATGCTACTGCTACTTTAAATATCCATTCAGATTATATTAGCCCTTCATACCACAGCTTTCTGTTTCATTTACAGTCATAGTTGTTCATTTGTTTGTTTTTAATTGTGTTTCCCTTTTGAGCAGTGAAAATTGGCCGAGGCATCAATCTTAATGCAACATAATTTTGATTTGATGAGTTAAAATTTATAATTACAGTAACAGATGGCAGTTAATCCAGTGAAATGGGGATGAGGGTGTCAGCTGAGAGTATCTCTTAATTAAAAATCAGGGGTTATAGCATAAATTATGGTTTTTAATATGGTTAACTCATTAAATAAATTTGTCGAGGTTTGGATCTTTTTCTTGAGGGCAGTAAGAAGATATATATGCAGCTCTATTTATCAAAAACAAGCATACAACTATGTAGTGCAAATATGTGATAAAGTATAAAATCAAAAGAGCAAAACGAACTGACCTCCAGCACATCAACCAGTGACAGGCGTGCCTCGCTGTAAAGGGAGTAGGTGATCCTCCCATTAGACCCAGCATCAGGGTCGGTGGCTTGGATCTGAGTGACCAGGGAACCTTTGGCAACATTCGCTTTAATACTCATGCGGTACTCTACAGCTCTGAACCGAGGAGCGTTGTCATTCTCATCACCAAGAACAACTCGAACTGTGCAAAATGATGCACGGCCTGGAAAATAACAGAACATAAATGTCTTTGTATAAATTTATGAAATTCATGTAGTTTTAATACAGACATAATTCGCCTTGATATACTGTTTTATTCACTGTAAGTCACCGTGGATGTTAAAATGTAATGCATCTGTAATGTGAATAAATATTCATAAATTCTGAGAGTGGGATCATATTATACCACTCTTGCATTAATGTAAGCTACATGCTTGGCCTGCAAGATTTAGAGGTAAGACTATTGTATTTTTGGAGTCTTATGTTGGCTGATTTGAAGATAGGGAATCAGTTTTACAGTGTGGTCAGTGTCAAATATAATACCTCCTCCATCCAGGGCCATAATGGTCAACACCATGTCCTTGTTAAGAGGATTTTCTCTGTCTAATTTCTGAGCAGTGGATATGACTCCATCTGCATCGATGTTGAACTGAGTTTTCCCCAGGTCGTTGATGAAGGAGTAGGTGATCTGGCCATACAGGCCGGAGTCCTCATCTGTTGCACGAACCTGGAGGTCAATACAGAAAATAACATCAGATTGGTCATTGCAACGTTCTATGACATCATTCATGTAGGACATTACCTATTACAAACCCTGATGGACACATTACTGAGTAAATAGTGAGGAGGCAAACTTACTTGAATGACCTTTGACCCTGGAGGTGCATTTTCTTGGACTTCAGCCAGGTAGAACCTCTGGCTGAACACTGGACTGTACAGGTTGGCTCCCAGGACACGGACAATCACCTGGAGATCATCATTATATTATAATCATCATCCCATTATGATCATCCTCATGTCTGCTGGCATTTTGTTGATGCCATTGCAATAATCATCATTGGCTGATGTGTCAAAAATGATTACATCAACATGACATGCACACCAGCAGTAAGAGCATCAGGTTTGTGATCAAACAGTGATTGACGAAGCTGCAAACACTTGTGGAAAAAAAAGGCTGAGAAGGTTCAGTGTGTTCACATCGTGTCAGGAAAAGAAGAAGAGGGAGCAAAGAACGGGGTGACATGTTATTGCAACAACATATAGACTATCAGAGATATGGGCTATCAGAGCCCACTTGTAATTACCACTATGAGACAGATGTGAACATTTTTTTTTCCAGTTGGCAGCTCATCCTCACGGTAAATCTGATATGGCACGAACACACATTAACCTCCGACTGCAGAGCTGCTGAGCAGCCGGTGGTAGAAAAACCGCAGTCCTGCTGGACAGCTGCAAATGTTTGTGATAAATTTGAAGCGAGGGGTTGCTAAAAAAGGTCACTCAGCTTCCTGAGTATAAACACTGCAAAGGTTAAAAAAGAGCAAATGAGTTGACAGAAATAAATCGTGAGTTGTCTCACCTGAGCAGTGTTGGTGAAGACTCCATCTGACACAGACACATTGAGCTGATACGAGAGTTTCATGCCTTGTCTCCTCTTGTTAGACAGACTGAGCACCCCTGTATCTGGCTCCATCATAAAAGTCATTTTCTCATTCCCAGAGAGAATACTGTATCTGAAGGCAAATCAAAAGAAAGAAGAGTACAGTGGTGTTTATGTTGTACAATGTTATTTTGTTCAGACGCTGCTGGAAACACAAAGTATCTACTTTTGTTGCTTGCTCTTGAGAAAAAGAAATTAAAGGTACAGTGAAAATCGCTTCGATTGTTACAACCGAAACACAAAAACAAGATTGTCTAGTAAGAAATGTGCTTTTGTAAACATAACAAACTGAAAAGTTCAGACAAATATTCAACTGAGTTCAATAGGGAGCCACGTACAAAAAATTCTAATCATCACTGGTACAAAACATTACAGAGAAAACACCAAAACCACAACTTCGGAAAAACATCTCTTACCTCAGCCTATGTGCATCACAGATGTCAGCATCCGACGCTTGAACACAAGTCACAAAGTGCCCTCTGGGAGCGAGCTCGCTGACAAAGGCCTCGTACAGCGCTTGGCTGAAATTAGGTGGGTTGTCGTTTGTGTCAGTAACAGTCACAGTGACACTAACATCACTGCTGAGGGCAGGGTCCCCGCTGTCGGTCGCTCTGACAATAAAGTTGTGGCGTTGGATGAGCTCGTAGTCGAGCAGGCGTGCCATGAATATCAATCCGCTGTTACTGTCAATGTGGAAGTAGTCGGTGCTGTTGTAGATGTCAGATAGGATCTGGTAACTCACCACGGCGTTCTTCTCCGAGTCTTGGTCCTGGGCAAACACCTACAGGGAGAGTAAAATTAAACTTTGCACTGCCTCTTGCATTATTCAAAATATGGCCTGATTTGTTTACCCTGACATACTCTATTGCTACAGTACACACCGAGTCCAAATGTAAAAGCGGATATAAAATTCTGTGTTTCACTGAGATACTGCGTCTAAAACCACATCACTGCCGAGCAGCCGGCACGACCGTTCTGTTGAAGCACAGTACTTAATAACAAAAGCAAAGAGTTATGACAAACAACATGATTGAGTGAAATGAAATTCAATAGTGAGATATTCATGTTGAGGTAGAGGATAAAAAAACTCTTTTAGTTTTGGTTTAATCAACTGTTTTATATTGCAGAAGCAAAATAAATGTGTTTTTGGGAAATACGTTTTCTTCATTTTAACACAGACAAAAAGCTCATGTGAGTGACAAGAGGAAGAGGAAGAGCAAAAGTGGCAAAGTGAGCCCAGAGGCTTGACATCATGTGATATTTATGTTGAATTTAAGAATCTGTTGCATGAAAACCAAAAGTACAGGCGGGCTATGTGTAATTTCAGAGTGAACAACACCAGAATTCCCAAAGTCACTGGAAGATATAAAGGGCTGGATAGAAACCAGAGGTTCTGAAACCTCTGTGATGACAATCGTATAGGAGATGAGTATCATATTTTGCTTGAATGTAGGCTTCATGATTTATAGAGACAAGATATATGCCAAGTATCATTTAAATCACCCATCCATGTTAAAATTAGTTTTGTTATTACAATCAGGTATGCCAAAGGTTATTTGTAAACTAGATGCATTTTTTAAGAATGTCCTTCCTTTGTTTATGTAACATTTGCCGTATTTTCGCCATGTGTGCCATCATTTTATTATCATTGTACGTTATGTTTGTGCTCCATGCCAAGTGTTCGTGGTTTTGAGTCACATGAATAAATAAAAAATGAAGGAAAAACTTTATATTCTGAGTGAGTTTATAGAAATGGAAATAATGAGCACTAGTGTATGATAATAAACCAGAAGTCAACAACATGCATTTGCAATGTATGACCTACGCAGTGAAGAATATTGCAAAATCACTGAGCAAGCCCAAGTGTATTTCGAGGCATGATCAACATTCATGTGACACAATATTCGAAGATTGCCCCCCTGATTCTTGCTAAATTTAATAATATAGTCAAATAAGGCCATTAACCTATTTTGATGACTCAAAACCTCAATGAAATTGTTACAGAAACCAGTGAATTCAATAATTTGGTGTCTTACAATCGTCTTGAGCAAACATGATCCTCGGTGCAACAACAGCACTGGTCTATTATTCGCTAAAGGTCAAGAGTTTCCACTGGGAAATTTCTGGGGAAATATGAGACTATCCTCTCATAAATAAATGATTTGGCATCTAATATTCATCCACAATACAGCTGAAGTGAGTCTTAAGTGTGAACAAATATTCAGTAAAAGTACACACTGCACTGACAAAACAAACAAAGACACACACCTGTAACACGGTCATTCCGATCATGGAGTTCTCAGCCAGCACAGAGGAGTATGAGGTGTTCTGAAACAGCGGCAGGTTATCATTCACATCCAGCACAACAATATCTACATCGACCTCAGACTTTGCCCCAGTCAGTGTATCTGTAGCCTTCACCGTTAACCGGTAGTACTGCGTGGTCTCGTAGTCTAACGGGTAAATCACGCTGATGATTCCTGTGTCAAAGCCAATGTCGAACTGGAGGGAAGGGTCTCCATCCGTGATGGTGAAGATGACGCTCTGGCCTTCGGGACTGGTGGCATTGATACACAAGACAGAGGTGGTGACGGCCACATCCTCTCTGACGGTGACACCATAGAAGGGTTTGTCAAACACCGGCATGGCTTTATTTACTACAGTAATAGGCAGCTCCACCTCACTGGACAAAGGGAGGAAGCCTCCGTCAGTGGCCACAAGGACCACCTTGTACTCTGCGTTGGATAAGTCTGCCTCAAAGGCCCTCTTTAAGGTCAGCTCTCCTGTCACAGGGTTCACCTGCATAGATTATATAAATAATTGTTTGTAACACAAGGAGAATAAGAATGTACAAACATGCCCATGAATGAACGTGAAAAATATTTAAGATTTAAAACAAAGAATTGTCAAGTCACCTGAAAGTTCCTGTGCTGCTCCCGAAGGCTGTAAGTCACTTCTCCATTCAGACCATTGTCCTGATCGATGGCTGAGACCTTGAAAATAGCTGATCCTGGCTCTGCTTCCACCTGCACTGCAGCGTAGTAGGGAAGGTTCACAAACTCCGGAGCATTGTCGTTCACATCCTCCACCTAGAGAAACAACCGACATATCATGGTCATTTTCAGGTCCATACTTGTAGTTTGGTTTCTACAAGAACATGTTTTAATGTTAAAAAAGCAAATTTTCCCTACTACTGCCTGGGCTGGAGTACCTAAATTCACCCTCTATCTTAAACACTTTTTAACACATGTATCTTTAAGCCCTCCTTCCAAGAAAAACCCAGTCTGCTCTGATTGGTCAGTGTCTCCAGGTCTTCTGTATCTGCACCCTAGGTATCTCTGCACCATCATTGCGGCTGGGGGAAAGACTAACCTTGTGTAGCAGCTTTTTCTACTGTTCAATTTTTTTTTTAAAGAAACATCAGCTTGAAATCTACACACTTGCAGTAGTGTGCCTGGAACAGATGACCATATGAATAAATCTGTCACAAGCTAATGTCAGCTTGTCTCGACAGCAAAACAAAATACATATGTTTATCTCATTATCTGAAACTTTGGCCATGTCTAATATGAGCATCTGACATTGTAATATATGACAGAAAAAAGGGAAAAGCATAAGAGGTCCCCTCCAAGAAAATTCCAATGGGGTCGTCGACACACCCACCTGAACTTGTACAGTCACCCTTGCCACCCTCAGTATCTCATCTTCTCTGCTAACCTCCACCACCAGCTCGTAACTCTCCTTCTCCTCTCGATCAAAAGGCACACCAGTGGTGAGCACCACCCCACAGGTTGGCCGGATTGTGAAGCGTCCACCGGGGTTCAGCAGTGTGTACTTCAGCGGTTCATTGAGGCGGTGGCCGACTGTGTTGACAACAGTCACCAAAGTGACATTGGGTATGTTCTCTGGGATGGAGGCGGAGTAGAATGGGAAGGTAAAGAGGAGGCCGCTCTCTATAGCCTCTCGCACAAGCACTGTGACCAACGCCATGCTGGAGAAACGTCCATCCCATACCTTTAAACAAACAAAAATAAAAGGGTAAGAGAGCCTTGTCGTGCCCTCAGCGCTGAGTGGGAAAACATTCTTTGCATTTATTTGACAGCAGTCTCACAGTAGGCTAATGCAGACGATGTAAGGCTGCGGCGTTAATGTGTATTCAATAAGACTTTGCATGCATTGCCCTTTTCTCTCTCAGCAAAAATAATAAAACAACCGCGGGACATGGAGACCACCCATCTACCTGAGCAGAAAACCCTGCATCAACTAACTGAAGTATTCTACATCAAGACACTGAATAATAATGATGTGCTCTGTGTGCATAACTCTGCAGCTGACCCTGTGCTCTAACCTCCCTGTGGAAATCATTATGTAAGCCAGTCAAAGCCAACTGCATGCTGTTTATCTAGGCCTGTGACAGGATACATAAAAATTCTATGCATGTGTCATGTCCACTGAACACGTGTGGGCAATCACTTACCTTCACATTAAAGCGATAACGGTCTTTACTGAGGTTCTGATTAATGACAGTCACGACTCCGGTGTAGCGCTCCACAGAGAAGTACTCCACATTGCTGTCCACCAGAGAGTAAACTAGCTGAGGGGTGATGGACTTGTCAGGGTTCACGGTGGGGTCAGAGGTGATATCGGGGTCAAAAGCTTCCACCCTGAGGACTTCGACTCCCACGTAAGTTGGCAGCAGGAGCACTGTCTCGTAAGTGTCCTGTGACAACTTTGGAGGTGAGTCATTGATGTTGATTACCTAAGACAGGGTGTACACAGAGTGAAAATAATGTCTACAAATGAAATAAAAGAATTAAAGTGAGTCTTGACTGGTGTATGAGGCAGTGAGAGATGATTCATATGTCATTTACTTACCTTTATAATCACCTCTGCTGGGCTGTCGGCACTCCGAGGAGGCTGACCACTGTCTCTCACATGAACCCGGAAGAGGAACTCAGAGAAGGTCTCATAATCCAGACTGGCAATCGTTCTGAAATTTCAGAGCCATTCACATAATCAGAAATTATGAGATCAGTTTATAAGCAGGTAAATCACATCCTTAGTATTGATGGACCTAGTCTGGTTTCTACATGTCACCCACCGAATCGATCCAGTCCCAGAGTCCACGCTGAAAAACATACGCGCTGTCTCGTCTACAATCTGGAACACCAACAGGGCGTTGTGATTGCGGTCCCTATCAGTCGCCTGGATGACCAGAGGGTTACCATCCTCCCCCAGGACCACACTGTTGACTGGAGCAGCCTCACTGATTGCGCCCACATACCTGTTAAGGTAAAAAGAGGAGCTACACTTAAATCACTCCAGAAAATGATATGTTGTCAGGACTCAACACAGCTCAGCAAACAGCAGAGGAGCATGTCACTGCTAAACCTCTTCTCTTCTGACCCCACTGATACCTGATTTGTTGGAAGACTGGTGGGCTATCATTGACATCCCCCACCTGGACAATGACAGTGGTGCTGGCCTCCACTCCAGCCATGCTCAGGGCATGCACCACCAGAAAGTAGGATGTTGTTTGCTGCAAAACAAGAGACATGCAATGAGTAAAAGTGTTAACATAAAATTCCATGTGCTGTAAAACAATCATGTTAACACTGAGCTTTGGCAGATAGTATAAATTTATAATATTTCTAGTGAAACAAGGGCATCAACAAACCTCAAAGTCAAGTAGTCTGCGTGTGCTGATTACACCAGTGTGATGGTTGATGAAGAAGCAGCGCTCCTCGTTGCCCCTGGTGATATCATAAATGAGTGTAGAGCGGCTGAGTGCACTAACGGTGGTCACATGTGTTCCAATAGTGCTGTTCTCAAAAATCTGTGAATACAAAGACATCAGTGATAACATTTTAGGCGCTTTGGTGAGTTATGTCGCAACTTGACACTTACCTACCATATATCTGTCTATAAATTTACTATCCATCCCTTCCTACTATCTTCCAGCCTTTCTTTACTCCATCTATCTCTCTCTTCCAACACCTTGCCCCCCATGCACCCATCCATTCAGTCAGCCATCACTCTCTTTTACCTCAGCTTGATACTCATTTTGGGTGAATTTGGGTTGGGAGAAGTCGGAGAGTATCAAGGAGATGCGAGCTGTTGCTGTGGCCATTAATGGAGGAAATCCACTGTCTGTGACACGGACAGTGAGGGTGTAAAAGCCCACAGAGGTGAGGTCCAGGTCCCTAGCAATGAAGATAAGGCCTGTGGCATTATCAATGCCAAACACACCACCGGTGTTCCCTGAAAGTAGCAGAAAGGTCCCAACGGGTAAATACAAAAAACTGAATTTTAATCCCAACTTGTTCTCTGACAAAGCATTAAAAAGCCAGTCACAGTTCATACCACTATCCAAAGTAAAAGAAAAAGACAAACATAAAAATTAGATAGCATCACACCTGCTTCCAGAGTATAAGTGAGTTGCCCGTTAATCCCATTGTCTTTGTCCAAAGCTGTGACTTGTAATACAGAAGTGCCTACGGGAGATGACTCATAGGCCACAGCATCATATACGGTGCTGGTGAAGTAGGGGATGTTATCATTGGAGTCCTCCACCGCCACCAGGATACGGGCCAGGTCACGGTTAAATGGAAACTCCTGATCCTTGACCTGGAGTGAAAGGAGAGATGAATATGGATTGAGTTGTAGGAGGCTATGAATGAAAGAAATCAGCTAAAATCAAGTGGGTACAGTTGCCAAGAGGAGCTTCATTTGGAAGAGGGCGCAGACACACATACAGTAATTAAACGCACACACATAGACTCATGGCAACAGCTGACCAAGCACACGCATAAGCACATTCCTCCATGTCTCCTTTCTCACCATAATTGTGAGGATGTGCTGTGTTCTGGCCTCATAGTCCAACCTGTCTGCAGTGTAGACAACCCCAGTACCAGGATTGACCCTGAACAGTCTCATGCTGACCGGATCTACACTGCCATAGATGGAGAAGCTCAAACGGGCACGCTCGTCCATGTCAGTCGCTCTAACGCGCAGTAGCTCCATGTCAACCGGTACGTCCTCTGAGACGCTGACATCATAGGCTGGCTGTGAGAAGACCGGAGGGTTGTCGTTGCTGTCTTGTATTCGGATGAACACCTGAGTGACAAAGAGAAGAGTTGAAGTACGCTCAGTATGTTATCTTCAAAACGGAGCTTTGATGCTAATGTTCAGGTTCATACTTGTATTTTGGGTTTCTTCTAGAACAAGTTAACATGCTTTTGTGTGTTTTTCCTCATACTGTCAGTGCTGGAACACCTGTATTCACCCTCTATCTTCAACACACCACTTTAGCGCCATTAAGTCCCCCATCCCGAAAAAGCCCAGCCTGCTCTGATTGGTCAGCATTTTCCGGTTTTCTGTATCTGTGTTCTCAGTGTGTCTGCACCATCATTGCAGCTGGGGGAATGACTGTAATGGAGTACAGTGGCACCTTCTACCATACAAAAATCAATAAAAGCTTCTAAATCAAAAACTCCTCAACCAAGACATGTCCTAGTAGGGCTATGATCTGAAGTGTTGGAGAAACTAACAACATCGGCAAGCAAGATTACATGTTTCTCTGATGTTAGCATGTAGCTACATGTAGCATTGTACTTGCCACCAAGTCATGATTGTAATAGACTATAGCAGCACTTTCTACAGTGAGAATCACAAATAAAAGCTTCAAAACACAACAGGACATGTTCCAGCAGGATAATGATCTGAAACCAGGGAGAAATGAACACTATCAGAAACCAGGATAACATGTTTCTCTGACAATAGCATGTAGCTACATGTAGCAGTGTATGTATTGTTCCCTTGCAGTAATGTGCCTAGGGCAGACGACCATATAAAGTCCATAACAAGCTAACACCAGCTTGGTTTTTACTCACAGGGATTACTTTTACAAATGTTTTCCTTATTATCTGAAACTTTGGCCACATTTAATATAAATATCCTACACTATAATATTATGTATAAGACAGAAAACAAGGAAAAGCATAATAGGTTCCCCTTAAAGATAAGAGCCTTGGTGTAGAGTCAGCATTTGTGATTGATAACATTTGATACAGTCGTAGCGTAGCGTTAGCACTTGAATTTTTCATTTGCAAGGTGGAGATACCAGCAGTATTTATACTAAATCTTTATAGTCAAAGCAATAGTTGTGTTGTTTTCAAGCAGGACAGGGTATTTTCTAAGAGGGATGTAATTGTGCTGCAATTTTTGTATGTATGCAAACACTTGACCTTTATTTGCACAGGCTAATCCCATTAATCCACTGATATCAAGGATTTCCCTTACAAGGCAGACCTAGTAGGCCAGCCAAGACAGCAGGAGCACAGGAAATGTCAAAGAGAGAGCAACAAAAAGCACATTTCATAGTCAGTGAGAGATAATTTCGGGAAAAGGGAGTGCGAGCATAGGAGGGAGGAAAGCTGAGAGTAAACAGCTCCCCCAGGAAGAGGTAACAATAATTTAATTTGATGTGGGTCTGGAGTGTGTAAGAGGCAGTGCCAGTGCATAACAAATCACAAGTGTGCGTACCTGTGCTGTGGCAAAGTTGGTCCCATCTGTCACCTGTATAGTCATATTGTACACAGATTGCACCTCCGCATCCAGAGGCTTGGCCACAACCAGAGTTCCCACCCCCACTTGAAGGTCAAACTGCATGTCAAAGCTCCCTGGAATCACACACACAAACAGACACACACACACACAGTTCACACAGAGTTTCAGTCATTTAGTATTCACGTTGCGCTCTAAACTCAGGTGCTCTAAGTTATTACTGTGTAATTGTTTTGGCCAGGTGCCTGCGTCTGGAGCTGGAAGGTCTGTGAAATAAAATGAACTGAAATGCAATGCAATGTAGCGCCGAACCCACTTGGCAGCCAGAGAGCTGTTAACAGCCACACAAACATCTGTCTTATCACTCCAAAACACAACCCATCTCAGGGATCAAAAACCTGCAGCCGGGTCTTTTTCCACGGGCGGTGAGTGTACAGTTTAGAGGCTTAATGTTTGATTAGAGTGAGGGAGAGGATTGATACGTGTTAGGTATTCAGTACCATCCTTCGTCTCATTCCAGCTTCTCTCCAGAGATATCTGGGAGCTTGAGCTCTCCTCAGCATATGAATACTGATTGGGCATTTTTCACAGGAGCACCGATGCGTGTTGAGTCGTAGCAAACCACAGGGACTCGCGTTTTTTTCAGTTTGAGAGGTTGGTCAATATTATACTACGATCTCACAGCATTAAGAAAAACAGAAATCACAGTCTGTAGTCTCTAAATAAAAAAAAAAATGTATCCTGTTGACTTCCTGAGGTGCCTCAAGGGGGGCCTTCAGACCTAGCTTTAGTATTTTTGGTAGTATCTTTTCCAAACAGACAGCAAAACAAAATCAGAACATGTACTTGTAAGTACAGTATATGTCTGCAGGAAAATTCTGTTGTAGTAGTCAATAACTTATTACTTAATTTTGAAACATGTATGGACATAAATGTTTTCATTTTGACACATTACTTTAATTACTCACAGCCATAATTGCTGTCAGTAGATAAGCAAGCAATTTTTTAATGGGTCTTTAAATTGTTTGTATCACATATTCTACCAGCACAAGAGCCCATGTGACCTTGCAAAATACAGACTTACAAAAATTGATCTCTGAGAAAAGTGAGAGAATGTCAACTATTGCAATAACATTGGTGACACAGAGGACCATATTTTTTGTAACTGCAGAAAGAATGTCAGGCAGACTCATATTAAAACTTAAGTGGTTAAGGGTCTTCACATCACAACATACTCAGGTTCATCCATCCATCCTTCCATCCATCCATCCATCCATCCATCCATCCATCCATCTTGTGCTCATTTTTAGCCTCACTTATGAACAAGACCCAAAGATATTTAAACTCCTTTTCTGAGGGCAGTCACTCTCCCCCACCCCTGAGGGGGCACTCCACCATCTCGTGGTCGTGGTTCTCCAGCAGAGAACCACGACCTCAGACTTAGAGGTACTGACTGTCGTTCCTCCACACTCGGCTGCAAGCCACCCCAGTTCATGCTAAAGGTCATGATCTGAGAACGCTATCAAAACCAACGACACAATTCTGAGGTCCTCAAACCGGACACTCTCCACCCCCCGGCTGCGCCTTGAGAACCATGAATATCAAAACGGAATCAAGAATTTAGTTTTAAGTCTACGAACTTGGCCTCTCGTTTTAGTTATACAAGGACCAGAAGGCTTGTAGCAACAGCCTGATACCCCAAACTCCCGCAGTACCCTCCACAGCACACTTACGGTCATAAGCCCTCTCCAAGTCAAGCACATGTAGACTGGATGAGCAAACTTCCATGATCCCTCCAGCAGTCCCGCGAGGATAAAGAGCTGGTCCACTATTCTATGTCCAAGACGGAATCAGAGGTTTGAAAATCAATCTGAGCCTCTTTTCCTGTACCTTGGAGTAAACTTTCCCAGGGATGTTGAGCAGTGTGATTCCCCAGTAACTGGAGCACACCCTCCAATCCACCACCCCAGTCTGCCACTCCATAGGCTCCATCCCCAACTTCAACGCAACACTGAAGAGACGTGTCAGCCAAGACAGCCCAACAATGTCCAGCACCTTCAGCATCTCAGGACAGATCTCATTCACACCTGGCGCCTTGCCACTGAGGAGCTTTTTGACTGCCTTAGAGACTTCGATTTCCATTTGGAGAAGTCTCTCTGAGGTTGGAACAGCACTGTTAGTGGCAGACTGTGTCACACCCACTCCCCCTTTACTTCCAAAGTAGCTGCATAGTGGCTGAAGTAATATATGAACCTGGTTGTGTGGAGTGTTTTTCAAACTCAGATCAATCAATACCATCTTTGATTAAACAAGGTCCTGGTGCTGTTTGCTGCATTTCCTGGATTTTCTGAATTTCTCCAGACCAGGGTCATTTAAGGAAGTTGTAGGAAAAAATGAGTTTTAACCAAACCTGTGTCGAGTGAGCAGTTTCGTCCACATGCATTCTGAGGAATGTAGAACGTTTCTCTGGCAAGCCGCCCGCCTGAACAGGGAGAGAGAGAGAAAGAAAGAAAAAAGAGATTATGAATATTTAGGGAGTCAAGGATATTCTTGTGATCAAAGGTCTGCATCATCTACACTATATACAGCTCTCTACAAAGTCGACCTCTTGACGTCTTTGCACATTTACGTGAGTTATTGAGTAATGTGAGTGGACTTTCCATCTGAGTTCTTCAGAACAGTATGGGAAATGTGATTCATTCAGGGATGATATTCAAGTCCAGTTCTTGAAGTCTGAGAGAAAAGATAATCACCATGCTTTCACTTTTTGTAAAATATGTGAAATATTAATGAGCTTTTTCTGCAGTATGAGTAAGAGTGGAACAGGGAAAAAAAACACCAGATTTTCATCTCATTTTCTGCATCTTTGATGTGTGTGACTGAAAAAGAAAAATCAACTAATCAACTAATCATCAAGTCATTTTCATATTAACATCCAAGTAAGGGATCTGGGTCTCTACAAAGATTTTTTAATCAGAACTGCTGAGTAGCAATCAATGAGGAGCTATTCGCTGATTATCCTTTCACAGATTTGAATCTGAGGGCAAGACAGAGCCCCATTTTTAAACAGGCAGACAGGTATAGAAGCAGCGTGCTCCTGAGGAGATTCATTGTTACCATCCGAGCCAGAGCAGCAGCAGAAGCCATTCATTTACTGCCCTTTGTTTGCCAGTGTGCTTTTGGCAAAATATACTATAAAGAAAAGTTTTATAGAGACAATTCCCTTGTGCCTGTGTACTATTAATCTCAACTACATAATGTGTTAGTGGACTTTTGAGTTTAACAAGCTAGTTTCAATCGTGAGAAGTATCCACCAACTTTCAAAAAACTGTCCAGCAGCGAGAGGTTACAGACATCAACTGAAATATATCCAAGTTACAGCAAAGCTGTTGTGGAGGTCTGCGAGGAAGCCTGTGGCTTGAATCAAGAAATGTAACATATGTTACATTGCATGGTGTAAAATTCATTGCCTCCAGTGTAATGGTTCCGGCCCATCCGGGACAGGTCTGAGCCAAAAAGCCAAATAACTCTAAAAAGTATCATCATGATACTCCACCAGGCAGATGGATATACAAGTTCAATTCATTTCCAAACACTTTTTTATCCCTCCAGGGGTAATTCAAGGTAAACTGACCAACTGTTGTACTCACAAGCATTCACAATTCTGATGGCTCCTGGAGTACAATTTGAATATGACAAATGACAAGAATCATTTAGTTAATTTTTGATCGTGTTGCCTGGCTATAAATCCTGAATAAATGCATTAGAATGAACTTGACGGCACAAGGAAATTCTGAATATGAATTATTCTCTGGTCTGTTAGTTTAGCATCACACATTAATTTTCTTACCGATGATATTAAACCAGACAGGTGTGCTCGACTGGCTGACAGCGACTACTCCCACCGGCTGAGCTACAGCAGCTGTCTCCGAAATGGAGAAATTGTAGTACCTCTGGGTGAATAGTAGGGGTACAGGCGATGGGACAGGTTTGCGAATCCACTCTACATGGAGTTTGACAGTAGACCATAATGGAGGATCACCGCTGTCCTCTGCTTTTATCTAAGAGAAGGAACAATACTGAGAAACCAGACATTCAGCTGATGCATGCAGGATCCAATGAATCATGCATTTTCAAAAGATTTAAGCAAAATCCTGAAGCACCGATAAACCAGACTGGAAAAAAGAAGATTTAACCTGTTAAGTTGTAGATTAACTCTAAGTTTTATTTGCCTCTACACTGGATCTGGTATAATGTTAATATGTATTTAGGGCAAGCAAACATTGAGAACAGATGTGCTCTATGCTGATCTTCTGACACGCTACCTACATGCACTTACACCCACACCTCAGCGACAAACTCCCATCTATAAATAATATTTTTGCTAACCTCAAAATTGATTCCAGCAATTACACTTTAATGGGATGGCTGTCCCTGCCTGGCTTCAAATAGCTCGCTCTGCTTTTCACACATTAAATAGGAAAAGCATCAACCACAATAAATCAACTAACTCTTTGGAGGAACTTATATGAGAGGTAATTGTAAAATATGGCGCTATAAGTGGTGCTCATTTAAGAGCAGAACCTGTGAGCCAAATGCATTATTTGATCCATTATTTGCTCAGAGAGCGGCGTTACCCCGAAAATAAAGAAACACAGTTGAAAGAGGGAAGAATGCTGTGTGTGGTGCTGTCCATGTCATCCTCATATCACGCATGAGCTCTTTTCCACTGAAACTGAGCATAAGCTCAAAGGGCACGTGGGCGTGACCAACTAATCAGTGAACCAGACGCATGAGAAAAATCTGTGTCTGCAGCGTATATGTAAAAGGGGCTGGTGCAGCAGGAATATATTGTTAGTATGAATAATTTGGTACAAAAATAAAGCCACAAAATTGCAATTTGTGCTTGTGTTTGAGGATAATACAAAGTCTGAGGGGATGTCATTTCATGCCAGAGTATCATAAATGCTCCGCGCCACCTGATGTGCATAAACACAACTTCAGCTGTGCCACTCCACCCACCTTGGCACTTTTGCATTCACTGTCAATGGAAAATCCAAAAACTAACAAGCACAAATACCTGGGCTTGTGCCTGATGAAAAATGAACAATGTGACTGCAGTTGCTTCTGCCAACTTTGCAACTGCATGAAAGCAGAGCCCTTTAAACTAATGAAACCCCAGGTGGCTATGAATTTAGTCCGAGCAAGACAGGAAACAGGGATTGGAAAAGCAGCACTTGGGAAGTGGAAAGCGTGGAGCACTGAACCCTGAAAGAGGTCACAGTTTTATCCCTAATAAGAAAATCTGCAGTCTGTAATTCAAACTATAGATTATGGTCTGCCACGTTGCTAATGAGTGCTGTTTCTTAGCTGACATCTTCCACCAGCCTCGCTTAGATCACATTTAAAGGCCCAGTGTGTGGCACAAATGGCACATTATATTTATAACTGTGTTTCCATTAGTGCATAATCACCTGAAAATAAGAATCATTGTGTTTTTGCTACCTTAGAATGAGCCGTTTATATCTATGTACAGAGCTGGTCTTCTCCTATAGAGTCCACCATATTGTTTCTACAGTAGCCCAGAATGGACAAATTAAACACTGGCTCCAGAGACGTCTATTCGCGTAAAAATCAGGATACTTTATAAAAAAAAACCCTGGTAATTCAAACTCACAGTGAGGATATCATAGCTTCCCGCTGTCACCATCTTCTTTGATGACACCATGGCAGTCCTGGGGTCGATAGTGAACTTTTCATCCTCATTACCATCAATAATGCTGTAGGTGATGTTGCCGTTGGCTCCAAGGTCACGGTCATAAGCAAAGACACGGTACACCTGCTCCCCACGTTTGTTGCGGTCTCGTTCGGTCAAGCTGATGCGGTAGGTGACCTCCGGGAAGGTGGGCGGGTTGTCATTCTCATCCTCAATGTGAACCATGACCCACACAGTGGACTGGCGGGTTGTCACTGGGCCGTCTATAACTGTCACCTGAGGAAATGTACGGGCACACATCCCAAAAAAAAACAGGTAGTCATGGAGATATTCTGTCATGTATGTGTGGGATTGGCATGCATTTATTAATATCTTAAATCTGTGTGGCTGTGCAGAACCACGTGGGGCTGAACTCATGGGAAATCTCTTTGTATTATTGATCCCCTGGAGGCAGAGGCAGAGGTCTGATCACTGATCAATTGGATCAGATCAGGGCGAACACCACTGCTGCCAGCCTTACTGCTTACTAGACTATTAATTACAAACAGGCAGCACAGACTGGCAGGCGGAGCAGTGGGTGGCACGCATGGACTGGCATTCCTATTGAAACCTCAGGACAGGACAATGTAACAACAAAGACTTCTCTGCCCCCCATTTTAAACTCCTTTTAAGTGTCAGTGTTCAAGTATGTCATGCCGCCAGATGCGAGCGTCCCTCTACAACTTGTGCTGTTTTCATTTTAGAGTGTGTTGTCATACGCTGGGCTCTTATTACGTACTGGAGCTGAACAAAGCCGCACACAGTTATTGAGTCTAGACAAGTCAATTGGCAATAGAAACAAAACACCAAGCTGCAATTCTGTGGGTCAACTGAGGGTTATTTCATTCCATTTTGCAGAAGGGCAAAGTGCTTGTAGATTCAACAGCATTTAATAAGTTGTAAGAGAAGTCTGGGGAAGTAGAAGTTTGCTCATGTCTCTGAAGTCGAGAATCTCTGATTATCGGGTTCATCTGCATGCAGAGCAGCGTGAAATGGTAATCACGGAGCTATCTGTATGCCCAGTGTCAGTGCTTATCAAATGCTGGGCAGACCAACTCCTCTCCTCCCTCTTCCCGTCCTGAGTAGAGAAGATAACCAATGATGAATGATTACATTTAGAAATTCCTAAACCTGGGGCCCAAAACTACAGCCATTCATCACAGTTTATGGAGCCTTGAGGGCCTGCCAGGGTTGTCCTCCACCCAGTCTCTGTTAATAGTGGGCTGTGGCAGGTGGCAGGGCCAGATAAATAATAATACTATAAACCAATGAACACTGCTCAGGTTATTCTGTACCTCTAAGAAGTGCTCTGCCTGTTGTTCTCTGTCCAGCTTCCTCGCGGTTGTCGTGATCAGCCCTAAAAAAATGGAAAAAGAGCAACTTCAGATTACTCAGACACAGACATGCTAATGGTGGATAAACACACGGGGTTACAGTCGGTGTCTCTTAACAAGTTTACAAACACTATAAGATTTTTAAAGCCAAAATAATTTCCAATTACAAAGTCTTCCACTTAAAAATGAGCGTGTGCTTGCATGTGTACACACACACACACACACACACACACACACAGTAACTGTAGCCTGCAGCTCTGGCAGAGACAAAAGCATTTGGCACATGTTCATATGGCTCTGTATAGCTGAGGGTCATTCAGTTGGCCAGCGTGCCACCAGGACAGAGAGAAAGGAGCGAGGCTATTGATAATAGCTTTGATCGAACCAGATTATTCCGATGATGGTTAGGTGGTTTGACAAACGCTAGCAGGCTGCATTGCAGATCACAGACGATGACAACTCCATTTTTCCCCTGATGCTTTTGTTCTCTTTTTTTACTTCAGGGTTTTCTTATTTTGTCATTTATTTTCCAGCTCACTGTCATTGTACAATCACACAGACAGCCCCCATACACACACACAAACAAACAAACACAGACACAGAGTTTGTGTTAATCAATAATTGCTAGGTTCAGACAGTATAAACTTTGTGAGCTAAACAAATCAAAAGCTCCCCAGACATCTTTTCTGGCAAACAGAGAAACAAGGATTAAAAATGCAGGCATTAATCCATAAGCAGATTCAGCCCCATTATATGACAGCTTTACAATATTGTGAGCTGACTTTTGTTTTCCAGAATAAATGAATGTTGTTGATCACAGCTCTTGTATACTATTCAACATTTCATGAGCGCATCCAAACACGGTGAAATGGGCACATTTGTCACAATGTGGATCTATTTCATCCCAACACACAAATGCACAGAAGAAAACCAACTGATACAAGCTGAAATACTATTATTTGAATCTGCTATAGAAAGAGAACACATCTGTCTGCTGCAGCATTCTTATTTTCATTCACAGTATGTGCATGGATTGGCTATGCATGTCTAAATGAAGACACCCATACACACACCTACATATATACTACACATTTGTATTCTGAAATTGTTTCTGTGAGGATCTTTATGTGGAATGATTACATTGAATGTGCTCGAATGTCGATAATGTGTTTGTTTCAGTGTAATGAGGCGTCGCAGTGAAGTAGGATTATTTAGGATGCTAAAAATATCCATGCAGTCAATGGATAGACTTAAACCATGGCGCACGGACGCTCGCACGCGCACACTCTTGAGCTCGCACATATCACACAGTGTCACCTTGAGCTTGCTATGCAGGCTAACTTCAATTAAGCAAATTAGGAGTAAATCTAGAGCAGCGGTCACAAGCTGGAGGAGAGAGACTGGAGGGGGGAGGTGGGGCTTGTTCAGCAGAACACAGCGCGAGTAACAACTCTGATAAAAATCAATGATCTACAGCGCGCAGCACATCTGCAGTTGGACAACTCTCAGTTTTAATTGGACGTGAGAGAAATAATTTAAAAATACCCACCCACACTTTCACACACACAAAATTTATGCGATGGTCCGGTGGCCTGTTTCAGATCCTAAGACTCCTCTTTCCTATAGAATACTGTCAGTAGCGAATAAAGGTTTGTTCACAAAAAGATACTGTCAGCTATGTCAATTTACAGCCTACTTCGTAACCATGCAAGGGGAATAGCTGTCATTCGATTTCTAACTGGAGCACCAATAAAAATACAAACTTGAGATTTCAAAGTTCATACTTCTGTTCATAGCTGATCATGAATATTGACTCAAACATGTACAATTGATTAGGTTAATAGCTTGGTACAACAAAACCAATCCAAACGTGCATTGCAGAAAAGGTCACACAGCCACCATGACTCCATGACGGCGCTCTGCAAACATGTATGCTTTTCCAAGAAGCACTCTTTCTAACACCCTGTGTCAACACTTATCTGTTCTGTTTTCCCCCCCAAAGGAGGTAGGCTTCACTCACACACCCAGAGACAAACAGACAGCACTGGAAGCTGTCACAGCACATTTACACACTTTGCACTCATTCAAAGTTTGGCTTCAATGCATTTTGGGAATTGTTGCAGCACCTCAAACCCATCAAATTGACACTTCCAGAGTGAACTTGAAAAATGTATTACTTTGAACCGCCCCAAACCTAGTTTAGAAAAACAATTTGAAACTTGAAGGGTTTTTTTTGCAGCAGCTCAGGTCATAGTGTGGTTGGCAGCCACTTCATGAAAGCAAATCAGTCAGCTGGGGTTTTGTTTATTCATCTATCCAATGAAATCGCTCCAGTACATGGCAAGTTTTTGACTGGGTAAACAGTGAGGAGTAATTCATATTGAATGCAGCTCTCACTCATGCATGTCTGAACTAATAGACTGAAACTGTCAGTCATATTATTGTGAAAATTATGGTAATTGTGTTTTCAAATTAATGGTTGTGCATCTCTAAAAATGCAGAATACTTCACTATACTAATGCCACACACACACAAAAAAGAATTAAAAAAACACCCACAATTGTCATAATTTATTTTTTGTATTGAGAAGGGGGGGCTTCAATAAGCTAGTGGAAGCCATCCAGAAGTGTGGCCTCTGAGAGAAAGGACTGCATGAAACATTAAAAATCAATTGCTCAGTATTGCAGCGAAAGTTCATTTATCACAGCGTGAACAAGATAGTCATCAATATGAGCTCCCCTCTATGAAATTAATGAGTAACAGATAACAAAATACTGTGGGTCTTTGACAGCGACAGACAGCAGGGCTCAGATGGCTAAAAACTCTCCCCTGTGGCACACACCCACACACAACACAGACACACACACACTGTCATAAACACAAATGATCTTTATACAGCTGCTGGGTTCATGTTGTGGTAAACACAGACACATGGGCACATGTGGATGCACACTGTCATGTGAGTTTCATACTGTAAGAGGTGGTATCATCTTCATCGGCTCATTGCGACAGAGCTGCCCTCTCGAACGCACTGCTGTAACCAATTAATCAATTGATTAATTTGCCACACGCACTCTCTTGCGCTCCCGCTCGCTCGCTCCCACCCACACACACAGCAGTTGGATGTGTGAACAGGGTACTTGAAGTCTGCTGAAAACCAAATCAACTCAATCACATCTGATGGATGCATCAGCACAGGGACTCATTATCACAGCTAAGAGATATATGGCCTGGATCATATTTTACTCTCAAGGATTCTAAAGGGTCAGGAGTAAGTGTGCCTGAGAGTTGGCTTTACATATTGATGAGTGTGTGAGGATCAGTGTGTCTCTTTTGGGATCAATATTAGCCTTTTCACCCTGCTTCAGTCCAGTCTGCTCCCCTACACACTGTCAGTACTATACACCCGTGATGCTGTAATGCAAAAGAGCATATTCATACAGGAATAGAGGAAGAAAGATGGAAATACCCACTTTGATTTACCAACAGAGCAAACCTACAACAGCACACCATTAGGGAATTCCTTCTACCATAAGTCTGTTGACTGACATGCTGCAAGTTACATATACACCATTGTTTCTTGATCATTACATTGACATATCTTTGTATCGGAATACACTTCCCTGTAACAGCTAAAATTTGTCTTTTGTTGTTTACCGAAACACTCATAACTTAATCTAGGGCAGAGACAGCAAAGACTTCACTTTTTTGTTTTGTTTTTTTTCTCAATATCTGAATAAAACATTTCACCTCTTCAATAATTCTTTAATGGAAGCTTCAAGCAAAGCCTGTACTGAGAATGCATTGGGGACCTCCCTAGACTTCAAACTTGGCAGACAAAACTGAAACACGTCTGAATTCATCTGCTTTAATAACATTTGTAGTCTGTACAGATATGATGTGAAAGTAGAAACAGACAACTTTCAACTCTTCCCCCCTAGCGTTTCCTAGTGGTATTATCATCGGCGCCACTGTTGCAGAGACAACCAGATCGCTTTCCTTTTTTTGTTCAGAGCCTAGCAAAAGGGCTCTGTCTCTTTTGCCAGGTAGAGTTTCCGCAGTTACTTCAGTTGTTTCACTGTCCAACATTTCCACTACTGGGGATAACTACTGGATAAAACAGTTGTGTCATCCTCTTTCTGTTTTGGTTGCACAAAGGCTAATGCACTTCCTTTGTGCTGCAAATCAAGCCCTCATTTTCACAAGAGATTGTACCCACTGACAGACAGAATTGCAAAGGAAAAGCAAGGCTTATACGGTACCAATCTGAACATCGATGGTGTCATTATTCTATTGCCAAAAGTTAAAGGTCCAGTGTGTAGGTTTTGGGGTACATGTTGGCAGAAATTGAATATAATATTCATAACTATGTTTTCATTAGTGCATAGTCACCCGAAATTAAGAACTGATTTGTTTTCGTTACATTAAAATGAGCTGTTTATATCTACATAGGGAGCGGACCATCTTCCATGGTGTCTGCCATGTTGTTTCTACAGACCCAGAATGGACAAACCAAATCATAGGGCCATTTGCATTTTCATGTTTTTGCATTTGCCACTGTAGTTCTCCTAAATGCTTGGCACTCAGGAGAAGTTCCAGCTGGTTGCAATCTGCAACCCCACTACACACTAGACCTTTAAAGTAAAAGACCTATGTTATCTATTTCCACTAGGGATGGACATTTCAAGTAATAATACTATTTGACATTCACTGGAAACAATTCCACTATTCTTTGAAGATCTCCCACCCACCAAACGCACACACACAAAGAGGGAGACATAGTGAGGGCTCCATTCATGATTTTCACAACTCTTGCAAATGTGCTTTCCACCCCTACTGGAAGCAAAAAGGAAAAGTCACAGCATGGGTTTATAACACCACTAGCAACATGGTGCTAGTCAACACTGAGCGCCTGGAATGGGATTCTAAGTCTTGTTTTGCACATTCGCTATAAACTCACTATAAACGACAGATTCAACACATAAACCATGTGGTTGCATCTACCGGTCACTTGGTTTCTCATTTCCATCACAGTATGACCACAATGTGCCTTTTAAGAGGTTGCACACAGAAGTTTTTGATGGCTGTAATCGTCTTTGCACGTTCCTCCTGTTTGTACTGTAGCATCCAGCCCATCACACAGCACTGCACAGCTGTACTGCCCTTGAAAGGAAAAGAGCCAGACTGAACGTATTGCACATGTAAACCCAAGGGGATATATATATATATATATATATATATATATATATATATATATACATATATAATTTCCACTTTAATAAATTGGAATTACTTGAAAAACAAAAGATCTTTCAGTCTTTTTATAGTGCACAAAGACAGTAAAATAAGTATTGGATCAATACAGGCTCTAACAAGGCTCGTGTCTTTTACACGGGGCCTAATAGATTCTGAGTGTTAAAATGATGTTCTGGCATGTTTTGGGATGATATTCAGTTCGCAGGCTGCAGTTGTAAATAATTTTTTGTGAGTCTTTTAAAATGCATGAGCAATTTGTGTGTGTGAATGTCTAAAAAAAGAAATTTGCAAGCACATAAAACTCACAGATGTTTAGAAAAGATTTGTGGTTCTAGAAACGTTCGGAGAATGTATAAATAAAACATGTGCACAAATTATCTAGACAGGAGTTACACAAACAGTTTTGTGAATATCTAAGTACTGATCAAAGCAGAAAACTGTGCAAAAGTAATTTAAAGGGTAACTCCACCAATTTTGCACATCATCTACTGATTTGGTCTACTGGTTTTGGGAGTACTCAACAACTGTTCCATGTGGAGTCTGACAATGTTATAGAGGTACTCAAAAACACACTCACAATTTCTGATCCCATCTTTACAATCTGATCCAACTTAACAAAAACAGAATTACCTACTGACTATAACGTGAATCAAAGGGCAGATTTTAGCACCCAATTAGGCTACATTGACAGAAAAAGACAGATATTTCACCATGTAAAGTGTCAGGACAGGAACAGGGTGCGAAATTCATCTTTCTGCAGAAACGTTTCTTACACACTCGCAGACTTTAATTTCTCTCATGCAGTATTTTCCCACAGGCTCAAAAGGGGTAATAGACAACCACAGGCTGTCTGAGCATCATTTCACAAGCTCGCACTCTCTAAGACCCTGTCTTGATCCCGCGGAAGAGGGCTTATGGTGAAACCATATGGTTGGCTGTATGTTTTGAATAAAAAACCTAATTCCAATTCCAAGATAATACTCTTGAAACCTTTTGCTAAGTTCAACTTCGGGTTTCCCTTTAGACTTTTTATAATTTTCTGACAAAAGCATGTTTGTATTCATGGTACTATATATCACATAATGCATAGAAATTTGGCCCTACTTCGGGGAACAAAAGTAGTGGGAAAGAAAATTGCTTTGATTAATGTAAACTCCTTCATCACTAGAAGATATTCACCCACACACTGGCTTAATAAAAAACCTAACTACACTAATTTCCTCAAGTACATTGCGAAGAGCTTTCACCCCTTAAGAAGACTGGAAGCAATATTCAGATAAGAGCGTAGTGGAGATTGTCTGGGCGGGCGGCTCATCAGTGTCCTAGATGTTTGACTGTGTGGGCACAAAAGTCTTTTTAATTTGTTGTGTGGGAACCAAAGCCTTTTATTGGATGAGCGTGGAGTAGGAGGTGCATGATGAAAGACAATTTCAGAAGCATGTAAACATATAAACACAAAAGATTAGTGTGATTATTTGTTGTTTATAAGGGCATATTACTAATTGTGCCATCAGTCTACCACATTTTACTGTCTATTGTGTCACCAAGATATTATAATTATTATGAATTCCGTGTCTGAGTCTGAGTCTCACCTGTTTTTGGATGGATAGAGAAGAAATTCTGCGGGTTGCCAGCAGTGATGCGATAACTAAGTCGACTGGGAGTGGCAGTGAGGTCAGGGTCCTGTGCCTGGATACGGATGACTGACACATCCTTTGGAGAGTTCTCCATGACAACTGGGTGGTAGATAGGGTCCGAGGTGAGGGGAGCATTATCATTGACATCTTCTACCTGAGAGCAAAAGAGAGAAGAGAAAAAATTAGAGGAAGAGAGAGAAAGTGGAGAGAGGGAGAGAAGGCGGGGATTGGGTAAGGGACAGCAGTGAGTGGTATCTGTATGAACTGTTTTCTTTATCTTTTCTTTATCTTGATCTGATTTGGCGTTAGATGTGCTGCATGTATGTTAATATTGCATTTGGTATCTTTGTTAATCAGCATCTCATAAAATGCAGCGTGGACTTGGTCTGGGTTGATCCGTTATCAATCACAAAATGGAAATGTATTTACCAGAAAATGTCAAAGATGTCACACTTTAAATGCACAGCAAATTAATTTCGCTTCCTACAGCATAGATCTAGAATATTTATGGCAAACAGAGCGTTGATTGAGTGTTTGCTGCAAGGCACAAGAGAGCCAAGATGGTTCAGCCGGTGAATGAGGAGCACCTGTGTCTGATTAATCTCCCTATTTTTGTCTGTGATGAAGAGGCCGAGAGTAAAGCGCCCGATCACATCGCTACACCTGAATATCCCCAAGCCAGAAAAGGCAGTTTGTGTTTTTTTCATACACTGCTGAACTCTTCCCCAAAGGGGTGAGCAGTGTTGGAGCAGTGATGTGTGTATGTGAGTGTTTAGACAGTGGATTACTTAGTGCCAAATAAAATAGAAGCTGAAGCAGAGAATTCCCCGTGGTGTGTATCTCTTGCTCACAGGCTGAGCATTGCTATAGTTATCCACTGCACTGAGCACCATTAGCATTTTAGAGAGCAACACACTGATTGTTCAGCTTCATACTGTTATTTTGAAGGCAACACTCCACAACAATTGGCAGTAAAAGCATCAAAAACCAGCCTGCAGTTACATGTTTGCAGGCTGTAAGAATTCATCAATAACAGATACAGACAAATATGTTTGAGGTAGAAAGATGTCAGAAGTTGTATGTTTAAAAACTACATAACATCAGGACTTCTGGATTATAACCAAACATGGTATATTTGATAAATTAACAAAAATGAAAGGAGTCTGTCTGCCTGTCTGCCTGCTCTTTGATTTTCACGAAATCCATTCATCCAGTCGACTTTATACTTGG
Source organism: Epinephelus moara (assembly GCF_006386435.1). Classification (NCBI taxonomy): domain Eukaryota; kingdom Metazoa; phylum Chordata; class Actinopteri; order Perciformes; family Serranidae; genus Epinephelus; species Epinephelus moara. The sequence continues at coordinate 14,839,598 of NC_065508.1, read as the reverse complement.
CAGATGTAATACAGAGAACACATGGAGGTGCAGTCTTGAGCGCAAGCTCTTGACATTTACAGGACAAAGTTATTAGTGGTGTGTTATCAGTGCTGGGGAGTGGCTGGTTACATGTGACTAGTTACATTTAATTAAATTACTAAATCAATGTAGCTGTTATCAGTTACAATTTACTAATTAAATGTTGGCGATTACAAAGGGGTAAAATCTGAATACTTCTTTCCAGTAAAAAGCTTATATGTACAGTATAATATTCATTCTGTTGCTTGGCATCTTTTTGCCATGCAGCAATGCCTTCTTTTGGCATAGCCCATATCCGCACAGACTTCTGGTTAGAAAAGTCATCAAAATGTAATCACATGTAATAAGTTACATTGCTTTAATGAAGTAATCAATGTCACATTAATTTCCACCAAACTAGCCACATTTACGACCCAAATAATTCAGTTTTATGTCCCCCTATCTTTTACTCTATACTAGCGCAGTGGCAAAACGTACCTTATTGGAACAAACCAGTTTCTTGGCCTTCGGTATTACTGCTTGCAGCTGTCTTGATAACCTCTCATCCAAACAACTTCACATTTAACACTGTGCTCCCTTTAGTCCAAAGCAATACACCTGCCTTGACATAGATGTGTCCCCTAGCACACTGGTTCCCAACCGCTCCAGCCTTGGGGACCAGATTTCTTCTAAGTCATTAGTTTAAGGTCCACATGGTTAAATAAATTCAGCGTCAAACTTGCATTTGTTCATGTCGTTGAGCTAGTTTTCTGTCTCTGTCAAGTAGCTGTCCTTTAGCTGCTCACTCTACGGCAGGAAACAGCACTTCAAATTAAGAAATTCACTGCCAGAAATTCACTGTACTTCAAAATAAAATGTGTTTTTCACAAAGTTGACAAGTCCATTCAGAACGGACCCGCAACCCACCTGTTGGGAACCACTGCCCTAGCAATGCTACAACTAGCTATTTGGGACCAGGCTATTTTTGGGAGCAAAAGTGTTTACCCTGAAAGTTACATCACTAATGAGCTTGCTACAATGTAACAGTTCCTGTCTCTTTTTCTTTATCTCTTCTTGAATGTACTGAAGCGAGCGATTGAGAGTGAGCTGTACCCAGCATGCTGTTCAGCGGTGTAACAGTTAATAGGGGTCCCTTCACTGTGACCATAATGTGTAGTGTTGGGAGGTGTAAAATGAAATGTAACATGTTAAAGATTATGACTTACCCTGTCAAAAATGTAATAAGTAATGTAATTAACTAAAGCAAAGAGTCTTCCACCCAAACTATCTTTTCAAATATCAAACTCTTCCCCCCTGTAGACATTAAACGGTTATGAGTGTGATGGCTGAGAAGCTTCTGTTCAAACAGGTGTGACCTGGTGTACAAAGGTCAATAGTAAGTCAGTATAAATTTTCTGCTTTTAACTTGGGACAGACTTCCTGCCTGTAATTTACAGAGTAACAGAAAAAAGAATCTAAATATATAAAGCGTGATGCATGTTGTATTTTTGTAACTGATCAAGGTTCTACTGTTAAAAACAGCACCAAAGTGAAGTACGAGTAGTAGTATTTCATATTCATGCTTATCTCTCAGTGAAAAACACAAAGTACATTTCCTCCATCTGAAGCCTCTTATACATGCATAGTACAGTGTGAATATTGGCAGCAGGTGTGGATACCTGAATGAAGACTTCAATAGAGGCTGACAGAGGTGTAACCCCTCTGTCTGTGGCATAGACTGTAAGCCAGTAGGAGTCTTTGGTCTCACAGTCCAGGATACCAGCAGTGTAAATCACCCCTGTTCAGGCAGAGAGAAAGATTAATGCAGTTATTACCTGAGCCTGAGAATACATATCTTACGTTGTGTGAAAAGGGACAGTATGGGTGTCATCAGCAGAATACATCCCTGAAAGATCTCATGGGGAAAGTCTTTGAGTACTAAGTTTTCCGGAGGCAGAGACACAAATTTAGAGAAAACTTTGTGTCCTGGCTTCAGTGACATTCACAGGCATTAGCGGCGCCGCTGTAGTCACCTTCAATGTTTCAGCTTCTCTACAGCTAATCACAGCTGACCAAACTGCTCCCAGCTGCAATTTGCTTAGTGCTAAACGTACCCTGCACTGCCCTACACCAATAAAGACACGCGTGCAGACACTCAGACACTCACGCACATTGACTGGCGTGCGTTTACTGGCCTTAAGGAAGATGAGTAGCTGACAGCTTTGGTGACCTCTTGAGGGACAAAGAGAACACTCACAATGGATGACACATGGATGCCTTGATTTTTTTTTTTTTTTTTTTTTTTTGTGAAATCAGTCATGCAAGACTGCCCATGTAAACACTAGAAAAATGACACGCATACTCACACTCTAGGTTTTGGGTTCATTCATGTCATTTTCAAACAATGCCAAGAGCACTGAGGCATGGTGGTGCAAGGCCACACGCAGTTTATTTAAACACAGAAATCTAATATTAGGATCAAAAACGACACATGTATCTAATTGCATCATTTCCATGGACAGGAAATAACACAAATCAGCGAGGAATAAATTGAGTGAACTCGTATTAAGGGCAGAGCCAGCCGTTAATGCATTTCTGCTCAGTGCACACAAACTTTTAAAAGCCAGGCAGCATGAGTCTGTTACTTCAACTAACTTAAGGAAGCTCAGTATGAGCTAAGGTGTACCGTATGTTTGTCAATGCTTGCAGAGTCTGTGCTTGCATCTGTGCTCCAGTTCACAAGCAATTAACCCCAACAAGATGCTAGACAGAGCTGCGACTGGACATGTAAGAGAGTGTATATTTAATTTGGCTCTCTTATGCTTACCTATACCTCAACTCTGCTACTTCACTTCTTATAATTTAAGACTGATAGATGTTGCATTTATGCTCTAGCATGCAAAGATTTATAGTGTGTTAATATTACAAACAGAAAGGTAATAGTAGTCAGAGCAGTACTTAAGTATCAGTGTCTGGGTATTATTATTCTGTTCCACTTTACAAGTGAGAACATCAAGACAGATAGATGGACAAATTTTGATCAAAACTCTGTTTCCCAGCCAAAGAGAAGACCAAATTAGGGATGCCTTTAATTTGACCGATATAAATGAAGGTCTACGACTCCAGGGAGGCAGAGAGAGCCAAGACGGCTCAGCCCAGACTCCTCACCCCTGGGATAAACAGGCTCAGTGGCACTCTGGGTTGATTCCTAACCTCAGTCGCCCTGTTAAAAACATTCCTCTTGGGTAGCATCTAAACCAGGCCTGCCGCCGGAGATAGGGGGTCAAAGACTACAAATGACCCCGGCCCAAGGCTCAGGGGGGGCCCAGGCAAAGGTCTATGGTTGACCTTTAAATGGGATCAAGTACAATAGACTTACTGACTTATATCACTGACAGTACACGTTACGTGTATTTACATTATAAATAAATGTATTTGTTTCATTAAAACACATTTAAACTTGTCATCTGATGCCCCCGACATGGTAAAGGTGAAGAGCGAGACAGACAAGCAATTACTTTTTTCCTTTATCTGATAGGACATCTTTAAACGCATTTTTCAATCACCAAATTGTACTTTAAATGGCACCAAAATGTGTGGCACTTTGCATTGTGCATTATGAACACTGCACATTATCCTACAAAAAATGACAACTTACTAAATAAAAGTTAACAAGTAACATCTCTTTAAAACAATATTATTTAGGGAAATAGATCTTTAGGAAACATACCTGATAATTACAACTGCATTTTAATTGGGTGAACGCAATTGCATATAATAATAATAATAATAATAATAATAATTTTAATAAGTTTAACTGACTACCAATTCTGCCATTGACTAGCAGGCTCAGTTTTAAATATGTAGACGACCCTAAGGAATCCATTTGCACCAATTATGTCATGCTATCTTGCAGGGAACAAGCTGAATAACTCTCCAAAGTTAGACCAAATTTTGGCATGGTAAACAGAGGCATTGCCATTTTTTTTAAATGGAGTATTTGAATATTACTGCATACTGGAGTTCTTAAGCAGTCTTGGAATTGCATAAACTAAAATATTATAAACACTGGATTTGGAAATGTTGATAAGTGGAGAGAAAATTTATTTGTTCCATCATGATTTTATGATTTAATGACTTTTAATCATTTATTGGAGTGCTTTTTCCCTCCCTGTTTTGTTTTAAGGTAAAAACAGAAAAATAACTGTCACAGTTTTATTTGAAATGAACTTTTTCTCTCTGTTTTGAAATAACTGACTTGACCTTTTTTGCTTTGTAATCATTTGGAGTATATGTATGCAAAACAGAGCATGGCCTGGATGGGTCTCTAGCACTGGATTTTTGAAAAGCTTGTTAGGGACTCCATCTCTGCCACTACAAGGCTAATGGCTAAGAGCTATTTGGAATTGCCTGTGCTGCTATTAGAGCTAAGTGTGGGTGGTGGTAGTGCTGGAGTGGGTGTGGATGAGGGGCCCAATTTGGAAAATGTTGTCACTCTGTCCATATTTTCTAATGGCTGGCCTGATCTAAACAATCATAAAAACATGTTGTTCAAAGAAAATCCTCTAACCAGAGAACCTGAGCACACGTACCATATCAGCGTTCCTTTCTGAATAGATGATTAAAATATTCTAATTCTTCACTCTCATTCTCATACATTAGATGTCTGCTGCTTCCTAATTTGGCCTTCCACTCAGCCGCAAACCCCACACGCCCAGCTTTCCGTCACAAGAGCATACAAATCAATGACTAGAGGTGTGACTGTGTGGCCCTTTTTTGTGTTCTTGCGTCAGTCTTGTTGCTGCCTCCTCCGCCGCATGGCGAAGGTGATACCTTATCACCAGAAAGCGTGTGTATATGTCAGATTATGACTAAGCAGCTGCCCAGGAGCATGCACAATGCATAGTAAAAGTGTTTGCTGAAACACACCCTTGCTCTGTCGTCCTTGACCATGTCCTTTTCAAACCACATCTCATCTCTGTCAGATAACCCGACAGAGAGAGGCGAGGAAAACAGAGCTGGCTGTTTCAAAAGCTCTTTGAACTTTAAGACCGACAGGCACTATTCAGTGAATTCAATATAAATCTGACTTGACAGCATCCATTCTCACCATAAATAACACACTTCAAAGAGTGAAAAAAAAATTGAAGGGTCGTGGCATATTTTCTAATCTAGAAGTTCACAGTACGCTTGGGTTTACATCCATCTGTCATGTCTATTCAACTTCTCAATTCTTGAGAAACTGGTTTCGGGGTCCCGCTATCTAATTAATGCCACCATATCAACTAATCAATCCCGAGATTGATGAGAAAATGCTGCGTGTATTTCTTTGCATCTCGAGGCACAACTGAACAGCCCTGTGTGTGGCAGAAAAGAAGACATCAAAAGTACAGGCCAATAATTTTGAACAAATGCAGAGATAGATTACTTTTTAAAAGTGTGTATGCCTGTAACTTAAAGACTGCTTTATCCTGACTGTGACAAATCCTGCTGCTTGCAAACCCACTAATAGAGGAGCAGTGGCTTCTGACAGCTGCCCAATGAGAAATTGCAGGGCTTGCTTTCCCCCTAACCAATGACAAGAATACCAATTTTTGTTCAAAGTACAGAAGTGCTAAGGATTTAAGCCAAAGAAGATCCTACTTCCTCTCTGATAGATAGCCCCTGTGCTTTCCACCCACAAAGGAGTGAGGTGCCTTAAGCATCTAAATATCAAAGGTGGAAAAAAGGGGCATTCATAAATGGTAAAATGGTCGACAGACAATGAGGGTGTCACAGGCTACAGAAGATGCATCATAGAGCTGATTCACAAACTACAGAGGAGGGGTGGGAGTGCACAAGTTAGGACAGGCTTAACAAAATGGATTTCTCACACAATATCTAATTCCCTCTGTCCCTTTTACTCACACTCACTGTCTGTCTTCACATACTTGGTTTTGGCACTAAGAGCCACAGATTGACAAGCAGTCAGAGCTGAGCCACTCAACATGGCAGATAAATGCATGGTGGGAGGACAGAGCGGTTCGACTCTGTCCACGCCTGACAACACTGACTTCTCTCGACGCTACCAGATGAAATGAAACACTTGATGAGGGAAAACTTGGCATGCGCTTACTGTCTCTTTTCATCTGATACCAAAAAAAAGGGTCAGAGACTTTGCACGTGCGTATGATATTAGGGAATAAATAACAAAAGCCACAACTTAAAAACAAACTTCCCGAGGAAAAAAAAAAGAAAAAGAATACTGTATAAAAAGGCCTGGGAGGAAGAAAGCCGTATTTTCTTCTGACACTTTTTATGTACTCCAGACTCCCCTGCACCCTCTTCCTTCCTCTCTTCGCTTCACTTCCACTCCCCTCTCCCTTCACTTTCTGCTCTAACAAGCACTCTGATTTCCCCTGGAAAATCTGCACTCAATAAACTTTCTTACTGGCTGTGATGCACCTTACTGAGTTTTTTAATACTAAAGTAAATAACGGCACCACGTACCATTATAGAAGACTGTAGGGATCTAACTGTGTATTGTAACACTGTTTTGTCTATGAGCACAGTCTGTACACTGCACATATGGAATTATTAATAAATAGAGAGACAGAGGGAGGGAAAGAGACGTTCTCTCCATTTGTCCATGCGCTTCTCACTCGCTTTCTCTCGTAACTACAATCAATACTAATTAGCCTAGTTAAAGGTCAAAACAGGCCTCCAGTGCAAGTCATGTACAGTAGGGACCAGTGTGAGGTGAAGATACAGGGTCAGAGGAGACACTTTCATTTGCTCCCTAAAAATAGGTGCTGAAATAAACTCTACTGGCTAAAATTAACCACTACACTTATTTTTTTATCAAGCCAATAGTCACAAAAATATTAGCTAGCTAATGTAATGTGCATAGTTTGTAACTAAATTCTACAGAGCTACACATTTTAAGTAAAGGCTTTCATGATTGGTCACTCTATTCCCTGCCTAGTGGTTATAGTGCAATAGTTAAAACTGTAGTTTGCAAATAACTTCTTGTCATATTAGCTGACACTGTCACACAGCAGTACATGAGACAGACAGCCTGTGTGTGAAAAAAACATATTCCTCTGCCCCCTCATAGCACTTCTAATGGCTTCACCACATGTGAACGAAATTAACCAATCAGAGCCGAGGAGTCTCCGATGTCAATCATGTTAATTACAGCTTGTGAACTTCAGTCAGACTGTCAAACTAGGCAGCGCTGATCAAATATGAATTAAGGTTCTGTTACTACATCGCCTATTCATCGCCTTAAATGTTTTCAGCAACATATTTTAGTGTACTGTAGTGTGGCTGGTGGGTGGTGCTTCACTTCGACTCGACTGTATCCAACATGGGGGCCGGGTCACAAACGTTCTCATTTTACAGCTAAACAGTACACTAAAAAATCTTTCTGAAAGCAATTAAGGCAATAAATAGGCAATGCAGTTACAGAATCTTGCTTCATTTTTGATCAGCGCTGCCTAGTTTGACACTCTGACCTCAGTTCACAAGCAGTGATTATTGACATAATTGATATCTGCGTTAAAGGCGCATCAGCTCTGATTGGTTGTTTTCAGAGTGCTGCAGTATACTCTAGCAAATGCCATTAGAGGCGGTGGGAAAAGGAGGGAGCGACATGATTCTTATCTTATGTAATGCTGTGTATATATAGTGTCAGTTTCAGAAAAAAATAACAAAAGGTTATGTTCATATAAGTTACCAACTGTAGCTTTAATAAGACCTTATAATCACCTGCTCCTACTGTTTATCTAGTTATTAATCTGCTGCTACTTGATTAGATAGTGATTAGTAGAATTTAAGGTTTGATTAAAAATGTAGATTCATGCAACAAAATTAATTTGTCTGATATAATGATGAGCAATGTTGCCTGCAAGAAACTATGTTTTCTAGGCAAAAGAAAAATGTGTATGTAATCAAATACAAATAAAAAACAGGAAAAACTAGTGACAATAAACGTTTCCACAGTGATGTAATAGTCTATGAAACATACTCTCCAGTAACTAATTAATAAAATGAGTGAAACTGGATTAGTACTGAGTGAGGAAAATGTAAATAACTAATGAAGTATTATGAAAAGTACTGATTAAATCATAACTAGCGCTTATTACGCTGCTGTGAAGTGGTTTATGTGGTAACCTTTAAGAAAAGACTGTCAGCAGGCAGAACAGTGTCATACTAGAGACTGCTTTCTTTTACACAGTAAAATAGCATCTTCCACCTTAAGCCTTCAAAATTCCCACAATCCTTGCTGTTGCATGCTTATACGCAATCCAGGACATGGCGGTGGTAAGTCTTAGCGTCAGTGGTAATTACGAGGCACCACTCACTATGGAGTACCCTGGAGGATGAGTGTACGAGGGACTGATTTTTGGAGCCTGCAGTTTGAATGTTTCAGCACCACGGCGAGAGACAGAGACAGATTAGGTTTAAAAGCCTCAGCACCGTGGATAGAGACACAGAGTGCAACGAGCCTTGATGGGAAAGCAAGAACTCCTGCTTATACCCACTTTTGTTCCTATGGAAATATCAAATACACACACTCGCTTTGCTTACGTGATATTTGTAGGGGTTGTCAGTGGGAGGGTCTTAAATTCAAGCTAATATTTTTGTGCACACGAGTCCTGTTTCTCACATGAAAATATAGCAAATGCCAAGATCTTATCCAGCTGTTCATATATCATATTACATGAACATCTTTCAAATGTGGTGAAATGTACCTTCACTGAGCTTCCTTGCATTCTCTGCACATTTTTTAGCACTGTCCACTGGGCTTTCTAAAGGCATGGGAGACACCAAATGTTTTTAATTCAATATGATACCAATACTTTCTGCTACAGCTTTAACCATATTACTGATATGGGGCCTTAATAGTGGGCCAGTGGCAGGTTTATAGCAAGTCTACACTGTGTGAGTCACACTAGCCCCCTTATAACTTTCAGGGTGTGTCGTATTTTTTTAAATGGTTGAAGAGCTTAATCATTTTGCTGCTGTGTGGTGCTGTCTTGTCATGAATAGTGCATCTTGCTGTATTTTTATCTACAGGTGAAAAGTAGCACCACACCAGTCTATGTTTCCTTTCTGCCATTCTCTCACATGTTTGATGCAGAAATGTGCAACTGCATGCCAGCTTCTGATGTCACATAGGTTTCCACAGTCATAAAACACAGACCAGCTAAAGATCTCAGAGCTGTTTTGGCATAAACCCAAACAAAAGCACTGAAAACATTTGAGAGTGATAAAGCCACCCCGTTGTTTATTTATATAATTTTACTATTATTGATATTTTTTAAAGGAATCAATACCAAATGAGTAGCTTGTGAGTATCGACGTATCGATCCTGCAGGATCAATCTGCCGATCCCTGTTTTAAGATTACTTTAATAAATTGTATCATCAGACCTACCATTTCCATCTTAAATCACATGATGTGTTCTAATAATGTTAGTTTAAAGTTTATAATAATGTTCAGTGTTCGGAGTTACATTTAAATTGCATATATTAATGTTCATGGTTCGTTTAACAACTAGGCAGAAAATAATTCGGTGGGAAATAATTGGAGCAAGAAAATATATACATACATATGTATAGACAGAGAGAGATTTGCCCTTTCATTCTGTACATGCGCCAATATGAACTAATATGAACTGTCCTATTTTCATACTGGATATTTGATTCATTTTATCTCTGGGTGAGTGAGTCACAGTCTCTTGTTTGGATCAACATGTTTTCAGCAGTTTGGCAGTGCGGGACAGTTGGAGACAACTGCACGCTTATTTTTGGGTCAGGCCTCCTTAAATAAGTCACAGTGATTCCACTACACTTGGAATGGATGGTGGTGCTGTACAGGACAGCCTTGATCAATGTTATCCACACAGCACTGGATCACTTTTACTGAGCGGCCTGAGGCCCAGCCAGTGTAGCTGCCATGCTGCCCTCATTACAGTAATGATCTCCCAGTACACAGCTCCCACGTGAGGCCCCATCAGCACACTGACTCTGACTGTACCTCACACTCCCCTCACCTCTCTCCCACTAATACACACATACACATCCATGCTATCGAGAGGTGATGCTTTCTGCGTGTCACTTACAATGCAAAACCACAATGTAACAGGCACAAATAAAACAACTGAGCAACAACTACACACATGTGAAAGTAAGCAGCACAGAAATAGTAAAATTTCTTATAATACGCAATGATTAGCACCACATTCGGTCTTAATATTCCATGCATGGCACTATAATTTATTGGATTTCCACTTTACATAAATAGGCTTCAGAATTGATCTTATGTCTCACCTGTGTCTTCGTCAATGGTGAAAGTGCCCAGTCCGCTGCCTCCTCTGACAGAGTACCTCAGCAAGCCATCTCGCCCCTTGTCGTCGTCCTTAGCGCTCACTGTCAGGACGCTTGTGCCTGCACGAGAGTTCTCCTTCACTGAGCCTCTCACAGCAAAGTCGGGGAAGTAGGGTGCATACAAATTCTCATTGACATCCACCACCTGAAGAAATGTAATGGATCACTTTAACTTTGACTGATAATTTAAAAAACTGAGTGACGGTATGTGTAATATCATATAGTACGAATGTACAGAATAGCATGAAGCCAATAAGCCAATGTTCCCTTTAATTATATGAGGGCTAGGAGCTATTCATGGTTCCCTGACAAGTAATCATTTTAGTTAATAAATTAGTTACTTTGCTTGTGTACTCTAAATGGTCCCTTAAATGTCCTAATTTAATTGTTGTAGGCTGGTCGGGGGAGTTTTAGTGCTCTAAATGCTGCAATACATGTATTTCTTCCCTGAGAATAAAAATGGGGGGAGCCATGAAGATAACATCTAAATACCAGCATTTCATATCAAAAATATGAAGCTTGAAATGAACCAACAAAACTATGTAAACTGATTTTTAAACTATAACTATGACAATAAAGTGGTTTTGATTTTGTTCTGATACAAATTTGCGTGTATTAGTGGTACGCACCTCCACCTCGACAAATGTCTGACTGATGAGGCTGGGTATTCCTCTGTCCTCAGCAAGTAACGTCAGGTTAAAAAATGGTTGTTTCTCAAAGTCCAGCTCCTTCCTAATCCTCAACACTCCGCTCACAGCATCGATCTGCACAAAGCATTACATTCCCATACATCATAAACTGTCAATAGAAAGAGGATGAGCATATGCAACAGTATAGACAATACAAATAGTGACATCACCTACCTCAAAAGTGCCATTGAAGTCATTAATCAAGGAGTATCTGACCTGTCCGCCGGGGCCTACGTCTGGGTCCTGAGCCTGCACCCAGGTAATCACAGCTCCTGGCGGGAGGTCCTCAAGTACTCGAGCACTGAAGCTGCTTGGGATGAACGCTGGGGCGCAATCATTGACATCCTCCACAATTATATTGAGAGTGGTCACTGACGACCTTCGAGTGCCTCTTTCAGCCTTGTCTCTCACTTCAATCTTCAATGTGAACATTGGGATGGTTTCTCTGTCCAAGTGGCTAGCAACAAACACACTTCCAGTTTCACTGTCAATACCAAACTGAGGGAAACTGGTCAGCATGAGATAGGAGAGCTGTCCATTTTGACCCATGTCTCGGTCAAACGCAGTGATGGCAATCACTTCCACACCAATGGCTGTGTTTTCTGCGACAAGAGCAGTGAAGCTGTCCTGATAAAACTGGGGGTCATTGTCATTGGCATCCTCAATGATCACAGTCAGTAGTCTCCAATTGGACATCTGTGGAACACCCTGATCGTAGATGGTGATATTGAGGAAGTAACGATCCAGTCGCTCGCGGTCAAGTGGCTGCAACACAGTTATCAACCCACTCTCCATGTTGATATTGAAGCAGTTTTCTTTGTTACCATCAGATATGGAAAAGAGAACACGGCCGTTGAAGCCTGTGTCGCCATCTCGTGCTCTCACCTGAAATACACTGGCACCAGCAGCGAGGTCTTCTCTCACTAGAATACTAGTAGGCAAGGCCTCAAACTGTGGAGCCTGTTTGTTCATGGAGAAAAGGTCTGTAAATCTCTCATCTGGTCTTAGTCTCGCCATAGCAGACGCTTTTGAGAGCATTTTTTCTGCCAACAGCTGAGCTACCCTGGTCTCCTTGCAGTTGAACCCCCTGGGTGGCATCCTACCCCTCACCACAGATACATTCACAAATGTAGGCTCAGAGAACAACTCCCCATCCGTTGCAACTACTCTCAGGTTGAATACCCCACTTTTTAAATTAGCCACTCCTAACGATCGTTTCAATGACAAAGCCCCAGATTCCAGATTTAAGTTAAAATAGTCTAACTCATCTCCAGACAGAATCTTGTATGTCACCATTCCTAGCTCATCCATGTCTACAGCTGACAGAGTGACAATTGTCTGGCTGACAGGGAAATCACGGCTTATCATCCCCCTGCAAGAAACCCTCTCAAAAAGAGGCTGGTTGTCATTTATATTTATCAGACGAATGGTGACATTAACTTCACTCTCCCTTCTGTAGGGTGAACCCCAATCAGAGGCCCGCACTGCAAAAGTATAGATATCATCTGATGACTCAAAGTCTAGGTCTCTTGTGATCCTCACCTCCCCTGTGTCCTGGTCTATTGTAAACGGAAGAGACTGTTCACCACTTATTGTGTGTGTTATATACCCATTTTCTCCCTTATCAGCATCCACAGCGGACACTACGAGAGCAACGGTGCCTATAGGTAAGCTCTCGTTGATTGCGATATCATAAAATGGCCTGTTGAACACTGGAGAGTTGTCATTAGCATCCTCTATGGTGATTTGGACCCTTGCTTGCTGCTGACTGATAATATCAACTACCTCCATCTCCATGAAATCCTGTGATAATCTTGTCAGGTGCCTTGTGGTCATAATAACTCCAGTCAAAGGGTTTATATCAAAGTACATTTGATCTAAGGGGCTGCTGAAGCTGTAATTGACACTCAGAGGAGCTGGGGAGATTTTCACCACCTCTACAATAGTGCCTGGGGGAGCTATTTCACTCAGCGTGACTACATAAACATCTTTCTCAAAATTCGCCAACACTGGGTCTGGCTTTGTAACCAACAACTGAATAACCTGAGCATTAGAAAACCTAGGAGGTATACCCCTGTCTTTAGCCTGGAAGGTTAAGTTGCAGCCATAGGGGAATGTATCCCAGTCGAACAATTCTGATGTTTTAACCCTATACTCATTCCCGACAGGCGATCGATCAATCACAAATTGTTCAAGGGGGTCACCCTCAATGATAGACACCCACTCTATATCCCCAGATACCCCTTCGTCTTTGTCCTCCACAGTTAATATGGCGTAGATCGGGTCCTTGTCCTCCCATGATGGAAAGACAGCCACTGCATTGAGAACAGGAGCAAACTCATTAACCCGCTCCACAGTTAGGACCAGCCTAGCAGTGCTGCTGATGCCATTGTTCCCATAGAGTTTCATTCCTCTGTCAACCACCTGCACCTCCAGCTCAAATCGGTCTCGTTTGTCCATCCGGGGCCGACCTGTCAGGGTGATGACCCCGCTGGTCGGATGCACAGCAAAGAGTTCAATTTTGTTCTTGAAGAAGTAGTAGAACTCCCCATTGGATCCCACATCAGCATCTGTGGCTGTTACACGTCCTATGCTGGCACCCAGAGGGGCACTCTCAGAAACAACGAATGAATAGGAGGTAGGGGAGAAAAGAGGTCGGAGATCGTTGGTGTCCAAGACCTTGATATAAACAGTAGCTAAGGCCTCTAGGCCTCCTTGGGCAGATGCCTTAACTGTCAGTGTGTAATTGTCCTGTACCTCCCGATTCAATGTGGCACCACTGCCTCCGTTAGTGCGTATGCGAAGAAAACAAAAATCTCCCATTACAAACTCCTCAGCCTGGAAGATTCCCTCACTGTCTCCAGACACAATGGAATATTTAATGTCTAAAGACCGTGGTGGCCCAAGAATGATGCCCATTTTGACCTCGCTTTTGGTATAGGTCCTTGCAGCAGAGTTCTCAAAAACGGAAGCATTATATGCCGGCTGGGTAAAGAGCAGCAGGCCTTGTCCTGCCCTAGGCTCTGTCAGGAACTGGGCATGGGTTGAGGGGAGATAGAGGAGGAATAAAAAGCAAATAACATGGAAAGGAAGAGAGAAGCTGGGTAGAGGAAGCATATTTCCCCACCGATTAGGCTTCATCACTATTCCATCACCCAGTCACCCTATATTTTGAAAGAATAACAAAAAAAAAAAAAAGAGACAGATCTGGATTCAGATGGTGAGTTGTTAAAGACATGCGCTCTGCATGCTAAAAATTTGATAAAGAACTGTGATACAAAAGTTACAAAGACATTTCAGGGGTGCTGCTTATCACTACAGGGATATGATAGCATACTCAATGTTGCGCTCCGACACTTTGCATTCAAACAACGAATATTGCACCCGAAAGACTCAGAAGCAAAGACTGACATATCTTTAAGCGAAGCACATCAAAGCACAGAACACTTACACAGCCTCAGTGAAACACATCATGTTACACAATAAAATAACAGGGATCAGGAAGAACACTGTTACTGTAATACAGAGTGCCTAGAAGACTCGACGGGTTGTTATTCTTTAGCCAGTGACTAACAGGGTTTTGGTATTTTCACAAAAGAAAATGCAACTATAGTAAAAAACAGTAATAATGACAATAACCAGGGTCTGAGAAACATCATTGTGCGCAATTTCTAAAACAGTTTTACACTTCTTTAGAAATTAGTTACACTTTCTGAATCAGCATTGTTTCAAAAACTTATCATCAGTGGTGGGATGCAACTAAGTACATTTACCAATTACTCAAGCACTGTACTTTAAAACAATCTTGAGGTATTTTACTTAGGTATTCCTAATTCATGCTACTTTTGGAATATCATAGGCTATGACTTTTTACTCCCCTGTTTTCATGAGGCAATATTCAGATTATTCAAGTTATTATTAAAAAAAAATGTATATATCAACTAACAAATGAGGATGAATACAATGGATCAGTAAACAGAACAGCTGAAATAAAGCCCATGATTACCAGCTGCAACATTACTAATGATTACACATTAATGCAACACCAATTATAATCAAGTCATATAAATATATTATTCTGAAGTGAGCCATTTCGCTCCATACTTGTGATTTTAAGTATATTTTCATGTTAGTTAAGATTTTTAATGCAGGACTTTTACTTGTAATTGAGAATTTTTACACTGTAATTGCTACTTTTAATTAAGTACTTCTTTGTCCACAGGTTATCATTAGGTTACCCACAGCCAAAGCTTGCACTTATTAGTTCTATCAGAAAAAAATGGAAAATTAGATTGTCTAATTAAAAAACATTTTCTTTTCTTTTTTTCTTTGCATTAGCCTACAGATTATTTTAAATTTAGGCCTACAATACGAGCTCTTGTATAGCCTACTAAATGTTCTATGCATCGCCTTATACAGTGGCATTTTTCTTGATCAAGATACAACTTCATCAGGACGTAGCCTAGTATATTTTTAAACTGATTATATGATATTTTCCCGCTCATATTGTAGCCTATTTTGTACATGGCAGGGAATAAATGAATATCAGCACGAGCACCAGATATTCTGTCAAAATCCAACGACTCAAATTAACATTCCCCAGAGAGAGACTGTCCCGGGAGATATTGGGGTGCATTTATCGTCTCCCATGTTGATGCAGTGGAGCTCGCCTCCGTGCAAAATCCCCGAGTTTATCTGGCTAGAGTCTGGAGCTACAGTCTGTAGCTTTAATTAACTATATTATACACAGACTTCACTCACACATCGCAGCGTGTCCTACCTTTACACGAAACAGCTGTAATCAGTGAAAGTAAATCCTTCCCCATCCTCTGTCCGACACATAAAAAGGAAAGAAAGGGAAAACGCACGAAACAGTCCAACAGAAGTCGGTGGTGATGCGCGGAAAGGAAAATGTGCACATATCCCGACAGGCAGTTGTCTACTGGGCTGCAGCCATCCTCGTAAAACTAAATAGCTATTGCCCCAGTTTCATGCACCTGACTAATGTAACCCTGAGTGCAGTGGGCTATTTCGGCTTTATCTGCACTAGTTAACACAAGACTGACGTTAAAACAGTTAGGTGTCATTTGCTGGTTACGGTTAAGGTCCGAGATTAATGTGGTATAAAGAACGTGTCGCTTAACGCAAGTTGGGAAGCGGTCAGCATCAGTTGTCGCTTGAGTGGGACCACAGTGCGCTCACAGGATGGAGGTGGCGGGTTGGGCTAACTCCGATGTTTGCCGAGTGCAGCCGACAACATCCGGAAGTGTACTGTGCAGCAGTGTAGGCAGCCGCAGCGGCACTGTATCCCACACACACGACCGTTAGGAATCTTGTCACTAGTTAAACTTTTATCACCCGCCACCATGTCTGTTTTGTGTTATAATAAAGGATGTGGGGAGCGATTTGATCCAGAAAATAACCCAGACGGTGAGTATCTTAGTTAACTACCGTTGTGCCTCGTTCCCGTGTTCTAGCTAACCTGTGGTCATCTGGAAATTTCTCCAGCGACCAAGCCTGCTGTGGAAACGTAGCTAACCTGATATCACTATGGCTGACTGGAGCCAACACAGTAACAACTTAATTCATCCCCAATGCTGTAGCTGATAACTCAGGAAGCTAAAAACAAGTGGACCTGTTGTGACTTATCATGATGTTGTTAGCATGCTAAGCTCCTGTGATTAGCTGGTTAACGTTAAGACTTGGCAGAACCGTTGTACCTGGCAGGAGACTCGTACATCTGTTTAAAGTTTCAGAAACACGCCATTTTATGTTTTTTTTTCTCAAGTAGATTGTCTACAGCACATGTCTTAATGTTATCCCAAAATGGTAGCTATGTCTCCATAAGTGTTCACGTTTTTCAACAACTAGAAAGACTCAGTGAGGTGAAGTTTTTAGCGGAAAGAAGCAAGTCTCCGGCAAGCTCCGAGCTTTCCCGAGTGTAGCCGACAACATCCGGAAGTGTATTGTGCAGCAGTGTAAAGGCAGCCGCAGCGGCACTGTATCCCCCACACTAGCGTTTCAGTGGTTAATTAAAAGTCTGGCCACCACTTAAACTTTTTTCACCCGCCACCATGTCCGTTTTGTGTTATAATAAGGGATGTGGACAGCGATTTGATCCAGAAAATAACCCAGACGGTGAGTAGTATCTTAGTTAACTATCACTTTACCCCGTGCCAGCGTGTTAGCAAGCTAACCTCTGATCATCTGGAAATTTCTACAGCGCACAGGCCTGCTGGGCCCATGTAGCTAACCTGATATTACTTTAACTGACTGGACCCAACACAGCAATAACTTAGTTCATCAACACTGTTATAGCTGATAACCCCGAAAGCTAATAACACGTGCGCCTGCTGTGACTTATGATGATGTTGTTAGCATGTTAAGCTCCAGTGATTAGCATGTAAACGTTAGAGGGTAACAGAAACGTTGTCCCGGACAGGACACACAGGACATGGGGTTAAAGTTTCAGAAACACGCCATGCAATATTTTAATTCAAGTAGACTATCTCCAGCACATGTCTAAATAACATCCCCAAATCATGGCTGTGTTACCACAGATGTTATCGCGAAATCACGTTTTTAACAACTAGAAAGACACAAAGGTGAGGATCAGTGGTTCAGTTTTTGACGGGAAAAAACATGTCTGTATACATGGTTGACATCAAAGTGCTTTTTTTCAAGTTCCATGGGAAATAAGTGCTAACACAAAAAGAGACATAGACACTTTAACACTTCACTGAAGACAGCAGTGGGCGCAATAAAATGGGTAGTCAGTTTACTGGATGCTGAAATAGTCACCACAGCCTTCCATAACTTTACAGCACAACTCAATATTTAAGCCTTGTTATGTAGGTATAGTAGGTTTATGATTACAAACCTTATATTTATGGGATGTCCACAAATGAGCACACAAAGAGGCAAAACTAGGAGCACAAACACATGTAAGAAACCCAAAAGAAATCAAAAGAATTAGTCTATACTCATAACCTAATAATGTTCCTTCCTACAGTATCACAAGGGCTTATGCCTGAGGAAAGCCAAAGTATATTTTGATTGAACTCACACTCTCTGCTGCCAGCAGTTAAATATCAATCTTGGAAAGTGAGAGCAGTGTCCCCAATAACCAGGGGCCTCATTTATAAATCAGGACATAACAAATGTGGTCATAATAAGTTAACAGTGCTTATTCCTCATTGAAACGGTGGCCAAATCCTTGATTTAATGTAATGAAAGGTGTCACGGGACACAATGACATTTTGAACACCACTTATCATCACGAGCAAAACTAAATATGTCCCATCTCATTGCCCTTTGTCATGTTTGAGGCCATGGTTGAGGTGGTGTATACAGGTGTGGCACATAGTTTATGACATAGTTCACCCTGAGATATAGCACATGTGTGATTCCTAATTCCTCACACATTTAGCTGATAACATAGCCCAATAATTCTGTTTGTATAACTTGTTGTCCTCTAAATGAAAAGCCTCTGTACCTCCAGGAGTGCATTACCCCAACAATACCACTAGGATATTCACTTGCATTAGGTTATGTGAGGAGAAGGTCATCGTCATGAAAATTCACTTCTTGATCTTCAGTGTCCTTACTTAAAATAAAGTTTGCTCTTGAAACAATTATTTATATGAAGCCACTGATCTAAGTATAATTGAACTTTCAAGGTGGTATTGTTGTCTTCAGGTCAGATGACAAAATCTTACTGGGTCCCTTATTTCCTTTCATTAGAAATGTCCTCCTCTGTCTTCAAATAATAGCCTATAACATTGAGAATCTGACAAATGAGGCAATTTCCATTTGAATAGGATGCCTCTTTTCATAACAATAGAGTATTATCATCACCTTTATAGGTATCTTAGAGGTGTATCTAAGGCTATCGCATAGAAGGGGCACAGCTCTGGCAGAACTGCGAGGAAAATGCTTGATTTATCGTGTTGGCCGGCCAAAAAAATTTTTATTCACTCTGCAGTGATCAGTCTTTTAGGGCAGGTCCAAAAAAGAGGACGTAAAATAAAAATATGATGTACTTTTCATATTAGGCAAATTTAAAATGATATCTCAAATGTATCAAAATCAGATCATTAAAATTGTTGTAATATAAAGTTTTCATGTGTAGTGGTTGTGCCAGTTTCAGACAGTCTTGTTTGGCTTGTGTGTTGCTCAAATACTAACTTGCTACAGTTAGTTTGAAAAGCTTTTTTTTTTTTCTACAGAAATTCTGTCTTTCCAAAGAAAAATATAATAAATATTTCCTATTAATATCATGATGCCCCTTTCAGTAATTTCTCAGTGTACTCTGTGCGCTGCACTTCACGAAGACAGATGGAAATCATCTAAGTTTAATGTGTGAGGTATTGAAAGTTGTAGTCTTTTTTATATCAAAATGAAATTTAATCCTGACCACAAAAAACATTATCAAGTAAAGCTAAATTATTTGTATTGTTGATGTGTTAAATTTGCTGAGTCTGTAGTGTATTTGTTTGTTTTATTCATTATTATTCAGTGTCAATGTCACCTTTGGACTTGCTATCTGAGCTTGTTTGAAACACCAAGGATGATATTACTCTTTATTACTGTAATGTCCACTTAACTTTTGAACTGCCTTCAGAGAAAGAGGGAGAGAAAATACATTTTTATTTTGTATTTTATCTTGCAATATGTAGAATTTACAATCACATTCACATGAGCATATTAGGTCATTTGGATAAAGTTTAAAAAACTTTTTCAAACTTGCCTGAGTACATTATGACAGTACTGTTGGGGGGACATGAGCCATACAGCCATCAGATAGTGCTGGAATACAGCTTCCAGCTGAGCTCACAGTAGCAGACCAGTCTAACTTTTTGCCATACAGTGTCTAAAATTACCACAGACTGCCTTGTTTGTGGCTCCACTCAGGAGTTTACCCAGCTGTGAGCACCTCAAGTCATTATGACAGGGAACACACGATCGCAGCCTCACACACTGCTAACACAAGGCTTTTTTGAGAGGTGTTCTACATGTGAAAGGAGTCGCAAATGCAGTCATGACATATTCTTTACATACTTTACCAAGTAAAGGGTTAGTGCCTGTGAAACAGTTGAATATGACTACAGATTATTTGTAGTTGTTAATTGCGAAAATGTCTTGCCACATTCAGAAACTACACCTCTACTCATCATTCTGTAAGAGAAATTAGATTTTTGCCACAGTGAGCAATTTAGGATGCACCGTGAAAGCTGGATGTTTTGTGTCTTTAATGAAGCTTGAATTCATTAAAAGCAGACCAGTTTGTACACATTTTTTTCTAAAATGATCCAAGTTATGTTTCATTTTTACAGATGGCTGCACCTACCATCCAGGAGTCCCAGTTTTCCATGATGCATTGAAGGTAAAAAAAAAAAAAAAACACAGTTAGCTGGTGTCTTGTTATCTTGTCAAAGGTAAACATCCATCTGTCTCTCTCTAGGGATGGTCCTGCTGCAAGAGAAGGACCACTGACTTCTCAGACTTCCTCAGTATTGTTGTAAGTTTTAGTTTCTATTTTAATCCATACCTTTTAATCCTCCATGGCCATGTTGCCATTGTCTTCATAGGCATTGAAGGTACTGCTACCTTTGCTGTGGCCATACTGGCCTGTGCACACATTGTACACTGTGACTTTCTCCTCCACAGGGCTGTACAAAAGGTCCCCATAACAAAGAGAAGCCCCCTGAGCCAGTGAAACCAGATGTGACGTCGTCATCAGGAGAAAAGAAAGACGCAGATGACCAAAAACCAAAGTTTGACGAGTACATCATCTCCGCACCAAAGCCTCAGGAGGCAATACACAGACCAAGGTTGTAAAGTTAGATGTATACGTATTTTTTTATATTTTAATCAATACCATAGGAATACCCTTGGCACTTGTAATTTGTGCAACAACCCCTTATTTAACTACAGCAAAAATGCTTCTGGAGATGCAAAGATTTTATCAAATCACATTTAAAGGAAAGAAACAAGCCAAGTAGAACACACTTTTCAGTTTAAAAGTATATATATCCCTGTAATCCTATGTATTACATTCTGCTCTGAATGTTTAGTATCACATGCAAGAAAGGATAGAAAAAGTATCAGAGCTGTTAAATCAGCCTGAATACTGAGGATTCTCAGAATAGTCAGAGGCGTTCTCTAGTCTTTACCCAGGATACTTCCCACCAGAGTTCAAAAGAACGTGCACAAGCAACTGATGAAGTGATTACTGCTGAATGGCGAAACTCCTAGTGTATTGGTCTCAGGCGCGAGACCTCAGTTTGAAGTGATGTTGCTGATAATGTATTCCTTACTTGAAGTAAAAGCCACAGCACTCTTCCAAATAGTTTTCAATTAAGAAATTAATGAAAAGCAGGTACCTTTTGTCCCTGCCTTTGTTAATGTCTCATGCCTAATAGATTTGTTACGGTTACAGTGCTGATGAGCCGATGGTGAGATTGCAGCAAAAAGTCTCCGCTTCCCTGAAGCAGGCCCTTGAGAGACTGAAGCTTTCCGAAAATACAGCAGAGAAGAAAGGTGAGAACAGAACTTTATCTTCCCTTTCTCTCCCCTCTTATCTCTATCAGTTTTGCGTCCTCTCTATCATAGACTACCATCCATTACCATCCACTTCTTGTTACAGTAGACAGGAAGGTCATGTTGACAGGGGAAGTTAATGGATGGCCTCTGGGAATTTGCCCTCACCTGTGTCATTCACATCATGGCGTTTGAGTTAAAGCTGGCAGGGACAGGGGCAACACATCATAACTGTGGATGCAATCTTTTTGATGCTCTTTCTTTGTCTTTCTTTCTTGTCTTTCTAGAGGAAGATACCGATGAGATCAAGATTGGAACAGCCTGTAAAAACGGTGGATGTAGTAAAGTAAGTATATGTGTGTTTACAGTGTGTAAATATCTCTATCCATACCTGTGTAGGGCTTTGGAGACAGCATCGTAAATGTTTGATTTGTTTTTCTTTAAATACACGCTGAAATTTGGGATTCTGCCAAATAAGCTTCCACTTCTTCTCGATTTGTAAGCCAAATTCAGTTTGCATATGTTGAAAAAGTATATGACAGATGTCATTAAATGAAAACATAAACAAATCATGATATCGTCCCAGAAGAGCTCACCGCTCTGGGTAAGGCAAAACAGATAGAGTTCCTTTTCCTCCTCTGCTCTGAGATGGATGCGAAGCTACTTTTTTTTTTGCTCAAGCTAATCTGGCCTGTCAGAGCAGAAACCCCAAGATTAGAACATAAATTGTGAAGAAGATTTGCATTGACGGGTTTGGTAGAAGCTTGGAGTGCGACTTTAATGATTTGCATAATTGCACTTTAACTGATGTGATTGAAAGCCATGAGATATGCTCTCAAGCTGCCTGCTTTTAGTTGATTAATCAGTTGGGGGCTTGGTAGTGTCTAAAGTGGTGTTTTAATATTTCCCGAAGTCTTTATTAAGGAACTATATATTAGTCATTAATCGTTTTTATACCTGTGCCATACTATTGAGCTCTATTTGTATTTTTAATAATAAATACTTTCTGCGTTAGTGCTTTAAACCACACTTCTGTTGTTATCTTCAGAGTTTTGATGGACCTGCAAGCGATTTGGATGTATGCTTATACCATGCTGGATTTCCTATCTTCCATGAAGGGTTTGTATTTCCAAAACACTCCTTACTTATGTATCGACATGAAATAGAATATATTCTCTGGAAACCGTAAAAGAGTTGTGAGAGGCAGCACTAGTATTTTCCTGTTAGTCTTCCTTTTAGTCTTGTTCACTGGCTCTCTTGAGTGACAAGTTATTGACTGCTAAAAATCCAGCGGGCGTATGTCTTTCCTGCCTCACCAGGATGAAATACTGGAGCTGCTGTAAGAGGAAAACCTCCGATTTTAACACCTTCCTCTCTCAAGAGGGCTGTACCAGGGGAACACATCTATGGAGGAAAAAAGATGCGGTAGGTGTGCCAGTTTGACAGCAAGTGATCATTAATGTGTGCACATCCATGTGAGAGCATCTCAGCTGCGACTCCATCTAGTGGTGTCTGATGAAACAATGCTCTTTGGTGGAGATTGTAGGTATCAAATCTCTAAAACGTCTTCAAATGTTGTTTATTAAATCTCCACGCAGGGTAAGAAAGTGGTTCCGTGTCGGTTTGACTGGCACCAAACAGGGATGCAAGTCATCATCTCTATCTACGCCAAGAATTCCATCCCAGAGCTATGCTACGTGGAAGCAAACAGCACCACGGTGAGGGATACTATTCGTCTGCCAGATTATTTTCTATCCAAATCTAAAGTGCTTAGATTTTGTGACTGTGTTCCTCATAATGTAACGTTTATTTCTCTTTTCTCCTTCAGCTCGACATCCATGTTATATTTGAGGGGGAGAAGGAGTTTGTGCAGAAAATCAGCTTGTGGGGAGTGAGTATAACATCTCTTTCAACCTGATGTGAAAAGGTCTTAGACCTTTGCTATACACTCAGGTGCCACTTTATTAAGTACACCTGCTAGTACCAGGTTGGACCCCATTTTGCCTTCAGAACTGCTGTAATTCGTGGTGGCAGAGATTCAACAAGGTGCTGGAAACATTCCTCAGAATGTATTGAGTTGCTGCCACATGACTGACTGATTAGGTATTTCATTAAGCAGTCAAACACTTGTACCTAATAAAGTTGCCAGTGAGTGTATGTCAAATTTAAATTGTAAGGCATTCTAGATACCATAATACAACATTCTTGCAGGAACGATAATATGTCCTATTATTTGATATCATGCCATATAAACAGAATGAATAGAACGGACACTGAACTATTTGACAAGCATGAAAGAAAATGGCAATTGTTGTTAGTCGTTATGGTGACAACACACATCAGTGGGGCCATGAAGTGTGTCACACTCACGAGTTTGTTCTCTCTTTTCCACCAAACTAAGACCTGAATATACGCCACCTGTTAAAACATGACTTTAAAGTGCTTGTCACCCATCTTTCTACCTTATAGGTGATAGACGTGAGTAAAAGCGTAATGAACATGATGGCCGCTAAGATCGAGATCGCCATGAAGAAGTTCGAGCCTATGTCCTGGGCTCGTCTGGACCTTCCCCCACCGCCTCCACCCAAAGAGAAGGAGCAGGAAAAGGAGGAGGCTGACAGCGAGGATGAAGATGAATGATAAGGAATTAAAACTACAATCATAGTGTGTATTTTTACCGAATCCAAGGCCACACAGTCCGTTCCTTACCTCTTGAAAGAGTCACCTCTTTTGCTGTCATGGAACTTTGGCCTCTTCTCTTCAACATTACAATGTTTCTCATTTCATTTTCAGTTGTTAACATACTTGATTTTGCACGTTTTTTTTTTTTATTTTATTTTGTTCTGTTCATGTTTGTTTTGGGTTTGTTTGTTTTTAGTTTGGGTCCTTTTTATAGGTCGTTGTTGGAATGCTAAAGAGTCAAGTATTTTTTTTTTTTTACAACGGTCTTTCACTACAGTAGTAATTGATAATATGGGCACTGACTTTCAGCAGCCCTCCAATCAGGGCAGATGATGACACAATTGTTAATTGCACTGAAATTCCCGGGGAAATAACACTATAGATTACAATAGGGGGCCAGATGTGACCACGCTTACTCTCAGACCTATAAAGCCTTTCATGTTGACTGCTCACATCAAGTCATCATAACGGACCACACTTTGGACCATCCTCTTTTTCAGCAATGTTTGGTAAAAGATTCATTCCATCCGTTCCTAAATTGTTTAAATTATTTAATTGTTTTGTCCACCATTACCACATCAGACTTGAATGCTGTCATCCTAAATGTATCCCCATATATGTGTAACAAAGACCCTGTTCTATGTAGTTCGAGTAGAAAATTTGGATCTCTAAAATGTCCACACTTGTATAATACGGCATTTATTGTGAATAAATTGTGTTGTAAGAAATACAACAGTTCCTTGGGACTCTTAAGCTTAGGAATTAAAAGTTAAATCCCACCTTTTCACAGTTAAAATAGTGGATTTGCTCCAATTTTGTTTGTTTTTTTACATGATTATAACTAATGTATATTTTGTACAAGTATTGCTTCTAAATGATCACTGCTGTATTTATCTCCTGATTTCTTGTCAAAGCAACATAATGCATTTTTAGTAGTGAGAATGTACTGTAATATCTGAGAATGGCAATTGAATACCAAGTATTTTAAACAAAGTACTGTATTATAAAAACGCTATGCTAGACAGCATGTCTCACAGCTTGGAATGTATGCGTTCAGTTTGGCTGAATGAGACCATGACACAAGAGTTAAGTCATTAGGGAACCAATTTATCTTACCAAAAATAAACTTTTGTGTTGAACTTTTGAAATTTGTGTTATAGTTTATATCCTGCTGTGAGTATTTATAATGCAGACATACAGTATATATGCAAGCAGGTTTTGTTAGAGTGGCATTAACGCCAGACTCGTGAAAGGAAACGCTTCTCTTGCATTAAAGTAGGTGTGACCTTTCGAGTGAAGATTTTTGAACCATATGCAACTCGGGGAATTGCAGTGACTTTTTGCAAATGTCATAAAGTTTTTAAAACTATCACGTATCTTTTAAGGTTAGAATATTGAACCGTACGTCCTGACGCTGCGGTGATTTCTCCGACCTTGACATCTGTGTAGACATTATCACCTTTTCTCTTTCCAGAAACACATCTCACGCCACAAACATAAATCAGTTGAAATGGTAATTAAAATGTGGTTCAGTCAACTCCCACACAAAGATAATAAAAGAAAGTCCCCCAAGGCTTTTGTGAATTTGTCTGGAGAGTTACTCCACATGGCAGTTGGATGCGTGCAGGATATCATTTCTTAATAATAAATGCATGCATACATGACTGATGCAACATACTGCAGAACCTTAGTTTTTGAGGTAATCTGCTAAAACCATGTGGAAAAGTCACTATGGAACATCTCCATGACAGAAACCATAAACGTAGCATAAAGCATGTCTGAAATGAGCAAGAAGTTACAAGTTGTGGGTGGAACATAATCCAACTTAAACATGCCTCTAAACCCATTTCAAAATGTCCTACATGCACATGTTTTATACTCTTTTAATTTAAATACATTGCCAATAACACAGATTACAGAATCATCACATTTAGTCAATATGATGTATAATTTACAGTACTCTGATGTTAAAATTCATAGATCACGTGCACCACTGCACAGGGCTGGCTGTGCCTTCAGATAGTTGTTTGGTAGTTACGGTGTTTGGTTTCCTCTGTGTCACTGCTCCAGATAAGTGGCTGTCTTTCTGGGAGAGCAAATAAGT
This sequence comes from Epinephelus moara, assembly GCF_006386435.1. Classification (NCBI taxonomy): domain Eukaryota; kingdom Metazoa; phylum Chordata; class Actinopteri; order Perciformes; family Serranidae; genus Epinephelus; species Epinephelus moara. The sequence goes on along the minus strand of NC_065508.1, from coordinate 14,813,208 downwards.
TTTTCCACTTGTTCACATGCAGCCAAGTCGACCCTCCATATCGCCGTTTTGCAGCTAGGATGGCAGCAGCTAGGGTCACAGCTACAATTCCTCCACAGAGACCTGCGAGCAGCAGCCAGGGCCACACATCCTGCAGTTCCTCCAGGTAAGGACGCATGGACTCTGCTAGCCTCTGGTCTGGAAACAAAAGTAGAGGTAGTCACAGGAAATTACGCAACAATCTGAGTCAGAATATTCTTTTTAGATATATATGTTAACTTTGGTTTAAGATTTGAAATAGATTGAACAGATAGAGCAAAAAACAAAAAGAGATAATGGAAAGCAGCTTACTTATTTCTTAAAATGCAATTTAGATAAAACTTACTAGCATCTAGCAGATACGTATATTCATATCCCAGGTCTTTGCTGGAGATGAAGAACTCTCTGTTTCTGTACAGGGGCAGGAAGGGCACCATGTGGTATTCGCTGTTGTGCCCTATCGGAGCATCAGAGTCTGGATACTGCGACAGAGATGGTCTGTGCCTCCTGAGCCACTGCTCATAAATGCTTTCACAGAGAATTAAACCAATATTAAGTGCAATTGTGTAAGTCACCTCAACTTGCAAAATGTGTCTCTGTGTGTGTCTTACCTGTCAACAAAAGCATGATGGAGAAGGAATATGGGGTCATTGGCTGAGCCCTGCACTGAGGACATGGATCCATTCATGTACACGTGAAGAGCAGCATGCATGCCCATACGAGAGCTGTTTCCTAACCCGGTCTGAGGATCCCCGAATCCTGCAAGATGAGAGGTATTTAATTAGCACCAACAAAGGTGGCAGCAGCATGTAGTAGTTAGAGAAACAAAAGCTTTTTGTTTTTCAATGAGATACTGTCTAAAAAAAAAGAGACGAAGAATGGCATTTCAAAAAGAATACCGTGGATACTCTAAGTCTTTCACTGACAATGTGAAGGAATAGTTCAGTATGGTGCATTTTGAAATGTAACCTGTCAGACAGACAAGCATTACATCATTAAACAGGGTGTGTATGGTAACTGGAATCTCCATAAACCTCTACTACAGTGGATTTTCTTTCATTTCCAGGAAGTATGAGATGCGTGATGTTCAAATCTAATATTGGTATCCTTGGAAACCACCAAAAGCCACTAAACCTATGTTGAACAAAGCACTTTGAATAGTTCTGTGTTGATATCTACTATCAAGAAGACATAGATGTTTAGCAATGTGTCATATAGCCTTTCTACAATAGCTGGATTTGTGCAGAAGGTGTCACTGCCATCCCTAATTAATGCATACCCAACTGTTTATTTGCAAGCAGACATTTTAGTAATGAAAAATATTGTAAGGTGAATATTAACATTGGACAATCTTATTGCCTGCCATTTTGGTGTTACTAATGCATTACAACAGTAAGATGCCATGATGGATTATTAAAACCATCCTGCTTTATCAGATAATGAGCCGTGCTGAAAGAGGTAAGTGGTATCCCTCCATTTGTTATATCCAATTAGGTCATGTGGGTTAATTTAAATGCCACAAATGAAAGTGCAGCTAATCTTTAACAACATACAGAGCAGCTTGCACATACAGGGACAAGACAGACAGACCATTAACACAATGAGAGTGAAGAGCAGCAGTGCAGAGCTGTGTATAATTTAAGGTGGAGCAGCCCGGCCAGTGATATCACCGGTAGAGCACAGCAGTCAGTGTGAGTGTGTGTGAGCTTGTGTGTGTGTGTGCATTTGTGGTCAAGCTTATCTGACCTTCCAGAGTGTTCCTGAAGCTCATGTTGGCACTGCGGTCCATGGCTCCTGTGTCATAGTCGGTCAAACTGAGAGTAAACTCCACCTCTGCTGAAGTTGGTAATCTTTCAACCACGTTACGGTTGTGGTTTCCAGGGTTACGACGCAACGGGCCTTCTTCTTCAGCATCACACAACACACCCCTTTCACTGTAGTCATCTGCTCGGGAGCACAGTATCTGTTGATGGAGGCACACAGGAACATATTGCAATACGGCACATGATAGCATCACCACAAACCCCAGCAATGAAGTTGTTGCAAATTTTGTATTGTTATTTCACTTGGATTACAGTGAGTGTAAAATGACTCTGCTATTAGGTTTACTGTTAATTACAGTGAAGGTAAAGCTGACCCCGGCAGTTCAAAACTACCTCTAAGGCATTTTTACAGTCCCCTTGATCAAAACAGATGTTTTTAACTCAAGTAAAAGTTGCAAATGTCCTTCTTTATCAATTTCATTTATTTGATCTTTTAAGTAAAATGTGTTAACATAATGGATGGCACTTCCAACTTCAATCCTACTTCAATATTTTAACCAAAAAGTCAGCCCACTCACATATTACTTACACTGACTTTTGGACTCTTGAGCTCCTGAGCTCATCTCTTTGACACTGTTGCTTTCCCTTTATACTTAACTTACTGTTTTTGCACCCTTTTAGGTTAAAGTCACGTAATTTAGGAAAGTTTTTAGTAGATTCCTGAAAAAAACACCAAAAACTTTGAAGATCACCTTGAGTGTTGCTTTTAGAACTTGTTATGGATCTCTACTGTATTTCTAAAAAGAAAATATGTTGCCAAGTCATATACTTTAAAAAGACCTTCAAGCACATCAAGAACCCCTACCTCACTCTGGTAACATTTTTAATTCCTTAAATCATTTATGTAAGTGCACATGCATGTGTGTGCTTGCCTATGTGTGTAACAATGATGGCTAGTGGCTAACATGGACTCACTGCATCATCTTTAATATTCTTGAGTGACAAAAATACAAAAAATGTCTAATGTTATACAGGGTTGAACACAGTAATATGTTATAATTTTATGGCACCTATTAGCCTACAAACCTGGTTTCACTTCAGAAAAATGTCCTATTTAAACTTAACTTTTTGATCCAATTTCGAGCGAACGCATAAAGTACTCAAAACCCTTTCTCATAAAAAGGAAAGTGTGTTGTGAAAATATTTTGACTTCAAGTCAAAGAGCTAAAAAAAAAAAAGCAATATCCTACAACCATTTTTGTCGTTTTAGAGAGAAAATCAACAAGCCACATCTTACTTTGCAAATCCTGGGACCTGGGATTTTTATTTATTTTTTATTCTATTCTATTCTATTCTATTCTATATATTTTATTTTATTTTGTTAATTTGTTTCAATCTATTTTTTTATTTATTTTTTTCATTTTTTATCTTTGGTCTGCCCATCCTAGTTATCTCAGACCAGTAAAAAGGATTGTTTCATGTAAAGCACATTTTTGTTAGTAACTAAGCAATAATATTTTTGTTGATTGGCTGCTAATATTAGAGTCCAAGAACCTAATTTGTCCCATTAAACCTGACATATTTATTACCTTTCTTCATTGCACATGTACATTTGCTGCATTCCTGCTTATTCACTTTGCAATTATCTGTCAACCACAAATATAAATTATTATGTTTATATTTTATTGTTATATTATATCCCTACACTTAGGGATATACTTAGATTCCTTTTTGTTAAACTTGTGTGATTGTTTTTATAGCCTAACTTGCATTCATTGGAGAGAGGTCTGAGATTCCTAGTACCACCGGCTGCTTCTCTGTAATTGTTGTGCAAAGGACAATAAATAACTTGAACTTGAAACCATAACATGGGTGAGAAAAGAAAAGAGAGGAAAGTAAAAGCAAAATGATGAACAGAATAACTGTGGCAGCCCCTCTTTACCCTCCAAGAAGAGAAGACCGAGCCTGGGCTGAGGAGACTGGGATCCTGGGGGCTCCGGGCCCCCATCAGCTCGTCCGTGCACACGTCACAATCCTGGGCATCCCTCCAGTCCCAGTACGGGATGGTGAAGCTCATGTCTCCGGTCAGCTTCCTGATCTCATGCTCCCAGTGCAGCAGGTACGCGCGGTGCCACGGCAGAAACGCAGGCGCCCAGTGGGCAAAGTCCACATCGGTCCACACATTCCCCGGCCCGCCGAGCAGCGCGTTTCTGGACACATAGTAATGCATCCACACAAAGACATCATACGAAGACACATCAGCGAACATCGGGTTGGAGCCGTTTTCCATCTCCTGGTAGGTCCCAGTGGCCACAACATAGTCTCTGCTGACTGTTTGCTTGGCCAAGTTGAGATAAGACACGAGCCGAATCCTCTCGGCGCGGGACAGGTGGAATATGTTCCTCCTGAGAGACTCTCTCCTCTCATTGCAGTTCACCCCGAAGAAGCCAAACTTACAATCCGCGCAGTTGAAACCCATGAAGTTCCCCGCGCACTGACAAGTCCGGTTGTAGAAAACCAAGGGCCACTTTTCTCTGTCATCCAACCCCGAGAAGGGAAACTGCGGCCCGTCCGGCCGGTCCGGCACCTCCACATCCTGGCAGGAGCCTCGACCCGAGCTGGCTCCGCAGGGCGAACCGTCTCCTTCCCAAGGCGGGCAACACTCCTTTGTGCGCAAGGCCTCCCGGGTGGCACACAGACGGGGGAACTGTTGATAGGAGGGCACAAAACACAACAAGAGACCAATGATTGTAAGTGGCCACATCACAGCAAGGTTTGCTTTAGAGATGCCAAGTAGTCACGAATGCTCAAAGGCCCGAGTGTTTCTTTCACAGGCTTAAATTCTTGGGAGTTTTCTCCGGGTGCCCCCTCCTCTCTGTTGAGCCAGTCACATGCCGCTTAACCTCAGGGTGAAGCATACTTCATGAGGGGGGCAATTAGAAGTGCACACATCCCAAGACTGCAGCCCGAGTCTTTCCTGAGTAAAAAAGGGAAATACTCAACAAATCTGTGAAGCATTTCTATGATGTGATTTGTATTTGGTGGCCTAATGAAAATTAAATCTCCACTTGGGCTTACCACTTATATTATATAATGATACAGATAAAGAAAATATCACCTGAAAGACAACAAAAACCTCACTGACAGGCATATAGAAGCTTATGAACAGGGGCATAGCCATTATTTCAGATATGAGGGGGACAGACTGTTCTGGAGTAAGATGATTTTTTAAAATCATTTATTGAAATATTCTCTCCCTTTCAATAGCGCTACTCCCTAATGGCTAAGGAACCAAACCAAACTGATGACTAGGAAGAGCAGTCATATTTTAATGTCAGCTAACTCCAAAAATCACATAACTCAGCTGACATGGTTTGATATAAGAAAGAGTGCAGGGTTTTTCTGCCTCTTGCAGAGGCCGCTTGTTTGCAGCACATTTTTGTTCAAACATACAGTACGTCCTCCCCACTCGGCCCTTAGAGTGGCAACAGAAGCAGCAAGTGTGCACTTTGCCTCACGATGCATACAGGACAACTTGGAGATACAAGCTCTGACTTGTTAAAATGAATTAAACGGCTGTCAAACTCAATTCACAGCGTGGAAAAGTGCAGGGGACATAGGGCACAGATACAGCAGCTGGGGGACCATGTGCTCCGTGTACCCCACATCCACTACACCCCTGCTTATGAACTTATGAAGCGTATATGAGGAGAACTGAGAAGAAGCCCATACTTTAGTTACAGTGATTTTACAGTGATTTTCTGCTGAGAATGTGGACTGCTTTCTACTCCCAGTCATGAGCATAAAACAGGCGTAACTCATGATCTCACTACACACACACACACACACACACACACACACACACACACACACACACATAGCCTCAAATAAAGTAAACTGTTATTTGTGGCATTAGGGCATGAAAGTCACTATGACAGTATTGGAACCACATAGTCACCACAGATTAACTTTTCAACCTCAAATGGCTTAATTATTTTTACATACTGCAGTCGGTATAAACTAATGAATAATAAGCCTGTGTCAGACTTCAAAGACATTATTAAATGCCTTAATTAAAATATAAATATGTGTATTGCATGTATTATATTGAATGATATGTATATTACACAGATATATATACTCTTATCTTTTTGGTATTTAACTGTGGTCTTATGACCCCACATACTTTAAGTCTTCACCACAACTTAAATCAGAAGATTTTCTGAGAACAAGCTGATGAGCAAAGCATGATAAAAGCAAGCCACTGCCTAAGGCGAGAAAACGTGTTCGCATTCGACGCAGCTTTCTCAAAAGAAACCTTTGATGACTTGTGAGCTCTTTCAGTGCTGCTGTCTCACATGGCTCTCTACACCTGAAACTACATCCACTGTGCACCCTGATCTTTTAACCTCTAGTCGAATGACTGTGGAACTATTTGCATGTGATTTAAAGGATGAGTAGTCCATGACTGCAAATGAGTCTCCACCAGAGGGCGCCATGCGACTACCTCCAACACCATTCTGTCTATAAATGACATTTCACCAAGGCTACCTTCTCTGTCTCTGTCTCCCCAGGCAACTAACAAACCAGAATTTTGCAGGCAGACATGAATTCATTTGACTCAAAGTAATGAATCCCTCGTGAAGAAACATCATCAATCACACTTCTGACCTCCGTTTGATTGGACTTTCCAAACATCCCTTGAAAAGATTATTGTTGGAAATGAGTCACACATCTTAGCGTGCAAAACATTCACATTATTCACTCTCGCTGTGCTAATTACAGTAACTGTAACCTGACATGTTGTTATTTAGTTGAGAGCCTTCTGAAAGCTCCGATGATCCCTGCATCTCATACCAGACACCACTGGAGTCACCTACACATTGTGGAGGTGTTCCCATGTCTGATGAAATTACTGGAATGGAAATGAGTTACTGTGACTTCGTCTTCTGTCATAGATGAATTCATTTTGCCCAAACTGCACAGTTTAACAGGGGTTATATGGTGTAACCTTTCTAAGTTAAAACATTATGTTCCACTTGATCAGCTGGACCACTCTATGTGCCCAATGCATTCATACACACACTAAACCCAATAATATAAAATCAAAATACTGCACATTTCACTCTCTGTTGTCACTGTGCTTTGCTAGTGCCAGATTCTGTTGTTTCGCTTCTAGTTTTAGAATACAGATGAAGCCAAGCGTCACAAAATCACACATTATAATTCAATTACATAACACTTGGAGAGACTACTTTGTATTTCACCTATCCATAATTTACCTCTTTATTAGATCACTCCTCGCCTGTGCAGCTTAGAAATAAAGTTTATGGTTTTGTAGCACTGAATGTTTTTGATGTTTAAATGACTTTGATTTTTTTTTAAAGTGGGTCTCCTGACAAATTTGGGAAGAGTTGCAGTAGAAGTGCATTCAATTACAATTTCTCTCTTCTGTCCTGTCTTTTTCCATGAAGCTCAGAAGAACCCTAACTATTTGGAGACTTTAACGACAAATTTAATGAAAAGCCTTTTTGTTTTCTCACAAAACCATTGATACCAAACCAAAAACATTAGATAGGCACTGTTTTTATCTTTGAAAGTGACAGTAAAGGGACAAGGGACTCTGGAAACTGGATTATTAAATGTAACAAAGGGCGTAGGATAAGTTTGTATCAGACGATTTCCCTTATTTCCTGCGTTCTGGTGATTTTTACGCACCATTTTGTGCCCTTTGCGCACCATTTTATGCCATAAATGTCTTTAATTTTGTTAGAATAAAAGTGCCCTGCTATTTTTACGTTTTTACTGGGGGTGGGAAGTATCCGGGGGTCCTCCCCGAAATCTGCTTTTCAATTAAATGGAAGTATCTCATTTCAGTGTCAGTGATCATTTCTAGTCGCAGTCACATCAAAAGCGTAAAACAGACGAGGGGGTCAGCAGGAACTTTAAGTGCAAGAGAAAGAGAAAACCGCATTCATTGTTAGCCAGTCGCCTCCACATCATGACATCCCATAGTAGTATTTGTTAAGGATGTGAATTCTTACCGTTTATCTCTCTTATTTGTTTTCTTACACATTTCTTTCTTTTTTACACGCTCGCCTCCCATAGCTCTCCACAGTTGTGCTCATTTAGTCACTGTTGATGCTCCATGCTCTCCACTGTTTTGGAGTAGGAGGAGGAGGAGGTGGAGAAGGAGGGGGGCCGCCGTGTGCGTCAGTAAGTCAAACATGTTCCAATAACGGGCTATATTATCTGCTGCTATTTGCAGTTTGCTGTAACCAGGCGCCAGACTGAGCTTGAGCAGAAACCAGCGCTTTTTCCCCTCATTGCTCTTCTGTGATGGAAACGGTCTCGAAAGGAATGGCATCTGCGAGGCTGCTGGCAGAGAAGAGGTAGGCTGAAGTTGTCTGTTAGTTTGGGGGATGAGATGCGCGCAACAATGAATTGATTCTTTGAGGAGATAATAGAGTTTTATAGAGGCTGTTAATTCTTCATTGGACCACCTGCGTAGATAATTTTTTCAAGTTGCATGATGCCAAGCAAAAACCATTTCAGCACCATGGACAGCAACTTGTCATTTTTAGGGAGGACAGTAAAAAGAGAAACTTTTAGATAAACTGTTATTTGTGAATAAATAGCCAAACCTATTTTCCTTTGTTCCAAATGGCTGCTGTGCTTATATTACATATGCTGACTAGGCTGAGTATGTAAAAGTTTTAGTGACAAACATATACACTTGCTTACCTACTGAGCTCATTCATTCCCAATCCCTATCCCTTTCCTCAGGAATCTAACCCTTACCCAAGGCACTACAAGCACCATGCCAGAGACCTCACATTCATCAGACCCTCAGCTCTAAGAGGACAGAGGATGGCAGGAGGTGTAAGGAGGAACACAGGGATGGGAAATAGACCGGGGCTACATGTGAGGCTGCTGGCGGTGATTGTGTTACTGGGAGCTGATCTGAGCTGGCCGGGCCTGAAAGACCAGGTCGGGGTTAACGCCCAGAACACTGAGAGAAGGATATTGACACACATCCCTGGCGACATCATCATAGGAGCTCTGTTCTCTGTCCACCACCAACCACCTGCGGACAAGGTATGCTGTGTGTGCTTAAGTGTGTGTGCATATTTTGTCCATGTGTGTAAATGTTATTAATCTAAGCTGTGTTACACTTTGCTCAGGTACATGAGCGAAAGTGTGGTGCAGTGCGTGAGCAGTATGGGATCCAGAGAGTGGAGGCCATGATGCACACTCTGGATCGAATCAACGCAGACCCCGCTATCCTCCCGAATATCACCCTGGGCTGCGAGATCAGGTCAGAAACCAATCCCAAAACTTAATAAGTAATATTATTTGTGACCGTTGCTGTTGAATTAGGAGGGCTAACGAATCACTTAGACAACACAGATCACCATGTGTAAGATAACAATCTTGTAAAAGTTGACAATTTAAACATACAATATATCGCACTCAGGTTGGGATAAAACCCAGAGATTTGGCATTAAAGTGTTGCTTCTTTAAAGTATGATATGTAAGGACTTAAGACTCACAAACCATGACAACTGCTTGAATTTAGTAGAGATGTTAGTTAGTCACTGAATAGCCATCCCAAATGAAGCAACATTTTTGGAAGGATTCTGCATTTACAACATGTAATTTTAACAATAAAAATAAATAACAATTCACTCAAGGTTTGTTAAATTAATTTCAGCATGCTTTCACTCAATTTCCGATCAATCAAAGAAGGCAAAGGCTTGTCTACGCGCATAGATTTTCATGTACTGCAATGTAAAGTGTTAACCTTGAAGGAGCAGGTGAATTTCCTGAGAGGCTGTAGGTAACTGAAGAGGGCTGGATACAGACAGGTGAACAGTGGCTGGAGGTCATAAGAGAGCACTGACAGCTAACTTAAGAGTATAGGCAGACCAGACAAGCAGGCATCCATTTACAGTACCATGCACTGAACCAGAATTTGAGGTTTTAAATCCTACAGGTCACACCAACTGGGCAATCTGACCCACTGACAAGGAAAGGCTGGAGCTATTGCCTCAGTAATCTAAAAATCAAAAGAAAGATTTGGATTTTTTTCAAGTTGAGGCTACTACAGTACTCAAATGCCACATGTATGTTGGCAGAGATGATTGCCACAATCATTCTGCCTCTCCATACAGGCTGTGAAGTGATCTTTCCAAGCACCACTACACTGGAAAAAAAATGAAGGACAAAATCCACAGCACAAAAACTCATTCTAAAGTCCAGGTGAAGCTAATATGAAGCTGATGTTTCTGATGTTGTGCCCCAGCAACAGACCTACATGTGACTACCAGGAAATATTTGTCCGCCGCAGCTAAGCAACAACAACAAAAAAAAAAAAGGTCAATTTGTACTAAAAAGACTCTGGAAGATACCAGCTTGATTTGACTGACTCAGACTGCTGAAAGCTCTTATTAGCTTTGGCTGAACTTTAGATTGCAGATTTCTCACTGCTCTAAAAATTGTGTTAGTCAAGTGTGTTTTTTCCCAAAGGCATGAGACTGTGTTCTTAAAAAGCATCCAATTGGCTTCTCCAAGCGATCCTCTTTTTTCCCATCCTGCTTGCCCAAACAACATTGTGATCTCAATCTTTCTACACCAGGGATTCATGTTGGCATTCTGCAGTGGCGCTGGAGCAGAGCATTGAGTTCATTCGGGACACACTGGTGTCCAATGAAGAAGAGGAGAGCCAGGGCAGGTGTACTGCAGAGGCAGGGAGCTTGTTGGTGCAGGGGAAGAAGCCCATCGTGGGGCTGATTGGACCAGGATCCAGCTCTGTGGCCATCCAGGTGCAAAATCTCCTCCAGCTCTTCAACATCCCACAGATAGCTTACTCAGCCACCAGCATGGATCTCAGTGACAAGGTAAGGCCAGGTAACAAAAACATTACATCAAAATTTGAGAAAATGTCGAACTTTAAACCACTGAAATACAAGGCACTAAAAAGATCTTCACCAAATGTTGGGATTTTTTTTCAGTCTTTTGAGGCAGGTAGTGATTTAGAGTTTGTAGAAATTCAACTTGAACAGACTTTATGTCCGCTTTTACTTGAATTGCACTGTACATCAAAAAGTTAAAAAGTAACCTGACTTGCAACCATGACAACAACAAAAAGGCAGACATTTTATGCCTATCTCAAGGACGATTTTTAACATAAACAACCATCATAAGAGGTTGGTGAAGGGAGGCCAGGCAGAATACGTTTAAGAATCTAAAATAAGACGGCATGTGTATACCTGATCTGTATTAAATGGCCTGAAGCCTGCTAAACTGACAGCAGACAGACTGTGACATTGCAGCAGGGCATGCACCGAAAATTCAGTTATCAGTAAAAACATCCTTTGTGTCAAAAAAATCATCTGCAAGCAAATGTGCAGTGAATTTACATGGAATGAGGTTTATAGTATGGGGTTATTATGGGTGCATGTAAAACTGAAGGACAGGCTGTCATGTATACTGCCAGACTTGTGAACATGTAAATTTCTTCCAACAGAGCCTGTATAAATATTTCATGAGGGTGGTGCCATCAGATATGCAACAGGCCAAAGCCATGGTGGACATTGTCAAGAAATACAACTGGAGTTACGTGTCCGCAATACATACAGAGGGTAAGGCTGTATATGTGTATGCATGTATGCTACTGCTTTACATTTTCTCCTTTCATCTCCCTCTCTCATCATTGTTTACACATGGATGAGCAGGGGCGGATTATCAGACAATGGATCCCTGGGCACATATATGTAAAAGCCCCCCCTACCTCTCCTGCCTAGGAGCAAGATACACACACTTTATAGTTGTTTAGCCTCTTTTTGTGGTGTTGTTTTGCATCTTTTTGTAGTCATAACGCATCTTTTTGTGGTTTTGTGTCTCTTTGTATTTGTCATGTGCCTCTTTGAGGTCATTTTGTGTGTCTTTGCAGTTCCTTTGCAGGTCTCTGCAATCATTTTGAATCTCTTCTTGGACAGTACGTGTTAATTTCGGCGCCATTTTGCAGATGAAGGCCAGGGGCCCCCCTTACACTTTGGGCCCCAGGGCTTGTGCCCTGTAGGCCCATTCTTTAAAGTGTTATATGTTAGGACTTCAGACTCACAAACCAGAACAATTGCCTGCATTTAGTAGAGATGCAAGATATCACTGTAACTAGTTAGTCATTGGACAGTCATCTTGAATTAAGCAACATTTTAGGGGGAATTCTGCGTTAACATCTTGTATTCTTAAGAACAATGCACTCAGGCAAGGTCTGTTACATTAATTTCAGTATGCTTTGATTCAGTTTCCAATCAATCAAAGAAGGCAAAGGGTTTTACTTGTCTCTATAAAGTAAAGTTGCACTTGCTGACACATCTGGATAAAAAACCATCTGGGCCCCAGGGTAGTGCCCTGTTGGTCTGTTCAGCAAAATTTATAATCTTGCCAGTTTATCAGTTGCATCTGTACAATCTTTGGTAGTTGAATACAATGTGGAGTTTATGATATTGTCTCTTCTTCTTTGAGAGAATTTGGTCAGAAATTGAGAAACCCATGTGTCTGCACTATTGTAGACAGTGCCTGACTCCTCTCAGTAGTTTTCCGTTTTCCATCTGACGGAGTAGAGGTGGAACATTTTACATTTACTTCCTGACCTCCTATCAGCATGCAGTAGGGGAAATTCAGCCAAATCCCATTTATCATTTTGGGTGTGAGGTGCAGCGAGTGCAGCTGGAGTTTTTACACAGATACACATACACACACATACTATGCATGAAGTCACTCTCCTGTGAAACCTCTGATTTTAGTTGTTACTGTACAGTGTTGGCCATTATATCTGTGGCATATATATGACATTCATATGAAATTAGCTCTGATTATATATTCTCTGTAATCCTGTTCATCATTGGAAAAGCTTCTCAGGGAACATCTGCCATGGGCTTTGAACTCTGTGGGTGTCATGGTACTCTGTTACACATGGTACACTGATTTCAGTGATGCTTTAGCCACTGGTCACATTCTCACAGCAGTTGCTTGTTATTAGTTTTGCATTTTATCTTTTTATTTTTTTAGTGTCCTATCTATATGCTACTTTTGATTCAGTGAAAGGTACAGGTGAGTTACAAAACTACCATCTTTATAGTTGTCCTTTGTGGACAGTGTGATGGATGGCTACAGAACAAAAGTGCATTTTCCTTTTCTGTTACCAAAAGAGAATCTTTGATATTTTGTAGCACAGATATAAGGCTTAACTCCAACTCTTACCTCAGAGCAACCCCCACCCCCCACTGTGGTCATCTAGGCAATGTCAAAATACACAGTTATCACACCTTCAAAAGATCCAGCCCCTGAATCACCAATCCCTCCTATTTAGAAACAAAATACATGGTATTTGTTGTGAATTATTCTCAATAGCAAATACCAAAAATACCCGAATATTCCATACTGTTCGTTCAATTTACTGCTTCTTTTTTAACCTCTTAGTGGCTCGAGGCCATATGTTTATGAAATAAATCCCTCTTGATAGGAATAAGTGCTAAATCCTGACTGGATCATTCCAGTTTATTCCATATAAATAAAAAACTGTCGTAGAGGAGGATTTAAAAAAAAAATGCATGCCAAATGTTCTCTCCCAGGATACAAACCTTGTGTTGTGTCATGGGTAGCTCTTATTGTAAGAAAAGCCTATGTTTTATGTTGCACGCTGTCTTGACTGAGTCCAGTAGGCGGTGGGATGTTGTCAAAATGACTGCACATTTGTTATTCTATGTATGTTATTTTACATGTTTTATTTATTCATATATCTTTTTGTATTATTAATCTGACACTACTTAGACAGACATTTTTAGTAACTTGCTGCAAGACAACCGAACAAGGCAAACATTCTGTGCAAAATTACATAAAGTTAAGATTGTACGGCTGTCTCCGGTTTTGAGTTTCTAATCTCTATGAATGGTTAGACACAAAGTGCACGTCCTTGGCAGTCTACACACAATTATAATGTCCTATCTGTCAAATGCAGATGCACCTTGCTTGTTACTCTGCATGACATTTGCATAAACTAATGACAAGGTTTATGACCCAGTGAATGATTGCAGCTCTCCCACATTAACAAAGCACACACATAAATTGCTTGAAAATGGTCAGCAGCACTGACTAAAGCACAAAAATCCAAAGTGCAGAGCTGAAAAGATTCCACATATACTGTTGCCCCAGAGGTTATTGTCATGTGGTTATCAAACACTGTACTGCTCAGTTTACTTTACATTTCATTTTATACATTTTATACCATTTTACAAAATAGTGCTAATTACAATGTTGGCTGCAGAGAAGGTTTAGAAGTCCTCTGGGAGTGTTAGAATAAAGGAAAGAAATATTAAATCAGCATCAGCAACATTTAACAGAGTTGAATTGAGGTGAAAATACAGTTTGAATAATGAAAGATGTTACTACTTAAGGAAGCATGCCACATATGGGGGTAAAACTCGCACTTAGTAATGAAAAATATGCGTCAAATGGTATCATGCCCAGGGTAGGAGTACACTTGCTAAGCAACAGAAAGTAGGTGACCTCATTTCCAGCATAAACAGGGAAGTGTAACCCCTGACAGTTACCATAATGGGGACAATTTTACTCGATTCTCAAGTGTCGTGCTGGCATTACACCAGTTTATTTCACCCTGTGTGTGCATGTGTTTGTGTGTGTGTATAAAGAGATCACACCAAAGCATTTGTACAAGAGTGAAAGTGTGGGAAGCACAAAACAAAAAATTGCATAAATGTTTGCAGAACATAACAATGTGAACAAAGTAGAGTGGAATAGCAGGTGGTGAAATTAAATTGAAATGCCGACAAAAAAAATCCAGATATCTTAACTGCTTTTTAAAAGAGTATTAGTTTAATTAAATAACAGCCCCCAGGTTTTGTGTGTGCAGTACGGTGTGTTTTTTAATACACTTCATTCATGTATTCTCCCCCTCAGGTAATTATGGTGAAAGTGGTATGGAGGCATTTAAGGACATGGCAGCAAAGGAGGGGATCTGCATCGCCCACTCTGATAAAATATACAGCAACGCAGAGGCACAGAGCTTTGATAAGCTGCTGCAGAAGCTACGAGCCCACCTGCCCAAAGCCAGGGTTGTGGCCTGCTTCTGCGAGGGCATGACGGTCCGAGGCATATTGATGGCCATGAGACGGCAGCGTCTGGTGGGAGAGTTTCTGCTGGTTGGAAGGTGAGTGGTGGATTGTAATATGTAGAATTTATGACTGCATTTTTTATTCATGGGTTATTTTGCTTTTACCAGAGGCAAAAAGAATTGACTTTTTAGTGTTAATTTCCAATCCAGGCTGTCTTCAGATGACCTGCATCATCAGACAAGATGTGTTTGTTGTCACTGGTGCCATCTTTGTCCTCTCATCATCATCCTTGTTATCACCTTCATCGCATCCATCAACGTCATGGTGGTGTGGGAGAGTCAAGGTATTTTAAATGTACTTTTTTTTTTTTTTAATTTACATGACGGTGATACTGTGCAGTACAGTACAGTATATATTCAGTGGCACAGTGGTTAGCATGGTTGCCACACAGCAAGAAGGTTCCTGGTTTGTACCTGGGGTGGGGGAGCCCTTCTGTCCAGAGTTTGCATGTTCTCCTAGTGTCATTGTGGGTTTTCTCCGGTACTCCAGCAATTGGTGACTCTAAATTGGTATAGGTAGGTGTAAATTTGAGCATGAATGGTTGTCTGTCTTTATGTGTCAGCCCTGTGATAGTCCAGCGACCTATCCAGGGTGTACCCCACCTCTTGCCCAATGTCAGCTGGGATAGGCTCCAGCCCCCTGCGACCCCCAACAGGATAAGCGGTTACAGAGAACAAATTAATTAATTAATATATTCAATATGATAGTATATGTATGTTACAATAATAATCACGTGTATAATAGCAGTAGAAGTAGCCTATGATTATAATAATAATAGCAGAGGACCATGGCAGCAGCGCAACCATGACTAGGAAGCAAAAGAGCTCTGGGGAGGAACCGAAATTAGCAACATGCATTAATGGGACATGAATGCTTGAAAATGGAGAGAGAGGGAAGACGAAAAGGGGCTCAGTGTGTCATCAGAAGTACCCCAGCAGACTGGGCCTAAATCAGGCTAACTAGGGGCTGGTTTCATGCAAGCCTGAGCCAGCCCTGACTATAAGCTTTATCAAAGAGGAAAGTTTTATGTCTGCTCTTAAATGTTTGTTTACCAATCTAAATATTTAATCATGCAGATGTTTTAGTGGAGGAGCATGGTAATGTTTGTAAGACCATCCCTTAGGTAGAAAAATGTGCTCCTTCCAAAAATGTGCTTGAATGGAGCCCACAATGGTCCCCACAATATCACGATCTACATAGAAAAATACAATAAATCAAATAAAAATCAATATTGAATAGCATAATATTGTTATTGTCCCTGCCATTGCATTACAGCTCACTTAATATGGGAGCCATATAAAGTCAGCATATGAGGGATTTCTTATTAAAAGAGGTCACCTTAGTTGACAAATGAATAGCTGAGGCAACAATGGTTTCCCAATATGATTGAATATGCAGCATCCATTTGCAGTGCATTGCCTCATTCAGAGGAAATGTTAAAGACTGGGCATACAGTGGAGAAGAGACAGTATGCAATTAAAAACATGAGGGATAAAAGAATAAGCAGGAAAGAGGGGGCTGATTTAGCAGGAAGCTTCACTCTCTCCGAGAATAACATGTTTTATTTTAAGGTTTAGCTCTCTGGCTCACTCTCCTTCCTCGTGTTCTATAAATGCCTTTCCTCATTAGGAGCTACATATGTAGGCTGTCGCTCAAATCTGACAGGCAGGAAACATAAAATAACCTTGAACTACATATTCCAAACACCATGGTCTATAATCCATAGAGCTCCCAGACAGTTGTGGTGTTGTCGTCTGCTCATGATTAAAGATTATAGTTAGTTTGTTGAGATGTTTCTTCTTGCTGTTCTGTTTTGAGGGTAATTACATTTAAGATTTAGGTGGCAAATTGGTGTCTCTTTTGACGGGATCATATGAGCATGCACTGTAATGTGTGTTCTGTGAATGTTCTGTCCCTCTCCAACATCATGTTTTTGTCCTCACTTCATTGGCTCCATCACCTTTCTTGTTGCTCTAGTTAGTTACCTAAACAAACCATCCTTTTCATGTCAGCCTGGAGGATTCGTCACCAGCTTTTTGTATGTGTGCAGTGCATTTATTCTTAGGTCCCATTTATAGGAAGAGAAAGACTGAAAGAGCAGATGATGATTTTTTTTTGCTGTTGTTGTCTTGTTGCCAGCACTGCCGAAGATGATTTTGAACCGTTGTATCCAAGCCATTGTCAGCCTTCAGCTTGTTTGTGTGGAAATCAGTAGGAGAGTACAGCCCCTCTTTGTTTTCAGACAATAATTGGATGGATTTTTGAGAACGTTACATACAGACATGCATAGTTCTCTGAGGATGAATCCTATTAACATTGCTGACTTTTTCTCTGGTGTCACCATGAGGATGCCACATGTGATTTTGTGTGAAATATTTGCAGAAGTATTGGATAGACTGCCATTAAATTGGGCACACACAATTCCCCTCCCCAAAAATGACTTTTGTGATCCCTTAACTTTTCATCTTATGCAGAATTGGTCCAATACAGTATTTTGGTTGATGTGAGAGGTGGAAAAATGAAATGCAAGTAGTGCACTGTGTGGCTTAGTTGACACTACTGATTCGTTCAGTGACAATGATCCTTTATTATAGTCAGTTCAGTTTAAAGTTGTGTAGTTAAGGATTTGTTTGAGCATGTGTAATACCAATCTACATCCAAATACCTGCAAAACTACATTCCCATCAGCTTGTATTTTAGTGCTATTTACACGTGTTAGCCTGCTAACATGCTAAAGTGAAAATGGTGAATATGGTAAGCATTACCTGATAAGCATCAGCATGTTAGCATATAGCTCAAATCACCACTACACCTACCATAAGTACAGACTCAACGTGCCTTTAACAAGGCTGTAGCCTACTGTCTTCATCTTGTTAAGACTTGCAAATCCTCTAAACATCGCATGCCTCCACAGTGAACGAAGAATCCAAAAATTCTTGATAAATTGAAGCAAAAGGGGGGCCATTTTAACAACAGCAAAACTATATCAAAATATCTGTTTACAAAGTCACAACTCCCGCAGTAGGCTATAACTCCAGTCTCATTTATCCAGTCATATGCTCAGTGCCTCCTAAACACATGTAACTGTAGTGTTTGCTCGTTCCACTCAACCGCGGAGCTTATGGCTATGGTGATGCTGAGGCTGAGGTCAATGACAGTGTCTGCTGTCACCTGCCTTCTCTTTGCCATGCATTATGCACATAAACTTAAAGGACAGCGCTGTCACCACGTTTGGAGGGTGCACATACTGAAGAGACAGATAGAGAAAAGTCCGTAAATTATGTGATTACCAATAAATTTAAACACGACTCCTCCAATACTTGTAAGGCAATTCATTGTTATTCAAATTGGTCGGTTGTCCTTTTCCATAAAAAGTCAAACATACTGCTTTAATTTGACGTATACATTGATTTTTACGGAACCAAACACTGTGACAAGCCCTCCTGAGTTTAGAGGAGACTGGTGGGTACCTTAGAACCCATTTTTAGTCATCCTGAGGTGAGAGTTAAGGCTACTCCTTTAAAAGTGGCAATGCAAGCTGTCTCGTCTCCAAACTTTAGCCTAATTTTGGAGAGTTATTTAGCCCCCTCCCCGACAAGCTATGCCACCATAGTTGGTACCAGTGGATGCCTTAGGTTTGTGTAGTTCACAAGATACAATTGCACCACAGCCTTTTAAAGACAGTAATATCATCCTTCAATTATTTTCACCAGCTGGGGGGCATGGCACTCCCTTTTCCCATTTTATTAATCAGGTCTTCCACCTCAAAGTAGAAATCCATTTAAGTCATTAAATATTTCAAATCGTTTAAAATGTACTAATCATGCGTTTTATATCAGTTTGAGGCAGCAGGACTATAAAGTGGAAGAGGTCAGACAGAAGGACCAGAGTGGCACTGGTGTTATACTTTACTGTCATCCATCCTATCCATATTTTAGCTGCTTTATTAAAATTATTTCCACTGATCCTGACATCACAGTTAAGATTCTGTTTTGTTATAATGGTCAGTTTAGTCAGATTGTGTGTCCTCTTCCCTCCCAACTTACATTACACTTACTCCTCCACAGTCCTCACCACTGCCACCTCTCCTTGTCAGCTTGGGAGGTTCCGTGTTTGTCAGAGTCTCTTCATAAAAGTGCTCCAACCAACCAGTTGGAGTTGCCCATGCTAGTAAAGCAACATGATCCCCCACTGGCTTCCCACTGCAATACTGCCATTTATGCTCTTTGGAGCACCTGACTAAGCTGGAAACACAGCAGCTGAGGTTGTTGAGGTCGTGAGAGAGTTCTTTCCTGTTCAGACAACTGTTTCACTCTTTCTTTCATGTCTTGTTCAGTTTAGTTTTAGAAATGGACACCTTTCTCGCCTCAAGTTCGTACCACTACAGAATAAAGTGTCCACTCAGTAAAGATCTGGCTGGAAAGTTGACCTTTTTTTTTGCTATATGAGGTGAAATGAGAGCAAAATGTGTGCATGTGTGTGTGTGAGAACACACTTGTGTGTGTCTTCAAGCTTGTAGGTGGTGTAGCAACACGCTGCATACAGCATATTGCCCTCCCAGGTCGATGTGTGGGTTTCAGAGCTCTCGTTCAAGAGTGATTCAAACTATCCAGAGTCAAAGCCATCCATGCTTTTCATATCCATTCCTGCCTTTTTTATGCCAGTGAACCATTTCTGTGCTTGCTTCTCTAAGGATGTGTTATGAAATGATCTCCTACCTCACCCAGAGAACCAGGCATCAAAAAAAAAAAAAAAAAAAAAAAAAAAAGGAAAAAAAAAACCCACCCACACTACTGTTGTGTAACTCCAGCTCGGTTAGCAAAGTTTTCAGAAATGACTTCCTTTGCTTTTTTTGTCAGATAGAGAGGGAAGAGTGCATTTCTTTGTGAGGTGTGCCTGTTTACATGTATGCACATGTGTGGAGGTGTAATCAGCCTTCTGTCTTTGTTGATCGTAGACAAGTGTCCAGAGGGAGGGATAATAATAGACGGAGTAGAAACCTTTTTGAGCAGTTCACTGATGAGATAGCTTATTGAGTCCAAGCCCGCAGTGTTTTTGAATAAATAACAGATCAGATGTGTCTGCAGACACTGCAGTCTGATGGTGTTTGTCTGGTGTTTAAAGTTCACTGAGCATCAGGTATCTTAGTCAGAATAAACCTTTACATAACATTTCTTAGTTACAAATCAATATATGCTCTGACTTTGTCTGCATTTAAAATACATCAACAGATTGGTTCACAGGAACAGCATGTTTCTGCAGGGCTCTTATCCGCACTGAGATATTTGCTCCTTAATTTATTAAAGTCAAGTGCATCAGTATGCTCTTCATTACAAGTGTGTCTCAACAGACTTCACAGATAATGAGCCCATAGAGATCTTATTAATCAGCAGTCAGACACAAACTTTGCTAACAAAACTATGTGACCATGGACATGATACATACAAAGCAAAGCGAACAACACAAAATGGCACGCTGAAAAGAAAAGGCAGCCTCTATTACAGCCAGCCAAGTCCTCCACGCACCATCAACCTTTGATCCCTGGAGGTTTATTAATATAAGTTAACTTTGCACAAACACATAATTAAAAACAATGTCACCTCACTATTCTTCTACTTGGATATGTGAGCAAATCATTTTTATTTTTATCACTCAGTGAGTCTTGTGTTGGTACATCTGAGTCATCATGATAAATATTTTATTTTACTGTAACTCTCTGCAGAGCACTCATTAGGTTCATTTTGCGAGGCACCACCTGCCTCTTTTAATCTGTGCAACAGTGGTACAAAATATAGTCATAAGCACCAACTACAGCTTCTGACAGCAGGCCACATTAAAAATTACTGTTATCATGAACCTGGTGTTATTTCTCTTTATAAAACTATTATAAATTAAATACAGTGAACTGTTGTACTCTAACCTTGTATTTAGTTAAAACCTTGACTTCTTTTAATTTAAAATGCCTAAAATTGAGCTAGTACTGTGTGTAACGTGTGCTTCCTGAGCTGGGCTTTTTTAAGATGTCAGCAACCCTGTCCTGTTGGTGAAACCAGTTTGTGAATCAAGGATAAGAATAAGAACCCCAGTCCATAAGTACAGTATTTGCTAGGGAGTGGGAGCTGTACTGCAGCATCAACACTTAGTCTTCATGGACCTTTAAAGCATTTGTTTGTCTGACATTTTGTAAGGTTTACTAGCTGTTCCTTATAAGGTGCATTTCCATCCACCCATTTTTTGTGCATCTTTTTTATTTGCACACAAAAAAAATCACTAAATTTAGTCCCTGAATTTTTTTTTTTTTTTACACATGGGGAAGGTGGAAAAATTGGGTACTGATGGAAAGCAAATGTGACTATGTGCAATGGTCTCTGGATGCTTTTAACATGCTTTTGAACACACACATGGCTGATACCAGTTCAATCAGGAGACTTGTTTTGAGAGAAAAGAATTTTATTTATATGTGCACATAAGTATGAGAAATGTGAAAAGTCTTTGGCAATTAGACCCCATCGTGATGTCATCTATTCCAAGAGGGTGATAAAGACATAGTAGATTAGGGAACCCCCCCCTGTGGAGTGCAGATGCTGGTGGTGGTAATGGTGGTGATGAGATGAAGAGGGAGCTGAGGATCTGGATGTGAAGAGGAATGGGCTTTTGATGAGTGTGTTCTGGGCTCTGGATAAGGGGACTGGAGGTGAATGGGGTCGAGGCGCGGCGAGTCTGCCTAAAATGACAGCTGACAGGAGCAGACAGGATAACAGATTTAAAGTTCGGCAGCAACAGCATGAATGGCTGAAGGGGATCACAGCAAGGCTTCATTGGCTAACCGGAAAAGGGAACACCCATAGTCAGCTGATTGGTGGAGGTGGTAGGAGTGGGATAGAGAGAGAATTGTGAATGGATACAGCATAAAGAAAGTCTTCCTGATTGAACTTATGCTGAGCTTCTTAACTCTTCCAAGAGCACATAGCTGTTATAATAGCTCTCAAACTCTCTGTTTCCATTGTACAGTTTGCTCTCTGTTATAGATTCATTGTTTTTCCCTCATTTAAGGTTTTACTGGCTCTAAGCATTTCATCTCATTGCGCCCTGCTCTTCTGCAGTAATATAATGGCACCTGTCTGGAAAAGTAGCATCATCTATAACGCTAGTGGATCAAAAAGAGCATAAATCAGCATTTTCTTTTGCCAATTTCCTGAAAACTGAGTTAAATTTAAAGTTACATTTGGAAGGATAATTGACTAATATTAAGTTTTCCCCAGCTTTTGCTGAGGCGACAGCCCTGTCTAAACAGTCAAATGCTGGTGTGGAAATTAAGCAACAGTTACCAAGATGCTACAGTCATACAGAATGCACTATGTGTATGTATTTATATATGTATGAATGGTTTCTATGGAAGAATTAGAAAGCTGTTCTATCGAAAAAGTCCATTACAACTGCTCTATTATTCTCATGTTTGCTTGTATTATATATCTCAGTACTTGGATTTAAAATGCTGATTAATCAATAGCTTTTTGAGGGAAACAAAAAAATGTATAGATGGAAATTAAAGACAAACAAACAAAAATGTGTATGATATAAAATCTTACTCTAACTAATAACCTGCTTTACCTCTGTCTGTCTGTCTGTCTCCTCCTTCTCCTCCTGTCCAGCGACGGCTGGGCAGACAGGTACGATGTTACCGATGGCTACGAGAGGGAGGCAGCTGGTGGAATCACTATCAAGCTCAAATCAGCGTATGTGACCTGGTTCGACGATTATTACCTGAACCTGACGCCTGACGCCAACTTGAGGAACCCGTGGTTCCCTGAGTTCTGGCAGCATCGCTTCCAGTGCAGGTTGAGGGGGCATCCACAGGAGAGCAGCATATACAACCGGACCTGCACCTGTTAGCACAACTTCATGTTCCTTACACCTCCTTCCTGCATTCACATCCTAAAAGCCTTACCATCATTTTAGATCACAGTGATTTGGTTTCTTCTTATGAGCAGGTCTCTGTTCTCCACAGGGAGAGAGTCTCTGCGCCAACACTACGCCCAAGACACCAAGATGGGCTTTGTTATAAATGCCATATATTCCATGGCTTATGGCCTGCATGCCATGCAGGAATCCCTCTGTCCAGGGTATAAGGTACAATAATGAGCAGTGTGCACATTTGTATGTTTTCATATGGATGTGACAGTATTGACAGTGTTGTTTCTCCCTTGTGCCAGGGCTTGTGTGAGAACATGCGGCCCATTGATGGCCGCAAGCTGCTGGAATTCCTGATGAGAACTAACTTTACTGGTGTGTCTGGGGAGACCATCCTCTTTGACCAGAATGGAGACTCACCTGGCAGGTGAGGATTATATTGGGGAAGAAAATGAAGAAGTAGAAAGAAATGTTAAACATATGCGTACGATGATTCATACACACAGTATATGTGCCTCAGGTATGAAATCATGAACTTCAAGCGCACAGGTGAGGATGAGTACGCTTACATCCATGTGGGAAGCTGGGACCAGGGTGGCCTAAAGATGAATGATGAGGAAATCTGGAGTAACAACAGTGACATCATCCAGTCAGTCTGCTCTGAGCCCTGCCAGAAGGGACAGATCAAGGTATGCAGGTTTTACATTCTCGAGAAAGATGGGTTTTAAAATTGATAAGTTATGTCGAATCTCTTAAAATTTTAATACATTTACATTCATAGTTTACATCATACCATGGAAATTCAGTTTTGCAATACTGGCAGCTGTTTCTGTTATGATCTCCAAACAACAGACATGGTTTCACACATTGTTTCACTGTAGACCAGAGAACATATTAAAGTTTTATGGAAGAAAACTGTCAAGCAAGACCCACACAGCAGCCGTGACTTGGTCCCACAGGTCTGAATCTACAAGACTGGTCCAATCAGATCCTCAAGTTCCCCACCAGAGACTCAGAAAAGCTCTTTGTTCAAGCTTTAATAATGTCCCATCTGGGCCTCTGTAACTCCCAGCAGCTCCTCCAAATCATAGAGAACACTGCAGTCTGCCTCCTCTTAATCATCCCAAAAGTCTCTAACATTAAACCCATCCTACACACTCTACACCGACTCCCCGCAATGTGGCAGCTTGCAGAGAATTCAAAACTCCAGTGTCATGCTTTGGAGGAGATCTACTTGTTCACACCTCCGGGCCTTACACCCCAGCCCACGTTCTAGCTTTGGCTCCACCGGCTGCTTCTCTCTTTCCGACCTGTGCTGACCTTGAGGAGGCATTCCCCGCTTCCTGTCATTTTAGCAATGCTTTCCTTCAAAAACAAAACACCTCACACCGCATTCTCTCACAGCTCTCATCGCTGCTCACTACACCTGTGATCCTTTTCATCCGTCCGTGAAGCCTGTCCCAGGTTACCATCACAGGAAATATGCAGGCGGTGTATGTTCGCAATCAAAAGCAGAATACAGTTTCCGGATCTCCTGACCTGCATGCCTTCAGACTGTGAGAGGAAACTGGAGCACCGTAGGCAATCCCAGGTCGTCTTGCCCAGTGGTGCAGTGGTAGTTGATGAGGTGGGTCTACTGCTAGGTAGATTGGAAGGTTACCAAGGAGGAAGTGGGTGTACTCTGCTATATATTCCAATGGCTTTTTGGCTGATAGATGGTTATACTGAAAATGTATAGAAAAAGAGGTGGATATACCCTATATACCTGCTTATACCCTCCACTACACCACTGGTCACGCCCCTTGGTGTCTCATCGTGACAGACAGGCCGCACAGCTGAAACACATTATAAAATGTGGTCAGTGTTGTGAAATGGTGACGGTTAGGTTTAGGCACAAAACTACTTGGTTAGGTTAGTTTTGAGTCAGAATAAGTACGCTTGTAGTAACCTAACGTAAATACGTCACCTGAGCGATGGCAGTGCGGGATGACCATATATAAATTGCGTAACATTAGAACAACATTGACCTTAAGGCTTCAGACAGGATGTAGGTATTAAAGTGACGTATATCGCACATTAAAACAACACAAAGTTTTGGTTTCACATGGGACACAAACTGTGGTCTCCTGGGTGAAAGTCTGGTTTTGCTTGACCCATCACACTCTCCTCCCTCCCACCTTACATGGGCTTTCTTGCGCTTTATACTACATCACTTGCTCTCAGCATCATGTTTTGCCACAGATGGGTTCATATAGGAGTTAGTTGAAAGCCTGGTGTGTCTCATAAAGATGCCAAAGGCTGCATTCAGTGTCGATATAACACACTCAGGGGCATGACCAAGCGATGGTATTTGATGCCTTGGGGATGAGAACAGGCTTGGAAAACACGCAAGTGCAACGCCATGATTTGAACCCCAGACTTTCTGCAAGTGACAGCATGATCCACTGACCCACAACACCATCAGCTTTTTTTTCTTCACTGACAAGCTAAAAGAAAGATGTACTCCATACATGTCTCTTTTTTTCTTCTTTTGATCCCCTGATGAAGACATCCTCATTTCCCAGCCAGAGTGTAAGATTAGCTACAGAAAAGTGCCGTTGGAGCTTTGAGACCTTTCCGCCCTTTCATACTGGTGTGTGTGTGTGTGTGTGTGTGTGTGTGTCTCCAGGTGATCCGTAAAGGGGAGGTGAGCTGCTGTTGGACTTGCACTCCCTGCAAGGAGAACGAGTTTGTGTTTGATGAGTACACTTGTCAAGCCTGTGTCCTTGGCTTCTGGCCCACCCATGACCTCACCGGTAAGCGCACTTTGTTTATGTGTCTGTCGCTTGCAAATACAAGATTTCCAAACAGGCCAGAGGAGCCTTTAATCTGGGTCACACACTTGTGGTGCACCCAAATCCCCTTGCATCTTACGTACCACACACTCACACACTCACACACTCACAAACTGGCAAATGCTCTGAACTAACACACAGAAATCAACACAAATACTTGTGTACTGTACACACACCAAAAGACTTTAGATCCTTGCCAGAATAAGGGATTTGGCTGAAGCCAGATTTCTTAACTCCAAAGTCTATAAAAACTGTTTGAAACCCAAATTCCTAACCTTTTGTAAATGCTTTTTGTCTCCCATGGTATTTCTGTTCCTCTGTAGTTTGAAAAAACACATAAAGGCAGTTTGTGTGTGTGTATCCGCCATAGGAGAACAGCAGTGTGTTTATCCTGCCATCCCTCTGATCTGTGTCTCTATGATCCCTCTTTCCTCCCTTACAGATCCTTTTAATGTTTCACAAAAAAACGTCAACTCATATGACCTGACTGCATCACAGAGTTAATATTTTACACATAACACCTAAATTGTTGTTGTTGTTCCAGTAAATAGTGCAGTATGAGTGAGTTTCTTTCACTGGCTGTTACATGCAAACACATGACTTCCTCCCACTCTTCTGTGTTTTGTTTTCTCGCTCCCAATTATCTCTCTGTATCGTGCAGGTTGTGCGCCAATCCCAGTGCAGTATGTGCGCTGGGGGGATCCAGAGCCCATCGCTGCAGTGGTGTTCGCTTGCCTGGGCCTCATGGCTACACTTTTTGTTACATCTGTCTTCATCAAGTAATTACAGCCTACAGCTTTACTGGTCTTGTACATACATAGTAAAAGTCAGTGGGTCAGGATTGATCCAACTCAATAGCAATAACATACACTGAGGCAATAATGGCTTAACTTTACCCAGTATGCATGAAAACCATCCAAGACGGGGTGTTGTTTTGACCCAGTGTTGGTGTTATTATCTCCACCTGATGTAAGCCTGGAGAGGATCATGTGTTTTGTCGTGTGAATGCGTTTGTGTGTGTCTGGAACTAATCTCAAATACTACAGGACCAATCAACCCTTATATTTTGTGTGCAAATTTATGACTATTTTCAAGGACCTCTCGTGGCTGCGGTGATTCACAACTGTTGAGAATCCTGTTTTAGTGACTCTTTTATACCCTCACTGACTGCTGACTCCGAAGTCAGTCATTTTTCCGGCCACAGCTCTCTGCGGTTTGGTTGTGACCTGATTTTGTTCTGTCCTCTGTACAGAATCGTACCACACCTGGAGCATTTTAGAAGCAGGGAGTTTGGCCTGCCTGATTTTGTAGCCTTGCAGATTTTGTGGATTTGGTCATTTTGCCTTGATATTTGTGCCTCTACCATAAGTGAGTAAGCTACTGGTTAAATGGCTTTCCTTTTTTGGTCCATTTTTCATTATTTATTGTTGTTATTTCCTACTTTGTTGTGCCATAGCCTACATCCAAATTTAACACAGTTCAAAGTCCAGTTATGGTGCAGACTGTCAAATATAGACGAGGCAGTATTTTTCTTAGTTTCTGGAAGCTTCTGAAATTTGTCTGCTGGAATTACAAGAATTGTCTAATCGACCGCAGTTGACCTGGGCGGCTGCTTGGCCGCAAACTCTTCATGTGACTGTTGAATTATCTACTCAAACTTAAATATAGTCGAGCTGGTTTAAACTCTTGTGTCACTATTTGTTACTGAATGTGACTAATAAGTGTATCATTTGCAGTTTTGATTGTCACATCATTTTATTCACCTAACAATATATTTGTAGCAATATTGAAGCAAAACTTGAGCTTGTTGTGTCTGACAATGGGTAGTCTCGCTCACCAGACCTTTCTCAAGAAAAGAAAGGTCTGGCTGGGCCGACTCTCACTTTGAGATTGGAGAAAAAAACGCCCCAGCTGCTTGTATTTCTTTCAACCAATCACAATCGTTCTGGGCAGTGTCACAGCAACGGTGCGCTTGCAAAAAAAATGCCGGGGGGAAACAGGTTTTGGTGTAACACGCCCACAAAAATATCGCCTACAAGACGCGAACCATGGCAGGAAAATGGCTACATCCCCGCAAGATCAAACACCACAAAAGTTAGTAAAGGACGTGTTGAAAACGGTTGAAAACTGCTACACAACCGGAGGTGGTAGGGCGGGACTTCAGCGGGTGGCTCGTTCCGCCCAATAAGAGGCTGATCTATGCAGCGAACTTCCGCCCACTCAGACTAGACAATGGGTGAAAATTTAATTTGGCTAAATAGCCCAAGAGTAATAGTGGTGGAATGTAACTAAATACATTTATACAATACTTAAGTACAGTTTTAATATACTTGTACTTTAATTGAGTATTTCCCTTTCCTGCCATTTAATACTTCACTAAAGTTTAGAGTTGAATATTGTACTTTTTACTCCACTACATTTATTTGATAGCATAAGTTATTATTTAGATTCAGAATAATTATATAATAATAATGCTTTTAATGTGTGAATGATGTTGTGTGTATTTTATTGTAGTCTATTTTGTGATCTTTTTTAACCAATATAAAGTGTCTTTGGGTACCTTGACAAGCACTCTATAAATAAAATGTCAACCTTATACATTTTGATAAATAGATTAAGATATATAACAATATATAATGACAAAACAGGTCAACCTCTACCAGCTGCAACATTAAAGTGATGAAAACATTGATGCAGTGATACTCAGCTTATGGCCCACAGGTGCTGGATGGCCCCCCAACCATATTCTAATTCACAATAAAAAATAAAAAAGGGAATGATTTTTGTATTTTTAGTATACATATGGTGCCAGAGTGCATAAAAAAAGCAACAAAATAGTGCTTGTTTTGTCCAAAGAAAAAGTGCCAGTGGAGGATCCCCACACCCACACAGAGGACCTATCTAAGCCCCTAACGTCCCTACATCCTAGAAACGCCCCTGCATACATGTATGGGGTTGCTGCGACCGGCCCCTGGCCTCCTGTTATTTTGCAAAAATGGCCCCCAAGCAAAGCAAGTTGAGTATACTTGTTTTAATGCATCAATAATTACAATCCAATATAATATATACGACTCTGAAATGGGCCATTTAACATCATGAGTATTTTTGCTATTAGTATTCTAAGTGTATCTGGTTACTAATACTTTTGTACTTTTATTTAAGTAACATTTTGAATGCAGGATTTTTACTTGAAACCTATTTCTACACTGTACTATTACTAATCTTACTTAAGTAAAATATCACAACTTCTGAACAGTAATATAAAGTAATAACAACAACTCTGGGTCAAAACAACCTATTTATTTTACTGTAGATAAATGACAAACTGGGTAATTTTTTAATACAATAATTTCTAGTGTGTATTTGTGTTACTAAAAATGCTCCCACCATGTTGTTACTGAATTAAATGAATACATATATGATATCTAGTTCTAATTGAAACACTAAGTAAGTACATCATGTTTTGTTGTGTTTAGCAGATGTCAGCCTGATTCACAGTAGATACAAGAATTAAATGTGTTAATTTCTAAGAAGGTAAAAATAAAGATTAAAGGTATACTATGCAGGAATTGTTGAGTATGGTTTGTAAACACTATTGCCAGCGAAAGTGAAAGTTTGGAATCTAGCCTCACAATAACTATGTTTTTCAGCACTGTGTTTGCTATTTTCGTAGCCTCCTTCTTGAAAAGAATAGAATGTAATAGGAAGCTTTTGTTGTCATTGTATAAAGAATATACAAAGAGATTATGATTGCTACATCTGATCAGGTGCCAATCATTCATAAAATTGGAAATAAATAGTGTAAGAAATTTGCTCTATCAAGCTGTTGTACACGAAAATAAATAATGGATTGCACTTAACAAATAACAATTGCACTAATGTGTGCTGCTTACGGTCTGGCACCTGATTGCTACCTTTTCATAACATCCCAGTCTCACCGATGTGCTGTACCCTGAAATATGAAGAAAATAACAAAATACAGGCAGAGGGCAGAGACTATGCATATAAATATACTGCCGCACACTTCTAGTTAGTCATACGTGATGAGTAAGAGGGATTATACATTGTCTTTGCTTGTTTGTTTGTTTTGTTAAGGCAAATCCTGCATAGTGCACCTTTAAAATACAAATACCAAAAATAGCATTGCTCTACAGTAAACCAAAACTGGCTTGTTGCAGTTATATGCTATCTTCATTGAAACCAGTAAGCTTATGTCTTATGTGTTGAATATCAGTGTGCTTAAAGCAATACCTTTACTGCTCCAGCTGTCTTTTACCAGTTTTGTGAACCTAGAAATCATTTGATCTATCTGTAGATTTTGGGACACTCCTGTGGTCAAGTCTTCCAGCCGTGAGCTTTGCTACATCATCCTGGCTGGAATATGTCTGGGCTACCTGTGCACCTTCAGCCTGATTGCCAAGCCCCACATAGTCTACTGCTACCTCCAGCGGCTGGGAATCGGCCTGTCCCCTGCCATGAGCTACTCTGCGCTGGTCACCAAGGTATTTCATTTTCTGTTTTGTTGCCAGTAGGTTAAGGAACAAACATACTCTGTTCAAGTAGTACAGTTATTGTCACGTGTCACTTCCACCACCATCTTGCTGTGATATCAGATTTTTCTGTCAAATACTAAAATGCAGGACTATTGCATACAGTAAAAAGTCGTCTTTACACCCTCCATTTAAAGATCTGAGATTTAAAATTCTCGGTTTCTCCCATTGTTTGACACACTTCCATGTGAAACTCGATGTTGGGATTGATATGCACTCGAATAGAAGGTCAACAGAGCAAAACTGCTAAATGTACAGTAAAGTAGCTGACGGAGATCACTCAGTTCTTCTATCAAACCTCACATGTTGGAGCTTTTGGCAGAGAAGAGTGCTGCCAGTGATGTGGCAAACTCGCACATTTGATCAGACAACTTGTCTACTATCATAGTCCAATTTTGTTTTTAGAATAAATAGAGGGGCATCTGAGGATAAGGGCGAGAGTAAAAGAGCTACCTCCAGAGATTGGCTGGTGGCCAATTTTTAAGGAGGTACGGTAGATGTTTGGGATCTGTGTGTGGGCTGAGGTTGATGTTTAAGATCTGGAAACTGAAAAGGAGATTATTGTTATGAATCAGTGCGAGCAGTATTATCTACAGCCGATGAAAGTAAAGCCTGCATAACCATTTGATCTATTTTTGATCCAGACCAACCGTATAGCACGGATCCTGGCAGGCAGCAAGAAGAAGATCTGCACCAAGAAACCGCGCTTTATGTCCGCCTGCGCACAATTGGTCATCGCCTTCCTACTCATACTGCTGCAGCTTGGGATTATTGTGGCACTTCTTATCATAGAGCCACCACAGGTATCTATGTGTGTGCACATGTGTGCGTGTTTCTGTGTTGCAGTGTGGGCGATGCTGATTTACATTTATTTATACAACTACACTGACCTCTCCCTTTTTCTCATCTCCTAGGTGATCTATGACTACCCCAGTATTCGTGAAGTACACTTGATCTGCAACTTGACCACTCTGGGGGTGGTGGCGCCCCTGGGCTACAATGGTCTACTTATCCTGAGCTGCACCTTCTACGCCTTCAAGGTACCTCAGCATAGCATTAGTTAAAGGAATACTTCACCCATAAAACAACCATTTGTATAACAATTACTCACCGTGTGTTGCCTTGAATTCGTGAAGAAAACGTTGTTTTTCTTGCATGCTGCCACAGTGAACAGAGAATCAAAAAAGGCAAACATCTCTCATGAACTCAAGTAACGGAAACTGCATTTAACAAACAGCAAAACTATATAAAAAAACACGTGTTTACAAACTCTCACACAACTCATGCAGTATAATCCAGGTTTCATTTATCCAGTCTTGTGCTCATGATTTAAAACATGGGCATGCACATGCATTTGAACGCTGCTCAAGCAAAGCTCATATACATGTATGTGTCCAAGGCCACATAGGGTGCTCCAGCTGTAGATGGAAGTGCTCTGTATTCTAACGTTTTGGCAGTATGCATGTATTCGGTAAGCACTGAGAATACAACTGAATAAATGACACATCGATTATATTGCAAAAGTTGTGTGACTTTTCTTAACATTTTGATTTTTGAATATGGTTTTGCTGTTGTTAAAGCTGCTCCCTAATGACGTCAATTCATGAATGTTCACCTCTTTGGATTCTCCATTCACTTTGGAGGCATTCAAGAAAAACAAGGTTTTCTTTACAAATTCAAGGTATCAGAGTGAGTCACTGATTTTCAAATGGTCATTTTGTGGGCGAGTAACACACATTGTACTTTTTCTATCAGGTTTATAGTTTTCTTCCTGTCCTCTGTACTGCAATTTACACCGCTTTAAAAATTCTACTCTTCTTTTTGTCCTACAGACTCGTAATGTTCCGGCTAATTTTAACGAGGCCAAGTATATTGCCTTTACCATGTACACCACCTGCATCATCTGGCTGGCCTTTGTTCCTATTTACTTTGGCTCCAACTACAAGATCATAACCATGTGCTTTAGTGTCAGCCTCAGTGCCACAGTGGCTCTCTGCTGCATGTTTGTACCAAAGGTAAGAAATTGAAATACGTATTCACACAATTATAATAATGTTCAGTCTTTTTTTTTTGTCTAATTTTTGTATCATAAATCTTTATGCTAACAGTTATTTTGTTGTCCATTTTCACAATCAGGTGTACATCATGCTTGCCAAGCCCGAGAAGAATGTCCGGAGTGCTTTCACAACATCGACAGTGGTGCGCATGCACGTAGGTGATGCCAAGAAAGCTGCTAAGACTGGCAAATCCTCTAGCAGCATGGCCAACCTGTTCCGACGCCGTGGCTCTGCGCAGGACAACATCAGGTATATGAGGAACCTGAGTGGGTATTAAGCTATGAATAAATTTACTCCCCAACACCTGAGCCCAGTTGCATAAGCGTCTTAAAGGAATACTTCATTCCCCAAATATTTATTTGCATATCAATTTGTCACCCTGTGTTACCTTGAATTCAGGATGAAAACTTTGTTTTGCTCGCACAGCTCCACCGTAAACGAAGAATCCAGAAACAGAGAAAATACTTTATGAATCAGAGTATAAAGAGGCTGCATTTAACAATAGCAAACTCTCACAATGCAGTATAATCTGACGGATGTTGTATATAGTTTTGTTGTTGTTTAACGCAGACCCCTTTACTTTACTTCAATTCAGTTCTCAGCTCAGGTCTCACGTCCCCCCTGTCACTTTGGTGACCCCTAATGTGAGTCAGGACCCCAAGGCTGGGAACCACTGATTCGCGGGTGGTGAAATATTCGTTTAAAAAAGCATTTCCTCAACCTCCTGAGACGCTAAGTCCTCATATGAGGACATTACATTTTGGGTTTACTGGACCTTATACGTCATTCTGCTTAACTTAGACCTCTCGTCCTCATTCATGGACACTTTTGTGCCATGTAGTGGTAGTAAGAGCACAATACACTAATCTATGTAAAAACAAGATGGCAGTTATCTCTGCCAATCAGTCTGCAGCCGATCCCGACACAAAAATGGACAAGGTCCAAAACCTGATCAAATTTAATGGTTGAAACTTGTTTATTTATGATAAATAACATTTATAGTCAGATATGCCATACAAATTTGACCAACAGTAACAAGCTAAGATGGTGTTAATTAGAAGGTACTTGTCTGCAGACATTGGGAATTTTTCATCAGCTCATTGAAGGATATTGGGACTTTATTTGTTTATTCATTATTGTTGACAGTGTTTCTTTTTTTATAGTTATCAGGTCCTACTAATGTCATATAGCTAGGAAAAACTGAAAATGCATACCAAACAGGAGGTTAAAGTTATTCCTATTATGTTTCTATAAAAAAGAGCATATATTGTATGTTGTATATGCTGCATTTTGATGCTCTTAAATTACGTTTCCCCTGCATGTCACCAGCACCTAAACTAAAGGAAAATACTTAAAATACAATCTCAGCTTCTTTTTTTGCCATTGATATCTATTTAAAAATGTAGCAAAAGATTGCTCTGAGATAGTCATACATCCTATGAAGACCATATCATATTACTTCTTGTCTCCGCCACTCCATTAAACTGGATGATCCATCACATAATTACTTTGTAATATAATCACATCATCTTTTGGAATATTCGTCAAACAACAATTTTGCTTCCTTTTTTGCTGATCTATGTCAAATCTAGTTAATAATCATATTATATACTTATATATACATAATAGCCTAGAGTACAAAGGATAGTTCAGCGAAAAGAGGCTAAGAGGGGAAAGCTGCAGGCGGGTGGGACACGGCAGACATGGCAGAGAAACCACCTTCTTGGCTTATCATCAGGCATCTAAACTACTATCCTTACAGCCACATGCTTTAGTTGTTTCTGTCAATGAGTCCATGTATACAGATGGCAACTCTGCTGAGATATTTCCTAAAACACTACTATGCCTTTTCCTCCTTAAACTGTCTTAAATAAATCAGAACTGAATCCAATCTGACAGGCTGGATACGCCAAGAAAACTGTTCCCCGAGCTGAGACAAGGCTTCCTCATTTGGGTTAAGTACTCCCGAAGGAGACCCACTGCCTTTAAGGATTTCTCTTTCTAGGGAAGATGAAAAGAAAATGGAGGGAGATGTAAAATTACACAGACAGCAAAAGATAGAACGGGGGATGGTAGAAATACCAACATGAAGAAGTAGAACACTGAGATGTGCAGTCTTACACTGTGGATCTGTCATATTTCTTATCCCTTTATAATAAATGTAAACAAACTTTATGTCTTTTATGTGTTTTGCAGTTCCAATGGGAAATCGGTGACATGGGCGCAGAGCGAGCAGGCCTACAGACCAAACATATGGAAGAGGATGTCATTTCATGTCAAGAAAAAGGTACCAGTGGAGGTGAACCAGACAGCCATCATCAAGCCGTTCTCTAAAGGAGGAGGTACACCTGGGGACACTGGTGTCAAAGAGCAATACGAGGAGCAACAGGTGTCTCAGCCCTTCGACTGCTCCCCCTCTCAGTCACCAAGGAGTTTCCAGGGAGGAGAGGCTGGAGAGGAGGGACAGGATTTACCCACGTTCGTACCTGAGCACCCAGGTGGAGTGAGAAGAAGAGCTGGGGATAACGGCCAGGGTGTCGGGATGGTGGATGGTGGGGACATAAGCGTCGTAGGTGTGGGTGACATTGGCATAGGCATGATTGGCAGCCAAGGTCAGGGCACGACTATCATGGACCAAATCAGCTGCGTGGTTAACCGTTTCACTGCCAACATCAGCGAGCTGAACACCATGATGCTGCCAGGGGGAGTCACCGTCAGCCCCACGTCCACCACTGCTCTGTCTACAGCTGCAGACGCCTCCCCCTGCCCACCTCAGTACCTCACACCCAGGAGCAGGCAGGCCCCCTCCACTGTCACCACATACGCCGAGGTCGCAGCCGTCTCCAATTTCTGCGAGAATCGACCAGCAGGTAAGATTTACGAACACCTGGCTGGGACTTGTGTGAGTAGCAGGCGAGCCAAGGATATGGAGGAGCTGGTGGCTCTGACGCCTCCCTCCCCATTTAGAGACTCATCTCTGAGCTCCAGCGGCAGCTCACTGCCCTCTGAGGCTGAATATGGCCAGCTGCTGCTGAGACACTACAGTCAGAGCTCCTCCTCTCTCTAAACCTGCTCTCTGTACACCTTGTTCTCCTTGGTTATCATCCATTTGGAGTATTTTAAACCCCAAAAGACAGAGCGTCACACTGGACCAAACTCTTGGATGCCTTTCTACATGTGGATTATTGAGCAGTGTTTAAAATGTACTTTCATTTTCAGATTGGATTGAGTGCACCCATACATTCCCTCAATGAGAGGACTGAAAGAGACATACCAGTGGCAAGACTGCAAATGCTAAACGCTGAAAATAAGCTGAGCAGTGTCAGTGCTTCATCGTTTGTCTCCAAGTGAGTAAAACACTTGACAAACTGAAACACACATACGGGCATTTTACAGACTTCTGAATGCTATACTAACAAACACAGGTCTATTACTTTTCAAATTCCAAAGAAAATACTGATAAGCTGAGAAAACAAATGTAAAATCACTTATTTACTTCATTATAAAATGGTTATCAAACAGTGAGGAAAATTAACCAAATATTTATGTTCAGTGTTTCTTTGGATTATGCCAAAATGGCTCTTATACTGAATCTCAAAATGGCATTTGATTTTTGTAGGTAAATGTAGGTATTATAACATTTAAGATAGTTGTATTTCAGTTGTATATTTTGCATCACATATAATCATAAACACAGAAAGTGTGATTTTTTTCTGATTTCTTACTGTATATTATTGCTGTTTCTGTACATCTGATGTTTTTTCTTCACTGACAAATTGCCCTAATCTTTAATATTTTGAGACCCAGGTGGATGCAGATTGTATCAGCATGACGGCATCTGTCCAGAAGAAAATAGCTCAAATAACTTTGCCTGAAATGAAAAGGTCAAACACGACTCATTTTTTCTGCCCTCTAATTAGTTGTCAAGTCTGGAAGGCATAAGCGAGCATTTTGTATCCGGATGCTAGAGGAGAAAGATGCCGCATTATGTGAATCAGGAAGCAGGTGTTTCTGTGCGGGGGAGTACAATGACCTTCCCTTTTCTTGGAAACAAAACATTTACTAAGAATGAACCCCCCTTCCATCCCTAGAGGACTGGAGCTCTTTGCATCTCAAGGAAATGTAAGACATTTTCTCAATGGACATCATCACTTGTCAAACCCACGAAGAGCTCACGGACTACCTGGATGTCTTCTTTAATTCTTTTCTCTAGATGTGACTTAGCTGAATGTATTTGATAATCTGAAGCGGACCAAAACAATCTTCCACCTCAGGATGTGTCCGAACCAAAATACTTTCTGGCGTCGACTCCAACCTGCTGAACGAGCGCTGTCATCTGTTGGCTCGAAAAACGTTTCCAGTTTGCATGATGTCAAGATTTGGTTGCACTCTTTAAGTTATATTTGTAATGAATTACCTTTTTTTGATATTGTACATGTGAAACCAATACGATGAATAGATACAGTAGCAAAGTGATGATACTATCAGTGTGTTAATGTGTTTTTAAGAGTCGTTTTAGGAGGAGAGAAGGGAACTGAAAGTGTGCTTCATTTTCTAGACATCTATTGCAAAACAGTTGTTTCTAGCCTGGCTTTTTACCTACATATATGTGCCAACGTCTCCCTGCAGTAAATGGCATTGTGTTTCTATAAATGGGCTCATGTATCAGGTGTTAAAAGGAGGATTTTTTATAATATTTCATGACATTTTTGATTATGTTGTTTCTTATGCTTGAGCATATTCAATGAATCTTTTCTTTTTTTGTATCTGCATTTTGGCCTCTCTGAGGATCTCGATGAATGACAGTGTGGATTGACAGGCGAGCAGATGATAATGTTCATGTGGGAGCTAGCTTATGCTTGTTTATCAGATTTATTTATTTTTTTTTCTTTTAAGTCTGGCTTCTGTCCATCAGTCTTTATTTTATTTATTTTTTCTGAATGTTTACACAGGCGGGAATGTGTTAATGCTTTTTGAAATGTGCAGTGTTTTTCTACTGACTTTGGATGTAAAAAACATCTTAGACAATTGCCATATTTGCATGCAGGTTTGTGCCAATTTTGCAGGTGTTTACTACACATTAAGCCAATAATTCACTGATATAATCTACAGAAGACGTTTGTCTTGGTCTTATTTCTTCCTCTGCCTTTGAAATAGCCAGAATTTACAATTTAGACTTGTGCTGCATTAAAGGTTTCCATCCAAATTCCAATTCACATTTGTGCATTTCATTCATTTTTGTATGTAATTCACTGTAAATTTACACCGTAGGGACACTTCATTCACATTATAGAACTTCTACATCCCAATTATAGGAAAAATACTTAACCTTAATATTTAAAAATCAAAAGTATAACTGTATATGGAAGAAAATGTCTCAAAGTGACTTTTGAATGACACTAAAAAATCCAAATTTTTCATGCTGTCACGTTTGAAGGAGTCACGTGTCTTTTTAATACTAGAAACTGGATCATGTGCTGTGTTATTTTTACACCTCCTACGTCGATGTTACTTATGAACCCTCTCTAAATAAGATAGAATAATTGTGTCAAATCACAGTGCGATAATTAATAAACCTAATGGGAAATAGGGTTTCTGGGGCACTCTTTATTAAATAACATGTGATATAATTTCCTATGCCGTGTTTTGTTCAGTGAAATTAACATTCACAAGATGGTGGGCAAAGTTTATAGTTAGAGCGTAATAGCTTTGATGAGCGCAGGGAGAGAACAAGGCCTCAGCGGACCAACCCATTGTTTATCCTTGAAATCTGGTGGTGGCTTAAAGTGATGAGGGTTGGGTTTGCAGGAACATAGAAAAAAATCACAGCCTTACTCATCTCTGACTTAGTATAGCATGTATGTGTCATTAAAGGCAACAGGAAACCACCAGTTCAGCATCATTGCTTCTATTTTTTGTCCAGCAGTGGTGTGTGGTCCATGATAGAGGGAAAATGGGGGAACAAAAACACTGAGCCCCTCATTCACACCTGAAGTTGCACAGAGGCAAGAAGTAAATGGTTGTCAGTGGAGCTATAGCTAAGTGAGAAACACTTTGTATGATGTAATAGCCATTGTGTTGATTCCTAAAGAGAGCAAATACAATTTACAACTGCCCCAAAAACAGCTAAATATGTAAATGAAACAAGGGTGCAAACCTGGCTGAAGATATGGATTGTTGTTGGTTTCAAGTCTGTTTTCATATAGGCTATACAACTTATTTGCTTTTCAGTTTACAATGAATTACAAGGACATTTTTGGTCAGAGCTAAAGGGAAAATAAATTACGAAAAATCTAAAAGATATAAGCAACCAATACATTTGCAGTATTATAAAGAAAGAAGAATAGTAACTAAACAGTTGAAGAGATGTGGGCTAACAAATAGGTTTTTTTATATTGATAATTGTTTTTCTTTTATTGAGTGAGCATGATTCTGAATATAATACAGTTTGCTTTTAATGTGTAACATAATCATTGTTTCTTCTTCTTCTTCCTAAAAATGTCACAATTTACTCCTGTTTGTTACTCATCCAATGTACTCATCCACAAATACAATGCAGTCATGTACAGTTGTCATCACATGAGATGTTAAATCCTCACTCACACAAGCTGATACATACTTATCGCATACTTGCACACATACAGACACCCACTCAAAACACACACACATACACCCCTATCTGCCCACCCACCCCCAGACACACATACACATGCACACACATCAGACAAAACAGGCGGTTACACAGGGTTCCTTAGAGTTTATAGATGCTGGGTGATTTTGCGACTCCAATTCATCTACAGAGCTTCAGAGACTGAGCTCCATATCTTATCAAATAGTTTCTCTGTGTTGGTGTCTTCGGAAGGTTTTCCAGTTGTGCAAATAGGAGGTAATAACTACTAAGTTCTAATAGCTCATACACTGTACACCTTTTTATACATGAAGATGATTGAGTCTTATTTGAATCCATCTGTCTGTGTGACTGCACTCAAACTCAGTACTCTGTGATGGAGCTGGGAGATATGACAGCTAATACCAGGTCTGGGGTCTGTTGAGAGAAGCAGGTGTACTGCCTTATTTCTATAGGTGTGCTGGGTGGTGTATGTTCCACACTTCATGCAGTTCTGCTTTTTCTCAGAATAGTTATTCTGATATCTTAATAAATAAGCTTCTCGGAACATGGTTCATGGGCTTATGTAGACTTTCATATACTGTAGGTGGGCAAAAAAGGGTCTGCTGTGTGTATTTTGGTTTCATTTAATATGTTTGTGTCACACAATTATCCAATTAAAGCCAAAACCAGAAAAAGGTAAACCTCAAACCAACTCTTTTTGTCATGGTGGTATTGTGGTTTACCCTTATGGTTTGAGTTTGTGATAATATGACAATACATCTATTATTTATTGAGACATTCTTTTAACAGTAGCACCAACATTGTAGAGCATGCCCAAAGAGAAACGCACACCACTCTATAAGTTACAACCTGAGGCACTGGTAGTTTGACTACATTTATTAATGGTGATGAGACAATGGAGGAGACATAATCAATTGCCTTTTCAGTGGCATGTTTGATTGTTGGAAATGCCTGATACAGCACTTGGATGTGCTGCTAAATGTGGGGAAAGAGTATAAGGATTTTTACATAATCAATATGCCTAGGACTAAAGTGGAAGCACTCTGTCTTAATATACAATTACAAAAGCACACCTTCTCCTGCTAGTTGTGTATTAAAATAATCTAAAAACAGTTTTTAAATGAACATTTTTCAAAGACTGCCTTAACTGCATTATAGGACTGTATTTTTGAGCTGCATCTAAACAGACATTTACATAAGGAGGCAACTGTTCCGCAGCACACAAATGTTTCAAATATGCCAAATGTTAGTTACATAAATTGGCACTTTATTGCACTAGAGACTTACACAGCCTTCTACCAGGAACTACTGTGCTGCGCCCTCAGTGAAGCGTGCGCACTTCTCGTCTCCACAGGGTGACGAGGCGAGGTCACAAGTTCCCAAGCTCAGCCCCTGAGCAGATCACACACTTCCCCACAGGGAGGGCGGTTCCTGCACCCATAAGAAGAGGGAGACACACGGGATCAGGGGGAACGAAGTCTGAAACTGCACTTACACCGAGTCAAAGTTGCTGAAAGCTGCTGCGTCAGTGAGATCGGACAAGTGGAATGACCAATCACTCATCACACTGCAACGGCATGCAGAGCCTCCGGAAGGAGCACCTGTACAAGGTGCTGGTTATCGGAGACCTGGGGGTCGGGAAGACCTCTATCATCAGGCGGTATGTCCACCAGACCTACTCCACCAACTACCGGGCCACCATCGGGGTGGACTTCGCCCTGAAGGTGTTGAACTGGGACTCTGAGACTGTGCGGCTCCAGCTCTGGGACATTGCAGGTGGGACAGTGAAGAGTTAAATTTGCATTATATAATCTATCATTACAATGCAAACCCTTGATAAATTGCCTCCAGGTGCAGGATCCAATACACCTCACTGATGGGTTGAATTCACAAGGGTGTGGGTTTTTTGGGGATGGGTGAGGAGGGGAGGGGTGCGCTTATGAAACAAAATTTAATTTCCTGCATTCTGGTGAATTATTATGCATCAGCTTGTGCCTCTTCTGCACCAATTTATGGTGTAGACTAAAAATCCTAATTTTATTCAAAATAAAAAACTTACACTACTTTCATGCTTTTATTCGGGGGGACACATGGACATGTTTTAAATATTTTTTTAAGAGCATCACCTCCCCTCAAACTGTGCAAGAAGTTGCCCTCTCATAAAGCCTACTCATTGAAAAAACATTGTAGGCATACTGGTATTTAGCAAGGCTGATTGTCATAGTTCCCGAAAAGTTGATGATTTGGGGAGATAGGACTTATCTTCAAATTAACAGTGAAGCATGACTGTTGTAAAGTTATGAAACATCACAGGTCAAAGATGCACTGTCACTGTGGAGAGCTGGTGACTGACACAAAGAGTATTCTCTCTGTCTCTCATGCAGACACACACATGCACACTAGTGATGGGCGAGCTGTTCTTTTCAATTAACTGAATCACTCGAATCTGTTCATTCAAAAGATTTGTTTACTGAATTGTTTGGTGCTTGACCAGATCTCAGTGTGTGTTGTCCCACTCACTGAACTGTAACACAGCTGAACATTCACTTCAACTTGTTATCTAGTGAAGTGAAAGCAGACACTTTGGTTAAAGATACTGTTTGCAAACTGAAAGATGAAGTCCTACCCTATGATCCACAGCATGTACATTTTGGCTAACTATTAAAAACATTTAGTAATACTTCCTCCTTCGAACCATAAAGACATGAGAGGGAAGAAGAGGGGCAGGGTCGGGCAATTCAGTGACTCACTCGGGGCTGGAAGTTGCTGTGTGGTACACTCAGTGACTGAATCACCAAACAGTCCTTGAATGTTTGCTAGCAACTAATTGAGAGCTCTACTAAGAAATGAACAGATCATTTTAGGAAGTGATTAGGTTCATTTCTGTCACACCTCATACCACACAACATGGACACATTTGAACACTGGAAAATCTTTCAAATAAAATTAACAGATACATGGATAGGATGGATAAGAGTAAAGTATAACATGGTGTCACTACAGTGCTTCTGTCTGACTTCTCCTCCTGACCTCCTCTATATAGACGTACCGCCTAAAATGGATAGAAAACTTCAGATTAGTACATTTTAAATGTAGCAAACCAAACTCAAAAGGTGGTACATGGATTCTAATTAAGTATTTCTTCTGATTAAAATCTTTTCTACTTTGAGATAGAGGACCTGACCTGTGGATGAAGTGTGTGCAGCCATGCTAACAGCTCTGCAAGGCTGCACTTGGGCACAGTGGTGATTTGAGTTACATGTCAACATGCCCACAATGACAGTGTTGCTCAGGGAGGACCAGCACGCTGTCATCCAGTCATTCATTTAAGATATAGAGCAACATCATGTGATTAGGCCCATGTGAGGGAGATTTAAAGGCC
Source organism: Epinephelus moara (assembly GCF_006386435.1). NCBI lineage: Eukaryota > Metazoa > Chordata > Actinopteri > Perciformes > Serranidae > Epinephelus > Epinephelus moara. The sequence goes on along the minus strand of NC_065508.1, from coordinate 14,770,863 downwards.
AGTCACAGGAGTGTCATTGTAGCTAAATAAAAAACAAAACATCATTAGTCACTGACACACACACACATGCAGGCACATGCTTCAAGAGGTCAAATGCAATTACAAGTCACATCTGATTAGTCGTGTCTACCTGCTTGAAAGTCATGCTGGGTAGGAGTAGGGATTGGCTGAGTAGGGGCTGAGACATTGTGGTTTGTTTGTTATAATCTATGTAATGGTAAATTTTACATGTTGTACTTTGAAGCTATGGAAAGCTGTAGATTGTGCCATCAGTTTATTGAATGACAGAGTGTCAAGTGACATGTTTGACGTGTGTATCTGTCTGTGACACCACTGCACATGAGGGTTCATGTGAGTAATGAAAGTCATTGATACATTCCCTCGCACGAAAGGAGGAAGTTCTCAATCCACGTCCTGTCAGAATGTCCATTTCCTCTTACTCCTGAGGCAAACAGCAGCTTTTTGTCCTTGTCAGGTTGATTCTAGCAAAAAAGGACTCCCACGCATTAATATTTATTAAGCATGTAAACTTTTCTGCTGAGAGGGCATGGTATGTAAAACAAGCAGGATGCACACACCTACACGCTCAGTGTTTTTTTGACCAACAAGTACACACATTAGACAGCAGACAGCCGATCACACACCCCCGGGGAATGTCATGTTGACAGCTCTTCTAACCTGCTCCTCAAGCACCCAATTTCCTTTCTGTGCACAGTACACAAGCATGGATCAACACACATGCATGCAGACCTGCACACAGAGGTTTAACATGCTTATATTCTTACAGACAAATTATATGAATGGTGTAATAGTCTGGGTCAGTTTTCATTACAGGTTGGGCAAAATGGCAGGTTTAATTTAAGTAGGCCTATTATCAGCAGGAACAAGCAGTCGCATTGACCGTCTGGTTAAGTGCAACGTGACAGTAAGACCACAGGAATGTGCTGTTTCATAGGAATGCAGGCTCTGTTAACTGCAGTCCTAATACCAGCTGTATGAGCTGTTCTGCCTCGAAAATGCAGGAAAACAATAAGAATCTGTCATCAAACTGATGGCTGGGAACAACCGTGTTGCCACGCTAATGAATGAAGCTCCCTATGTGTGTGTGTGTGTGTGTGTGCTTTTGTTTCTTCATCGAAGGTCAGGAACGTTTCGGAAACATGACACGTGTGTACTACCGTGAAGCCATGGGAGCCTTCATAGTGTTCGATGTGACACGAGCCACGACCTTTGAGGCCGTCATCAAGTGGAAGGAGGACCTGGACTCCAAACTAATGCTGACTAATGGACAGAGTATTGCCACTGTGCTGCTGGCTAACAAGTGTGACCAGGGCAGGGAGCTGACCAACAACGGCATCAAAATGGACCAGTTCTGCAAGGACCACGGCTTCGTCGGGTGGTTTGAGACCTCAGCTAAGGTGAGACCAGAGTAAGGTTAAGGTATTTTTATTTGCCAGTCATTTGCAATGCATGAGGTAAAATTTATGCCTGTCCAACCTGGGGCATTTGTACTCACTGAGACTTAGCTGAGAAGACTGATCTCACTCTCGTATCTGTCGGGTAAATATGAAACTGGAGCCAGGAGATGATTAGCTTAGCATAGCAACTGGAAATACCATGTTATAGCCATTCATTCAGAGAACCATCTTACAGTGGGATCACTCCAGCCACAATACAGCTATTCGTGATTTATAGCAAATGCTAAACCGGGGCGTAAAGTGAGGAGGGATAATGGTCCTTCCCTGCTTCCTAGCCCCCTACTTTCTGGCACCCTTGCTTGGACCACACCCATCTTTGAACTCCGCCTTCAGTTCAAACTCAGCTACATACATGTAAAGTTTTGTGACTCTGTCTTGAACAGTTGCTATGTCTGATAGACAGACAGACTTATAAACACCTGCCAAAATACCCACCAGGTCCAGGACCACATTTTCCATGATGACACACACTCACACAGACTCACAAGGTGAAAACAATACCAGCCGTCACACCATTTTCACAGCTGGTAAATACCTACAGTGTAAATTATTGAGGTGCTGGAAGGCAAATTTGATATTAAGCTAAGCTAACTGGCTTCTAGCTTCACATTTAAGAGACAGACATAAGGGTGATATCAATCTTCTTATATAACCCTCAGCAAAAATGCAATTAGGCATATTTCTCAAAATGCTGCAGTATTAATTAATCATCAACATGATAATGAATGGGCCAGATTGTCGGCCTTTGCAGTGAGCGGCTGACAAGCTCAGTGGAAATCGTCTCCCACTCAGGTCACTTCAGTCAGAGAAAAACATCCCCTCAGAGCCAACTGGAATTTCATATCCTCGTGGAAAGTGGCTCTGTGAGATAAATTTACTAAGCAGGGTCAAAACAAGTGAAAAGTTAAAAGCATAAGAGGATTGTCAGCTGTTTTTTTTTTCTGCCTGTCTTTTTGCAAGCCAAGTAAAGTTATTTAATCATTTTTTTCCTACAGTAGATTCAAAGTAACATAAAAACTATTTGACCACATCACATAAAAAAAATTGTATCTGCTTAATCCCACATGTCATTGGAGCTTTATTAAACTTTTGTAGGTTGAAATTTTAAGATATCATGTTTTCTTATGTCAGTAAGAGAATCAATTTGAATCGTTTTGTGCATCACATATTTTCCCATAGTTCTTGCGGTATGCTCAGAAACACTGGGATCTTTGAAATATAGCTGTGTGGGGTTGAGCAAGTCTTTTCTGTACAGTATGTGTCTGCAAGGATCGACCTGCCAGATGTATCTTGTGATGCATGACAGTTTCAATTAACCCCCTTACATACACTAACCCAAAAACTCTGCAGCACTTGCACATAGCTTTAAATTCTCCAAAAGCTGTCTTCATTCACACATGCTCCGTTGACACCAGTGTGTTGGACCGGCAGTGGTGCGCTGCCATTCTTATGGCGTCAAGACTCAACATTCTGAAAGGTTGAAGGTTATATGGCGCAGGTTCAACCAGGAGTGTCAGAAGTAGGCTATGCAAACAAACACACACATTCTTGGTAGCAGTAGGAAAATGTTTACAGTATTCCTTTGAAGTAGTTTAAAGCACCTAAATGGTGTTGTTCACACGAAGGTGATAGCATGCTAGTTAGCCACGTTTTGAACATGCTGTAGGCTAACTACTGTTAATACACAGGATGTTCACTGTAAGGCAGATGTGTTTCACAGGCTTAAAACTTAAGAAAATAAACCGTACAGATCAAACATTATGGAGCCATAGCTAACAGTTTTCTCGCCCTTTTAGGACAACCTCAACATCGGTGAAGCTGCAAACTTCCTGGTAAAGCACATCATGGCCACAGAGAATGACATTCTGAAAAGTGTAATACCAGACACCATCTCGCCACAGTTCGACTCCAACAGGCAGATGAGCTGCTCCGGCTGCTGGAAGTAATCAAAGGACGGAGTGATGGCGGGACAGAACAGAATGGAGACACAGTGGGACAAAGAGGGACAGGCACACCACAAGGAAACGGCACAGTATGGCGTCTTTGGTCCAAACTAGAGTTGAAGATTTTAGTTTGGTGCGTGTTTGTGTTCTTAGTGTCCAACTACAGGAGAACCAAAGCTTGAAAACAAAAATCACATGGACTCAGAAGTTGAACATTTATTGAACAGAGCTTTGGTAACTCGTCATACTGTGAGTTTGAAGTACTTGGCAGATCAACAAGTATAACTTGTCTATGCTCCTTGGCGTGATTATTCGAAGTATGTAACAGCCAAACTTTCTTTTTGGGACTGTTCTTTTTAGCTGGTCAAGGTTACATTCTCTTCTACCAACAGTTTACTTGGAAAAGGACTAGTGACTGGCACTCAACCTGCTGGACCAAACTACAAATGGACTAAATGCTCCCAGCAAACTTGATGCAACACACCCAAAGCTGGGCTGTGATTACAGAAGGAAAACAGGAGTGCTGTTAACAGTTCTTCACCATTTCAAGCAAGTGTAATTTTGTTGCTGTTCTCCCTCTATTTACCTTCACCTCCAACTTTGTGGAGAAAACAATGGGTACGTTTACATGCACACTAATATTCCACTATTATTCTGAGTATGATAATATTATGATTTTGATACGGTTCATGCAAACAGCATATTCGTTTTGGCCTTTTTCCAAATGAAGTATTTTCCGATTAAGACATATTGGATTTGCCAAAGTTATTCAGGTTTTAATAGCATTCTTGGGGCATGTATATAGTGCATTCTGTATATGCGTCTCAGTTGGGGATTTTATCACAGTTTGCGACACACGGCCTCTTGTCTGTTTACGATCGGCTATGTGCCTTGTCACGGATGCGCTGTACACAAACCAACTAGTCCACAGTTTGCAAGGCTGCAGATAAGATGCATGCCCAGGACAAGTCCACATTTCTAGTGTGAATGACAAACACACCTACTTTTAAACATTATATACTAAGACTTGGATATCAGTTTTTTGAATATGCTCAAATATCATAATGCCAACCTTTTCAAGAAGGTAGTTGAAGGAATTAAAGAGGAAAGCTGTGGTCACACGCTCAAACAAGTCCTCCACGAGTGGAAAACTTTGTAAAAGTCCTGGCACAAGTGACAGCCATTCAACATTTTCACAATTAGACGTGATAAATGACTTATTAGGCCGCGTTAGTCAGAGTATGCATGGCTGCAAATAAACAAGAATATTAATGGAATATTCTGGGGTTGCATGATAATATTGGCACGTCATCAGTATCGGCTGATATTGGCTTTAAAATTAAGTATCAGAATCGGCCAACATGCTTTTTCTTAATTTGCACAATGAATGAATATTACATACGTTGAAAAGCATTGTACTTCATATCTCCATCTGCTGGTGGGCCATCATGATAATAATAGACACGGATAATATGATATTAATTCCACTACAGAGGAGACTGGATGATCACTAAAATTAGGTAGAAGATATTGATATCAGTTATCGGTCAAAAAAGTTGTTACATATTGGATATTTGCAAAAAAAATCTAGTGTTGTTCATCCCTATGACATTCATTTTCATTAGACATATAAAGAGCTTAGTAGGCATATTGTCATTTTCAGAATAAGGGCAAAAAAATGTATATATTTTGTGCATGTAAACATAGTCAGTGTAGCTTCCTTTATTCTGCAAGAGCCAAAGAAAGCAGTATTGACCACTTTCAGTGGATCCCACATTGTGTAATTATGTGAATTTTGCACATACATAGATTTTTTTAAATAATGATTTTAAGTTATTTACAGTATTCTTTTATGAGTGTTATGCTGGTCTAATGTATGATGTTATTCTGCTTAAAATCTTTCCCACAACTGACTATTGTGTGAGCCTTATTTAATCAGGCAAGTTACGTCACAACACATTTAGAACAACAACTTGGTCAGCTGCGAGGGAGAGTTAAATGCTTAGACACACAAACATCTTTGAGCTTGCCTAGCGTAACTCTTTCATAGCCAGTGGGCACTTCCGCTGGAGCAGGTCAGGTTGAAGTGATCAAAGGTTTGTCAAACATGTTTGTTTGTTAATGGAAGAAAGTGGCTGTTCATTTGTCTACATCTGGATTTATTTTCACCAGAACTGGTTAGTTTGTGCATGTGTGTTACTTTTCTTTACCAGAAGGAAGATTGTGTTGATTGTCTGGATGCAAACTGGACACTCTCATGAGTTCACTTTCCAAAGCCTAACCCTCTGTATCCATGGTAACTAGATCATTTTTATGGGTATCCTCTAACATCCGTGTGAAGCTATTTCTTGCTGTACTCACAACCGTACAGGCACACACACACATACACACTTATGCACACAGACTCTTTCTCTCTCCATGTTCTTGTTCCTTTTTTTACCTCATCTTTCCTCCTTCTCCACTCCATCCTCCGTTATTGTTTCTCATCCTGAAAAATTCTCTGTCTCTCTCCCTAAATATGGCTGCTTCCACTGTCTTTCTTTATTATGTCCAATGCCTCTCTTCTCCCTACTTTCTCTCATTCTCTGATTCACATACAATATGTACAGCACATTATATAATCCTGCACAGGCTCGACTGCACACCCGGAGAAGCAAAACCTTTATTGATCCTTTCTGTGAAGTTTTTTGCACTTCTAAGTATAGAATTTGTCTGAATTATATTTGTCCACTGCCATCAGTGTCTTGTATTTTGTCTTACTATAACTTAAGACCAAGAATATTTGTGACCTTATATAAAGCTTACATATATCCAAATCCCTGGGTGTCATATGTGCCAAACTTGGATACAGTCAGTTGTGTTATGCAATCTGTTGCCATTTACACAAATGTACAGTCAGTGTTTAATATATGCTATATTGTTTCCTCCAGCTGCTGTTGGTCAGCAGTGTTTGCACAGTATTTATAAGCCCGATCACAACAGTGTCATGTGTTATTGTGTGAGATCTTGGTGGTGTGTTACAGCAGGCTTAAACAATGGCCTCTCCACAGGATTACAATTTCAGTGTTAGTTTGGCTCATCATGAGGGTGTGCGACATCATGCATCATGTGACATCAGCTACACAAGGAAGAACTACGTGCTCACACACTCGCACGTGCTTTCCGTAGGATCTCACCCCCCCTACACACACCAGTAGTAAACTGCACGTCTTTAGCTTTTTACACCACCTGTGGATTGTTCGTTATTTATTGCAAAGTAATACAAGTAAATAATTTCACACCTGTCTGTTTTTTGTAACATGATGATATAATGTGAATCTGACCTTTAACCTGGAACAGCCCATTTTACAGCCTCATGATCACAGTGGTACGCAAGTCAAGATTTCACTGTAAGAGTCAGAATGAGCCTCCAAGTGTTATATTAGTTGATACTGAGAAATTTGTTTGAGTGTGTGTGTGTCTGTGTGTGTCTTCAGGCTGATCCAGGACCCTCAGGTTCTCATTAGGAAGCCACATGACTGCGTGGATTACTCTCTGCCTGAGGGATTAGATTTGGTCGTCTGCTCTTGGCTCACATTAAGGACATCACCACCACCAACCCTGTCAGCTGATCCACAAACGCTATATAACCACTCAGGCAGAATTCTGTCATCTGAATTCATCTAAAAAAAGACTCTTGATGTACACGCAACGCACGGTGACACTGTTTCAGGATTTTAATTACACTTCAAAAAGATGTAATTAAAACAAATCACTGAAACTTTCATTTCAATTTGGAACAATATTTACCAAGTTTTCGTCTGTTAACTCTTCCTGTGACAACAGCTGGCACAGATCTAACTATTCATTACTGAGATTATGAGCCCAACATATTGTGTTCTCTTTAGTGCTCGGGCTCTGCCAGAGAACCACCTACAGAAAACACCCACATATTCTCTCAGAGAGATAGATAGAGAGAGGGAGACGAGGAGAGGCAGGTAGCAAGAGAAGAAAATGAGACAGGAGAAAAGCAGTTCTTAAATGCTGCAGCTACAAAAGGTTACAGACAGCTCATCAAAGGTGCATGCAGGTAAACAGAAGCCGACGCATTAAACAGGTCACATTCGGCTGCCTTTGAAATGTTTTCCAGACGGGATTCACACATATTTAAACTGGTAACTCTCTATTAGATCAGATCAGAAAACATTCAGCCAGCTCAGTCACATGGTGTCTTTTGGCAAGCTGCATAATTCAGTGACAAGAACTCAAGATGATAGACTTTATCTGATCTGATCAAGCAGCTTCACTGTTAGAAACTGCTCATGTGGTGCCATCTGTTGTCACATTAGTAACACCGCAGGCATTTTATTCACTTCAGGGAAACTAAGTTATGTCAACAAGTTATGGATGCTAATTTATTGGAAACAACCCACTCTTTTTCATTTCTGCTGGCATTTGCTAACCCCTCATTTATTTTAAATTATACTAATGGAACTTCGATGGCCTAATAAGGTGACACATCAGTGATTCATATATAATGCGTTTCCTGAGACGTCTCATTTCTACAGAAAAACACAAAGAAAACATAGTTGGGTGTACACGCAGAAACAGTGAGGGGGACACAGATGAAAAGGGGGGCTTAGGGGACCTCTGCGAATATTTTCATGCACCATTTTGTACATTTTCTGCATCATCTACTTTCATGTTTTTACTGGGGAGGCGGGCAAATGAACATGTTCTAAATATTAAGGGGACGTGTCCCTTGTGTCCCCCCTAAATCTACACCTGTGTGTGCACATTAAAGTGAAGTGCAGCCACTTGAGAGTGACTGGATTTGAAACTTAATTACACCGTGTGAACACATACTTTCTCAAGCAAATGACCTCCTCTATTAGTGTGACTTTCTCATCTTTAAGCCCTGGGGCCTCAGTGACTCTTGGTTCCCATTCCCCAGCACCAAAATCTATTAAGTCACCCTGCTTGACCTTTGCCCCCCTGGATCTTCCTTTAATTCTCCCTTCATGACGAGTGCATGAATATGTGGTGAGAATGACCAACATGGGTGTGATTTACAGATCTTACTATAGTTTTGTAATCATCCAGGGGGTATTACGCTATGTTTTCTCACATAAAAGAAAACTGAGAGATGAAATAACAGTCTCTGTATAATTAAAATGGCCTCCAGAGAGAGACGGAGGAGTGAAGACAGAGCGAAAAGAAAGAGAGAAACTTTAAAGTAACAGAGAGGAGCTAAGTGCGAGAGAGTGACTGAGATTCAGGAGGGAGAAACATGAAAAGCAAAGTGAAGTATTAAATCATTAATACATCTGTCCAGGTTGAAAGATGAGTCCTCTGGAGACCTTATGGTCTCAGCTATTCATCACTCACACTGAACACAGACAGATTTTACATCTCATTAACCTTACTGATGGTTTTTCAATAACACTGCGTTGCACTACCAATCATCTTCACAAGTGGGGGATAATAACAAACATCTTTTACCGTTTGAAGCAATTTTTTCTCTGTTTTAATGTTGATTGGTTTTCTTTCACTTTTGCTTAAAAAAATGCAGAAATCCATTTGTTATAGAAAGATACAGTCATTTTTGTGCATTGGAAATAAAGGAACACAGAAGCAATTTGTGCAGCATATACTGTACTAGGCCTGCACATCTATACAGCTCCCAGTCTATTGACTGTACAGGCACTGCCACTAGAGGGCGATAAGCACCAGCATTAACATTACTTTGAATGTGCAGTCTGCAGTTGGCTTAGTGGGAGACAAATAAAAAAATTCTTGTGGTTAATGACATCTTAACACCCTCAAACCCCACTGTCATCAAAAATACAGTGTGGTTGCTCAGCATTTCCTCGTAAAACTAATGTTACCCCGATTTTTGTACTCACTATATCATTTCATATTTTACAGAATATTTTTAAGACCAACTGCACTGTAATGATTACAAAAAATGAAAAGAAATCAATAAATATATACAAATATAATACAGTGAAACTTGATCATAAGGAGGTTGCAAGGCTGATTTTCTGTGAAGAGTCCTAAGTGTCAAAGATCTACTATGAGTGGGGTGAAAATAGGTGAAAGGTTATAGGTGTAAGCCAACAGAAAAGCTAGAGTATTGAATGGGATGCACAAAACAAATAAGTAATTATGTTGTTGATGGCACAGGAGACACAAAATATACACATAAATATGCTCGAACCACATGCCTCAATGAGTTAATGCTACATAGTTCACTTGACCCTTTACAGGAATTTTGATAAGATGTGTTTAAGATAATTAGGTTGTGGGTAACGCACAGTATTTCCATTCAATATGTAATAAAAGACTCCAATACTTGCTACAATACAGGACAGACACATAATGTGGTTTTTAATTACACAGAGTGTGGCAGCTTTCCTCCCATAAGTGTACTTTATTCATGTATAAAAGCTCTGCTAATGTGCAGTTTCTTTAGACAGCACTTTCAACACATTTAGGCAACATTTTTGTGAGGTCTGTTTTTAGTGAGTCAGAGCAAAGCCGAGAGCTGTGTGCAACCTAGAAGAGCTGCATCACTGTGGTCAGACGACCACAATGACAGCCTGAAATATGATAGCCAGACATATGACCAGAAGGTAAACATGGCACACTATGTCAGGTCTATTTATTGAGTCGACTGGTTTTGGTGCAAAATGCTGTTTTGTGTTGCACTCTACGCAGAGAGGGCAGAACCAACACTGTCTACAAGAGGTATTGTGTGCTTAGTTTTCCTATTAACACCTGAGAACCTGTATAAAAACATTATTTTAAACAACTGAAGTAAATAAGATGAATTGTGTTGTCCTGAGGTAATCAAGCGGTGAAGCATATTATAAATATTAAGAGCATTGTTCCCTTTGATTTGTGATTAAAGTCGTGATTGTCTCAGTGCTAAAACATTTTAACATTCTCAACATGCATCCTGGCTGTGTTGATTTGTGAGCAGGTCCCTTTGGGCTTTAACCAGAAGTCTAATAAGCCATTTGAAAAGCGTAAAACATTTGCTACAGAAGGTCATCAGAGACAAAAAGGTCAAATGAATAGTTTTGGACACCTGGAATGCAATTTCTGACCCCTTAATTTGTGTTTTAAATTGAAAAGGTGGCAGGAGTAAATTAAAATCTGCGCTGATTACGGCCTTCTCATTATAAATCTGTTGTCATGATGAGTATGCACCATTGCTTTATTGTGGAGCCTGTACTCAGTCCAGCGTTTGTGGTGATGTCTTTAGATCCTGTATGATACAGGGTGGGAACCTTTGGTTTTAGACCAGTCTGACATCAAAATTGACCCTGCGGGTTTCGTACAAAGCAGCAGTATATGTGCTGAGTATGTATCTAAAGCTAAAGGTGACCATCTCTTGTGACTGTATCCCCTCTGGAACTGGACGACATCTCCTCGGACGTCACATACTCATCACGGCCCACAAAACAGGCCGAGAGTAAGGCCTGGGGCTGGAGCGGCATCCCATGCTGTGAAAGCAGTGTGTCTATGTGAGGGAATAAAGAGGACAGAGGGCACTCTGGGGAGGTGTACTTGGCCAACACCTGGAGCTGCTCTGGCTGCAGGTTGGCTTCGTTGCAGACCCTCTGGCACAGTGTGGAGACACTGTGACATGTTTTGGACTTCAGTTGGCTCAGCTGGCTCTTCTCCATCATCAATTTCTCCCTCTCTGTCTTCTGTGAAACACACAGGCACAGCCAATCTGATGAACACGTGTGTAAACAAGAAGTGGATTCATAAAAATGTACTGATTTAAAGGAAGTGTGTAATATTTAGGGGGATTTTGTGGCATCTAGCAGTGAGGATTGCAGATTGCAACCAGCTGAAACTTCTCCCTATTAGATTTCCCTCAGTGTTCATTGTTCAAGAGGTTTTTCCTGGAATGAATTCAGTGGCCAACACAAAAATGTGGATGGCCCTGTCTAGAGCTTACTGTAGAAACATGGTGGTGCTACATGGCGGACTACATAGATATAAACAGAAAATTCCAAGGTAACGAAATAATACACTAAAGAAAACATACTTATTATATTATATTCCATTTCTGCCAATTAATCCCCCTAAATCCTTCACACTCATCCTTTAAAAAAACAATTTGTTTTACCAGCTTGTGGATTTCACACTGCAGATTATGTATGCAGTCAAGTTTCCTCTTCCGGCAACGCTGAGCTGCGAGGCGGTTTTTGCTGCGGCGTCTCATATCATGGACAAACTCCAGCTGTTCACGCGTAAAGACCTGTTGCTTCAGCAGCTGTTGGAAATCATTTCTGCTCAGGTCCACAATCCAGTCTACAGAGAATGGCAACTGCACCTGAGGACACCCAAACAGAGAATATAGGTTACACAAGAGATTTTAATTTTAATTTTTTGAATGATGTCATGCTGTAGAGGACATTGGACTGTAGTACACATACACCACCCATATATTTCTTGAGTCTGAAGAAAATGAACCTAATCTTAAGACATCATTCAATGTATATTATGATCAAATACACGCATTGAGCTTCCTGCATATGGACAAAAGGAAGTAGAGTTTGTGGAGTTGGTTATGGAGTTCACACACTGAGTTATAATTCTACCAAGCTGTTAATTATTAACTTAAAATGAGGAGTTAACTTTAAAAAGCAGAGGTTGGGTGCTGCTGCCAATGTGTGACAGGCAATGTTCACTCACCGGTTTATTAGAGCAGTAAAAATCATGTAGTGTTATCTAGGGTAAATAAAAGCAGTTTCTCCTCTGAAATGACGTTAACTTTGTCTGTACACTCACTGCACTGTTCACACTTTTTTTTTTTTGGACAGTAACACGAGAGGTTCCTAAAACCTGTTGTTTGTGTCCCCTGCAGTCATGGTTAACTCGACCGGCAGAGCTGTCAACTTCAGATAAATTGGACTCTGAAGTAATTAGCAAGACTCAGGCAAACATTCGCAAGACACACAAGCGCACACACATCATCTGTACTCAGTGAATAATTAACTTGGCACTATAGCGATGCTGCTTTCTGTAATATGAATGCAAACGTTCATTTGCATCTGATATCTCTTATCGAGAACAAACATAGAGAAGTAATCTTAGGGTGAGCTTGCTGACGCTTATTGACGCAGATTAATTTCAGCACATTGTGAACTTCACAGTGAGGTGGCAGATATATATCGAAGAACAGAACAGCTCTGCGGAGAATTAGCAGATTCATGGTTTAACTGCTCACCTGTCTGGCCCTCTCTCTGGAGTAGGACTCACTGTCTCCTTCTGTTTCTGTCTCTGACTCTCCATCCTCCCCTGAGTTTAGGGATGACACGCCTGACTGTGACGCCCCCTCACACTCAGACAGCTCTGCTCCCTTCCATAAACATTTGCTTTGGTCCAGATCCCGGAAAAAGGGACAGCTGGTGCTTGTGGAGCTGAGGTTGTTGTGGAACTTCAGCCACTCTAAAGATGAGCTCTGCGCCCGTCCACTCCCTGTGTCGGAGGAACTTCCTGCATCAGGGTCGTGGAAGTTCAGCTGAGAAGAGCCCATGTCTGACCCCAGCCGTTTGGCCAGGTGCTCGGCCACCTCCCTCTCCACGGTGCTCCTTCCTGACAGGGCCACTCTCTCCATGCTGCCTGTTTGTCCTCCTTTTCCTCTTTCTTGCCAGCCACAATCTAGCTCATCGTCTGCCCTTTTCTGCTCAGCTTCTACCTGTTCCTCTGGCTTTCGATGAATGGATTCTGGCACCAGTGCATCAGAGTCCCTTGTTTTCGTGCCCTCTCTAATGTCCATGACGAACCTCTTCTGCCCCAGTGACCTAGTGATTGCAGGTCCCTCACCAAAGGTCTTCAGGGGGCAATGGTGCAATATTAACCCTGCAGACCTCTCACCCAGCACTTTGTTTGGCCCTGAGGAGACTGCCTTGATACTGGATGTGTCTGAAGAACTGATGTCTTCCTCCATATCCATCTCCTTGTTCCATTTTCTTTGCATTTCATTTGTGTCTTTCACAATCATGTCAACCTCCCCTCTGCCCACACAGTCGTCTGTTTTCTTGCCATGTGTTTCAGTTTGCCACGGCTCATTGGCCCCCCCTTTGCTCTGTCTGGTAGGATTTGAGATTGAATTACTTGGAAATTCACCGACAGCTTCATTCTTACTGTCCACACTGCTGGGGCACGGCGAGCAGGAGAGGGCACAGTCATCCCTGATTCCTGTTACTGGATTGTTCGGGCTTTTCTCTGTGACACAAGTTTCCTTCCCACAAGCCAGTTGGAACTTGCGATACTTTGGACACTGCATATAATGGTCATTTGTCCCTTCAGCCACAGGTGTAATAGTGCCTGTGCTGTTCTGACTTCCCATTTTGTTGTTCACTGATTTGTTACAGTGCCGAGCCACTTCCTGCTGACATGGTGAGTCAGCAGCTGGTTTTACTTCTTTCTCATCCAACAATAAATCGTCAGAGTCAGTGCCACAGTCTTCTTTTGATAATCGCCTCTTACATTTCTTCTTACAACAGGTCTTTCTCGAAACAGGGGCAGAGCCCTCGCTGCTGGAGAAGAACTTAGGGAGGAGGAAATCAAAGCATGCTTCGTCTAGGTCTCTGAAACCAAGGACAGAAGCTGAGTTACGTATGTCTAACACATCGTTTTTCCCGAAGAGAAGTTTGGATGTGTAGGCAAATGTCAGCAGGGGTTCAAAGCCAGCGGCTGTCACCTGTGGAAGGGGAAAAGTGACATAAATGAGCCCTTATATCCTCTAGTTTGCTCTCAATGATAGCAAGAGGTAATTTTATACTGCCAAGGAAATAGAACTACTCCTACCACAAATGTTTAGCAAAGTAAAGCTCAGCATTGTAGCATTTCACTGACACAGCAAACAATACATGTAACCACAAGTCATTGTTTTGCAAGTCACAAGTAAGTCTCAAGTCTTGGCACTCAAGTCCTGAGTCAAGACAGGCAAATCCAAAGTCCTAAACTTTAAGTTTCAAGTCCTAATGCGCTCTTTACCAAAGGTAATGCTATTTTAATAACAGCGTAAATCATGATTTTTGGCAATTGTTTTTCTTATTGGTTAAAACAAATTTGTTGGAAGTTTCTGCATCTCTGTCTGTGATTTTCGACCCACATGCTTTGCATACTGCAATTCATTTTTTTTTGTGGCACTCAGTAACTTACTAACTCAGATTGGTTCACACAAAGCAGATCTAGAGAATTAAGTGTCGACTGACTGGGAATGAATAGTGATGTTAGCTGATTAAGGAAATAGAGGGACATGAATGAATTCCTGGCACACTCGAAAGGCTCAAGTCCATGGGGAAATCATGAGTCACTGGTGTTAAAGTTCAAGTTGAGTTGCAAGTCTTTTTTGATTTTGTTTAATCCCATCTAAAATCATCAAATTTATCCAAGAGTCCAAGTCATGTGACTCGAGTCGACACTTCTGCATGTAACTAAAATTCTGGTATCTTAGGCTTTTGGGGTTGATAAGCATAAAGTAAGAGTGGTACAGCACATTTAGGGCTCTTCTACATTCCCCTTCAAATGCAAAGTGCACTTAGACAGTATGTGTTTTCAAGGTGACAGGTAACGACAAGATTTTAACTAAACACCAGCATAAAGAATACACAATCTCTTATAGTCAGCCTGTGAACCATTAACACTTGTTGAGGAAATAACCCTTTCAGTCCTTGTCTCACTTCACTTTTACACACGGTTGTTTTACAGCTTGTGTGTCTACTTTTTGTTTGTACGGCATCGTGAGGTGACACCTCACCTCTTGTGGCAGAGTGATGACCGCTCCATGCTGTGTGAGGGAGGAGATCTTGTGTGTGAAGTACTCGCTACAGGAAGCGAGCACTGAGCGGTGGGCTCTGAAACTTTGACCCTCCACCACCACAGTAACATCACACAATGTGTCTCGGCGACGCTGCTCGTCCAGGCAGCGCAGCACATGGGAGGAATGCACTGTAGACTCAAATGTAAACACAGACGAGCGGGGGGCAGACGTGGCCATCAGGGACATCTATACATACACACAAACACATACACACACACTTACAGTATAGTTAACCACTTCTCCTCTATCAGGACACATACTTAAAGAGTTACACACAAAAATAACAACAAAAACATGCCTACCTTGCGAGGCTGACTTTATATATCCAAGTTTCTTAGAGTGATAAAGAAAGTCCCAGCTGTTGAGCACACATGGTTATTTCTAAATGGAATGCCGTCCAGCCTGTCTACGTTTCCCAGAAAGCCTTATCTCAACTCTGCTACAAACTAAAAACTGAGCTTGACTCAGTCATATGGCCTGTGTGTGAGTATGTGAGAGGGAGGGAGAGATAGAGGGAGTGAGAGTGTGTGTGTGCGTCTGTGTGTGTGTCGCAACAACTCTGGGTGTAACAGAGCAAGCGCTGACTCATGCACTCCTGCTGATATAGGATGAGCAAGCAGTTTTCCCGTCCATACCAATCCCACCCTTGCATCTGTCTGGTAAACTAACAGGTTTTTCCCAGAAAATCCCTTTATAGATTTACCCTGAACACTATTCCAAGATTAAGGTGAGGGTAGGGGAAATAATCCAGGTGTTTAAACAAGATACTGTCTATTGTCTGTGTCTTTCAATTCAGTTATCTGGGCTTACTTGACTAATTACTGGAGGTGCATTTAGTGTAAATAGAGAGTGTAAAAACAAATTAAACTGACATGGTGCAAAAAGAGGGAGGTTTTCATGTTAATGTAAAAGTTAACGTTTCACAATAGGTCCATGTTGGCTCACACCCCCAGCAGTAAATCTTTCTCTGAGCTCAATTCAAGTCTTCGTTGTTGTGTGAGTCTGTGTCATTGAGAAAGAGAACAGCTGGAGGAGGTACAATAAGTTAACAGCTGTAAAAATGTGCCAGCACAACTCATATAGCTGAATATGTGCCCTCATACTTTATCTACTTTTTTGTTACGCTTTTGAGGTGTCAGCAACTGTCATGCCATGTAAATAGTTATTAAATATCTGTGATGGGATGACTGCAGAGGCGCATGAAAAATCGTATCATGAAAAACTTTTTTGTGTAAAGAAAAATGCCCACCTTCAAAGCTGCCCGGCAGTAAAGTACAACAGCTAATCGTCACTACAAAGCTCTGTTGCCAATGTCACATGATTCGAAGGAAAAAGAGGGAAGGCTGCCAGAGCCAAACTGGCCAATCAGGTGACTATTTCATAATCCCAGAATGAGCTAATCCCCCCCATGAAAAAAAATCTAGTTCCTTTTTCCATGTAAGCGAAGCAGTATGATGATAAAGCACTCACCAAACAGAACAGCAGCGGCTTGGAGAAATGAAACTAAGGAACTGATGCTGATGTTAAAATAAAATGCATTTTATTAATAGGCGAGGATGATAAGCAACAGTTTATCTTGTTGTATACTTCCCCTTTTACAGGTTGGTGAGACACGCTACATCAAAAAAAATGTACAGCTCTTACAGTGTTGTGTCGCAGCAGATACTTGTTGTGAAATGGATTATTGCCCTTCTTCTTTTGCTGTTCCTCACAAATGGCTACAATTTCCCGATCCCTGACACTCGGTTAAACACTCATTTCCTTTTTATCGTAACAGGAACTTGACGGGTAAGTGTCAGAAGTGGGAGAGAGGGAGAGGGAGGGGGAAACACTCCTCAAAATACAACATTTGGACCACATCATACCACCTTTGGCTCCCTCCACAGACCTCAGGTAAAAAGATCTGAGTCTCCACAGGACCTGAGACAGATATGAGAATATCCGGTCACATTCACAGCAGCTGACATTGTGTAAAATATACTGCGAGGTATTGCGATGGCGACCAGGAAGATCACATAATAACAAAACCCAGAAAAAGCGGCCTTGTGTCATAGCCTGGTAGAATCACTACAACAGCTTCACACTGATGATGACAGTACGTCTGTGGTTCAAACAAATGACTCAGACATGAAAAAACACGACGCCTCTCTGTGTAATTAGCTGATTCACTGACTGCAGTTGTGTAGCACTAGCTGAGCCTTTATTTCTGCTTGGTTTCCTGGCCTGGCGTCAGCTGGATGTTTGGAGGCCTCAGGTTCCATGGAGGTCAGAGGTCACGAGGAGTCCTGCCTCGTTTGAGTGGTCACACAGAGCCTCTCCAGCTGCTGAGCGCGCTCGTTGTGGACAGTCACCAAGGTGCGGTTCTCCTCTGTTAGACGCCGAAACTCCTCCTCCAGACGGGCGATCTCCATGGCAACCTGCTCATCTTCCACCATCTCTGCCAGCAACTTGCGCCTAAACGAGGAGTGAAATAAAAATTTGAGCATCAAGTGCCAATTTTTACATTTAATCTTTTTCTGATTCACTTCTAAACACATAAACCGTGTAGTATTTCTTTTAAATTCCACAATTAATTAACTGTCGAGACATCTGTTTATTTTCATCTCGTCCCACTTTATCTTTTTTCAGATGTGAAAAGCTGGATACATTCCCAGCATTCACTTGGCTGGAGGCAGGAAAACACCCACAACAGGTTCCCAGTTCAGAGAAAGGCAGAGTTGCAGACGATCACTCACATTTATATCTATGAGCAATTTAGATTCTCCAGCTGTCGTGTTTCCAGAATGTGGGGGGGGGACCAGAGAAACCAAAACAAACACTAAACAAACTTGCAGGAAGAGCTGAGCTGGGGAAAAAACATCGATCCTTCTTGCTGTTGGGCAATAAAGCTAACCAATCTGGAATAAGTAAATAAGACATTCGTTGGGTCATGGTCAAATACAGCGTATTTTCATGATGCACAGCACAAATTATTCTTTATGCAAAAGGAAGGATGGTGTGCTGGTCTTTGGTACAAATCACAATTATGAACAAACTGGCTAATGAAGACCAGCTACAGCATAGAGTACTATAACAAAGGCTGCACATAAGGTTTACACAGTTAACTGACGTACATAACCAGCTATAGCCAGATTTAACGGTCTCCCTGAAGACAAAAGACCAAGGCGAAATCGACGATTTAGTCCGTTTTATGTTTTATTGCTCACTAGTGCAGTGCCCACTCAAAACCTGCCTGTTCGAACCAAACTGATTGCTTGGCCTCTAGTACTGCTGCTAGCAGCTTTTTTGAGAGCATCTCATCCCATCACCTTTGCACTCGACACTGGGCTTCCTTAGGTCCTGAGTAAAACACCTGCTATGACATAGCTGCCTCCCCTTGCAAAGCTAGAGTGTGTGTGTCATTTGCAAACAGCTGGCTGTTTGGGGCCAGGCTATTTCCAGGAACAAAAGCATTCATTCTGAAAGTTCACTTAAAGTTTGCTACAATTTCACATCTCCGGTGTTCATCTGCTCTTTTGGGCAGCTGTGGCTCAGAGGTAGAGCAGGTTGTCTACCAATCGGATGATCGGCGTTTCGATCCACGGCTCCTCCAGCCTACATGGCGAAGTATCCTTGAGCAAGATACTGAACCCCAAATTGCTCCCGATGGCTGTTCCATCACATCGGTGTGTGAGTGTGTTTAAAATTGAGTAGCAGGTGGCCCCATGTATGGTAGCCTCGGCCACCAGTGTATGAATGTGTGTGTGAATGGGTGAAGGTGACTCGTAGTGTAAAAAGCGCTTTGAGTGGTCAGATGACTAGAAAGGTGCTATACAAGTGCAGGTCCATTTACCATTTAACGTACTACAACAAGCAGGAGAGATTGAGTTATACCCAGCATACCGTTCTGCGGTATTAAAGTTAAAAGGGGTCCCCTCTCAAAACACTCCAGTGTCAACATAACACACTACATAATGAATATGTCCTGTAGATCTCAAGAGCTTGCACTCAACAGAGCATTTTGTTGGATTGACAGCAATACACCTGCCAAGTGTGAAGTCGACTGGATTAACGGCGGTGGTCAAGTAAATCAAAGACAGATATATATTCATACAGGCAGACAGACTCCTACCATTTTTTTGTGATACATGATGACTTAAAGGAGCAGTGTGTAGGATTTAGTGGCATCTACCGTTGGGGTTGCAAATTTAAACCAACTGAAAAACCCTTCCCTTAGAAACTACAGCGTCCTTCAGGTAATATAAAAATGTGATTGCCCCTCTAGGCCCAGTGTTTGGTTTGTCTATTTTGGGCTGTTGTAGAAACATATCAGTGCTACACGATGGGTTCTGCGGAAAAAGACAAGTTCCCCATAAAAATATGGAGGAGTCATTCTGAGCTTACAAAACCACAATGATTCACACTAATATGTTTTTCATTTTTACGCAGCATTTGTTTCTGCCCACTCAGACTGAAACACAATCCTGGAGTTTTCAAAGTAAAAAGGGTGAGTAGTGTTTTCAAAAGCCTCCATTTTAGGGTTTTAAAAATGCCGGAGTAGTGTGGATGCTAGACATAGGCATAGCAAAACTTATGCAGACTAATGTATTAGTGTGGATATAGCAGTGGCGGCCCTAGCATATTTGGTGCCCTAGGCGAGCCTTTTCACTACATATGACAAATCATAATTCCCTAGCTATTATCTATTTTATAGTGCCGTGAAAACATGAACAAATTTCTCCTTCAAACAGCTACGTTTTAGCTACGTTTTACAAGAGTACATTGAACACACCATAATGATGTTCTAATTTACCAATCTACCTTCGACCAATATTAATTTTTACTGAATAGAGCTTGAATGCTTCACAATATTAATCAATGTAAACTCTGTGAGCTTTTCATTACAGCCACTGCCTGCTTAGAGCGAGGTAACAATAACTAGCTCTCCTCCTGCTGATTTTATGTTCTTTCTGTCCACATACACTTCTCTCAGTAGTTTCAGGTGTCTAATATGTATATTATATTTCATTTATGCAAATAGACTCCCCTTAATCCTACACACTTCCTTTAAGGGCAACACTTTTACTATAATATCCCTCATTTCAGATGAGTTAAGAAACTTGACTTGTATTTTACAAAGTGTGTTTTTCATGGCAGATGGTTTGACGTAATGCTATTTGCAGAAGTTGTGTTCTTGTCTTACCATTTTTCACCACTCTAATGGTACTTTTGGCATCTGGTAAGTCCACGTGTTAGTATGTGCATAACACAATAAATCACATAAAGTAAAAAAAAATTTCCCCCGTGCCAACTATCTACTACTGAATTGAATGACCGCAGCTCTGGTTTAGGCAGGATGACCTGACTTTGCCTGGCAAGCAGTGATTTCACACTCTGGGAGGAGATCAGCCTTTGGACTTTGAGAGGCAGTGTAAGCACACACGCACGTACATGTATGTGTACAACGTGCGTGTCATGGCCTCTCGCCTGAGAGTGTGTGAATGTCAGTGCTGAATTACAGCTGGTAAGTGCCAAGTCACATAACAGCAGCATCAACAAAGAAGGAAAGGAGTCTCTCCTCTACAATACAGGCTGTCAGTGGAGCTTTAATGGCATAACTATGACAGAGGATAACTATGCTGGTTTTTATTTAGTGAAGGTGACGATGTTAAATGATTTAAAGGCCCAAATCTTAATTAATTTAACCATGCAAATTTGAGCTAAATTCACACACACATTTGATGAGTTTGCCAGAGTAATGAAAACATGTTTCCAGCTCTATTTAAAACCACACAAATAACTAAGATGTAATTTTTCTCCAGGGTTCGCTGCAATCTGAGAAGGATGATGTGAAGTGTTTTCAGTTTTCAGTTCAGTTAGTGGGGCTACACTTTTGTTTGCAGTTGGAACACAAAATAACCCTTTAAATCTTGTCTTAAACAACCTGTTCTCATGTTTGTTTAAATAAACTTTTAGTAAAAATGGTACCCAAAATGTCAAATTTATATGGCAAAACTGACCCTCTTGAGTCCAAAATGACCCGTCATTAACAATCAGCTTTTCTGAATAATTCACCGTTTGATTACAATGGACTATTCATTTGAAATCCTCTTATCATAATACCTATGGACCATGTTCAGATGATTCATTTCCCGAAAGACCAGAATCACACGGAAGAAGCAATGATGAAAGATAGACGCACCTGTGTTGTGGTGAAACTATGATGTTTATCTAATCTCATGTTATCTCTGTGTATCTTCAGCCATAATCTATTTTCAGTTTTTACACATTTCTCTAATACTGGTGATTCTGTCTGAGTTGATGAGCATATCACTTAATTCACAGTTTTTGCGTTACAAGATTGTGCTTAACTGTAATGAAAGTGCAGCTTTTTAAACCACCTACAAGCAAAATGCAATATTTTTTACAGTAAAAGATCAGTGATTCGGACGAATTGCTTTTGTGCTGAGTTTTGGTTTTCTTCATTGGAAGCATGTTGAAACATGCATGTGCATGTGTATGTGGGTGTGTGTGTATGCATGTTTGTGTGACAGTGAGAAACTGAAAAAGGGGAAGAGATCTCTCTCAGTCCAAAAGAATCCATCCGGAAACCAGAGAAGCCACGCTAAATCTGATTTAAACTGTACTGAACATTTTTTTTGCTTATTCAATGAAATGTAATACACTACCACATTTGTTTGTTTTGTCTTTTCTGTGTATTTAAATGTGTAAAGATCTGAAAAAAGTAAAGAAACATTACCCCGTGTACCAAAAGCAGCTAATATGGACATAAAGGTATTTCTGTAAGTCAGGTTCTTACACTCTTTTGCAACAGGGCTATTTCTTGTGTAATCTCTTTGCATCATGATAGCATCAGTACCTAAATCAGGCCTAATATTAATGTCTGAGTAAAAGTTTCCAACACTCTGATGTAAGGGTTTCTTGCACTTTGACCATCTTTGAGAAAATTGACATTTTTGTTGACATTATGTTGGTGGAATAAAGTTCAGTTTATCTGGCATTACAGGACTGATTGTACCGATCGACTCTGTAAAATTTCAATACTTGTAAGAGTTAAAATCCACTATACAGATGAGTGCCACAGTTTATATGTGTTTAATACTGGCCAGACGCAGACTGAGTTTTGGAAAATCCCTCTGCAGTGTGTCAAAGTCTTGTTCCTGTTGCAACACTCCACTGTATGTCTAAAACTCTCCTGTCATTCTGTGTGTAATCATGTGGGAAGTAACATCACTTTCATTGTATCAGACATGTCTGTTAATGGTTGACAAATAGCAGAAAGTATCAAATAATATTTCCATGGAAATATATTTGATGCCTCATTAATGAAGTATCAGTATCGGTGATACCTTGTGTGGTATTTTTAGCATCGGCGTAAAAGCACAATGTGCGGTATTGTCTTCACTTCTGTCTCATTGTGTCTCACTTTACTTTTAAGTGTGAATCTGACTCGGTGTGTGTACGTGTCAGTGGATGTTGGCATGAGCGACAGCGTGAAAAGAGAGAACCAAGAGTTTCTACCGCCCTGACTCATCATGTTCTTATCTAAACTCAAGGCTATACTCATCCCATCGCAGTCTGCCTGCCTGCCTCTCTATTTAGGAGCTGCCAAGTGGTGTAGGTTGTGTGTGTGCATGTCTATGTGTGTGTGTAGGTGTGGTGGTGGGGTAAAACCAAGGGCCTTGAAAATCCTACTGCTAAGACTACCCACAGCTGCTGAGGGCACAGGGGACACTGTGCACTGTGTGTGTGTGATACACACCCTTGTTTATGTGCAAGCATACACAGTAGATGCATTAAAGTATACAGCAGGTCTCTCTCAATTACACCTGACAGGGCTTACAGTTAGTGTGATATCCACTTGAGCGAAGGTGCTCCTTTTCAAAATATGATCCAGATTCAAACAAAGAAATGCAGTTTACAGTGTAACGTCATCCACACTGTACATCACACATGCTTGATGCTGTTTCTAATCTAAAAGTAATTATAAGAAAAAATAATAAAAAGAAGAAAATTCATCTGAAATATAAAGTTTTACAATACCAGCTGTTCAAATATAATCTTAAGGAAACTGCTCTCAGTGGATCATGTACTGAATGCTGAATGAAAGCTATTAACATGTGCCATCTGGTGGACAATTTGATCCAAAATGCCTTGCAGTCATACTGTACACGTGCTTGCATTTTTATCAAAGGTGGCCGCAGTGGGGATTTAACTCCTGAAGCTTGTAAGTTTATGTTCCAAACATGCACCTACAAATCATTTTTATTATAAGAAATCCTCATTTGTTCTCCTTGAACCAATGTTGATTGTAAGTGGGTACTGGAATGTGTCAAAATGCCTCTTCCTTGTAATTTTCATGCCATCTCTGGCCAGGAATACAACTAACATTCTGTCAGTATATACCGTAAGGCTTGACATGTCTTCTTCTGGTTCAAGCAGTGACAGCCAGCCACAAGATCTCCTGTTTGGATGTGTTAAAATAACAACAACAACATTTATGAGACTTACTTGCGGTCCTCAAGCACGGCGATCTCGTGTTTGACCTGGTGGAACTCCCTCGCCATCCTGCAGTGCTCCTTGTAAACCTGAACGCTCTCTCTCAGAGACACACAGGGGGGCACTGGCTGCAAGAGGTCAGAGAGAGAAATGTGACATCAGAGAGAGGCAGCATTAGTTTAGACCTATGAAAAGCCAAATAGATTATAATATATAAAAAACAGATTATATTAGACAAAATGCTTCCAAGGAAACTCCCTGAAATTATTTCTACGTACAGCTTAAAGCTGGGGTGCAGGACTTTAATAGATGAATAATCATCAGTTACATTCAAGCCCTGGTCAAACAAGTTCACACAATGCTGATCAAGCCTATCACCACCATGGGAAGCTCTGTGTATCTCTTGGTATACAAAGTTTTGGTATCAGGTGTCTGTGGTGACTGGACCAGCCAGAGCGAAATGGGGGGAGAATAATTTATTCATTCTGTTTGGCACTGCTTTTCGTTTTGTTTTCTCAATGCTTCATCTGTATGTGCACGATTCTGATGATGTGTTCTCCTGATACTATGTGTGCTCAAGGGCGGAGAGACCATACCGACACACCAGTGGCTAGGAATATGGCAGGAGCAATGGCGGAAAAATCGTCCAAGAAAAGTTCCTGGAGTGGATGCTCCAGATAAAAAAGAAACTCTGCCTTCAGAGGAAGGATTAAAGTTTAAAAAAAAAAAGACTTGAAAAGAGTGCTCTTGAGGGCAGAGGGGAGATGCAGCATACTCACCTGCAGACATATCCTATAAAAGCACGCGTCAACAGTGTTTATGTAATTACTTTCTGTGCCAGAGGGGGGAGACAGAAGCTCCTCACTCCAGCTTTATTGCTCAAAAGCTGCTAATTCCTCAAACTTTTGTGACCCTCTGACCTTTCCCACAGTGCCCCAGTAGCACCATTGTCACATACTCTGATACACGACAGGAAAAATGTCCATAAAATTTGCTGCAGATATCACCACTGGTGAAACATGAGATTGCTGTGCTTGAGGAGCAAGTGAGACCTAAACTGATTTGTCTCCATATCACTTGTATGAGATCTATAAATGCTTTATAAGTAGAAAGCCTGACCTTGTGGCACTATGGTAGCGTGTGTGATGCCAGATCGGAAGATTGCATGCTCAAATCATGTCAAGGTCACAAAAAATAAACAAGTTTACAATCCCAAAACATTGAAAGATTTAAAAACTTGGATAAATGGAAGCCTTGGGTCCAGTGTATGAAAGCTATCATTCATTGACTGCTGTATTGTTCTCAATTGATACTTTTAAATAACGTACTTCATGTGAATCCGGCCCTGACACTCACTGAAGGGTAATTCAGTGACAACACTAATAGTGGAGAAAAGCACACACACTGAAAACATTTCCAGGGTTGATAAACTAAACGTAAGCTTAGTTTTTAATCTACTTCTTTTATTTTTATCAAATTGTTTTTATCTACTTTTCCTGCATCCAGCTCTTTCTTTCAGTGAATGACCTCCAGAATGATTTCTGTGGCCTGGCCTTCAGTTGTGAATTAGTTGTATGGTAATGGGAGACAGCAATAATGACAGCAATGTGCATATTTACTGAGCAATAGTATTCAAAAGAAAACATATTTCAAAGAGGGGATTAATTTGCCATTGCATTGTTTGACTATCCATCAGAAAAATACAGCACTAAGCCTCAAAACAGACCCAGGCATGAAATGCAAAATGCTAACAGCTTTTTTTTTTTTTTTTTTTACGTTAAGTTAAGAGTACAGATTTAGATTTTCCTTTAAAAAGTACATAATAGTATTCTTTAAAACCCAGTGCCTTCTGCCTCTCTTCTCTTGTGCTGCCCTGTCAACAATTCAGGATGTGTTTAATGTATGTGATGCGACAGAATGCACTGTATACCTGTAGTCGCTGTTCGAGATCCGGGAAAGTCTGAGGGAGGGCCTCCACATCTTTTACATCTGTTGAAACAGAACACAGTATTCACTTATTACTATAATGAATCATATTTACATGTCATCTATTACAAGTTGAACTACAAACACTGAATAACCAGTACAGTGATACAAATACTGTACGTGTTCTGTAGTAGGGGAAGAAGTATTAATATCTTCTACTTAAGTATAAGTGGCAGTATAACCGTAAAAATACTCTGTTACAAGTAAAAGTCCTGCACTCACATGTTTACTTAAGTAAGCATGTGGAAGTACAAGCACAAAAATACACTTCAAGTATCACAAGTAAAAGTACTTATAATACAGAGTGTCATGTTATTATATATTTTGTATTTTTTGCTGTTTATTATTGATTAACATGTTAAAGGCATGTTATTATTGTTGATGGTTGGGGTTAAGGCTGAACTGAAACAGCCTACTGTAATTTGGCAGGATGCAACACATTTTTGAAAGGTGAATTGAGTGTCAAAATACCATTTAAGATGAAATATTGTTTTGTTGCAGGGGCGTCCTGGAGTACATATCATAGTATACAGACCTAAGAAAACACCAGTCTTTGGTATAGATCCCTGCAAAAGTCGTATCATAATCATTTTAACATGTAGGGAATAATGATGAAATAAATTATTCCCTTTTCTGTTGCAGATTATATCGCAATTGCAATATGAGTCAAAATAATCCCAATTAGAAATGTCTTTAAAAATCGTTCAGCCGTAGCTGAGGTGAGGCTAAATATTTTATATACTGTTGAGTATTCCGATCTATAACAACACATCTGATGCATCAGATGATTATTATTGTTTACTAGTAACTAGTAACTAAAGCTGTCAGATAAATTTAGTCTGTAATAAAGCAGCAAAAGATTTAAATACAACCTGAAAACTTAACCTTCAAACCTTCCACCACTCTTTTTCGGCTTGATCTCCTCCCTTCTGTTTAAGCACTCTATGATGATCAGCATGCAGAGTATGAAGATTATTTTGTCAAATTTAGGTTAGAATTATGTCGTGATACTGCACTGCAATACGGAGAGCATTGCAGGAAACTCTTGGTCACAAAACAATGTGTCAGTCATGAGCTTTATCAGAGGATCTCAACCACAGGTTTGTCAGAGAGTTCTAGGGAGTCCCCAGAAAAATGGGGAACAGTTTATTTTTACTTTTTAATTCATTATAGAAGTGAAGCTAAAGTGGGCAAGAGTCATAAGAGTGACTATCCTGATCACAGGTTTCACTTCCTCTGTAGTTATCTCCTCAACTGTAGTTGACAAAGATAGAATTTGAACCAAAATCTTTTCAGATGGAGATCCCTGAAGTTAAATCTTACCAAATGGGGGTTCGTGACCTCATGTACACTAATTTAGGGGTCCATGACATGAAAAAGGTTGAGAACCACTCACAATTTATCATGTTGACTGCTACTGTTGAAGGGCAATTTAGATTATGTAGTTTATTTAATCAATAAGGTTTCTCTTCAGCATTAAAAACATCCACATGTTTAGTGATTAATCACCTACAAGCAACGTCCTGCAAATTGATTTTTACAGCATGCTTAATGACTTCATTTGATAAATCAACATCATGCCTAATGTCTTCTTAGATAAATTTCTTTTATTAATATTGTTTGCCGCATGTTCTTGATGTACAGCCAAGTGAGTTGTCCTACAGGCAGTCGCTTTAATGTCTTTCTCCGCCTCATAAAATGGACCGAAATGAAACACTATAGGGGCCTCTTATGTGACACCACGACATAGCAACACAGTGCTGCACTTATAAATGAGCCATGTCCTCTTACTGTACAGCAGTAATGAGCTGTCAGACTGAAAGACATGCGGGGTAAGAATACAAACAGACAAACACAGTGGGCAGAAAGAACAGACAGGCCAGATGTATAGACGGAGAGGGATTCAGACAGACGGGCTGCCAGACAGCCAGACAGATAGACAGACAGAAACAGACAGGTTGTCTGCACCAGCCTCTGCCTCGCCAGTAATGTCCCCCTGGAGTTGTGGAACACATGTGGAGAATCCTGGGATGATGCAACCTTCTAAAAGCAGAGGTATCAGTGGGCCAGCCTGCAGCCATGGGGCCAATTATGATGTGGAATAAATACAGTTCTCATGCTTAGGATTGACACAGTGTGGGGTTATAACTATGCCTGGCATGAAGTCATGAAGGGCCTAGAGCATGATCCCCAGACGAAGCACAGGTCTCAGTCCCCCCGCTGAGAAACATGAGTTCAAAGAGGCAACAACACGGCCGTCTAGGGAATATCCAAAATTTGATTTCAGTGGGTAGGGTCAGACTGTGCCTCAACAGCTTTGGAGCTACAACTAAAACAAGGTGTGTACGCATGCTACCAACTAAAGCAGGCCCTGTACAGTTACTGTTCCAATCCAAAAATGAACCAGCGCACAACTAGACAACAAAACTAATTGGAAAGCGGGGTGAGACACAAAAGTGGAAACAAAAGAACAGCAACAAGACTGATTACGAAATAAAAAAAGTGATTCAGTAAGAGGACACACTGCCATGTGCGAATGACAAGCAGAATGTCATGGAGTTCAATGAATCACTGCTCAGAGTGGGATTTGAGTGTGTCGTTCCTGCTACAGCCCTTCATCTCACTTCCTAAAGAGAAAGACAAGGGGGATCAGAGATGGGCGGAGTAGGACTGGAAGTGTTAACTGCTTATAAATATAGGCCAGTGTTCTAAAAGCTGAACAGTGAATCAGGCAGCAGGACACTGTTAGTATTAGCGGGGAAACCTGACTCTGCCATTGCATAGCTGCAGCTGCTGTCCCAGTGCCTGGCCCCACTGCGGTAAAACATCCCCACAGACACTACCTTGCACTGTACATAGGGTAGATCGGATTGAAGATTAAAAGAATCAAACAACACTGGTCAAATGAAAAGGTTGCGCAATGGCTCGCGTGGGTGCATACATGTGCGTTTTGCAAGTGCACAGCTGCGCACATGCATGTGTGGTTGGTTTTTTAATATGCTGTGGTCCTACAGAAATAGAGGGAGCACCTGTCTCAGCTACGGCGTAGAAGAATGAACACTGTTAAAGTGATAGGGTGTGATGGGGGGGGGCTGCTCGGGGCAGATTGTGCCTGGTCTGTTTTGGTGGGAGGAATGTGGTGCATGTGTTCCACACATACTGGAAATGCAGTGAGAGTAGAGCTCCGAGCTTCACCAGGTGTTAACTGATCACTTGAGTAATAGGTGTAAGTAAACTCAAAATAAGTTGTTACGGTCATTTTTGAGATGCTGGAACACAAGTGTGTGAGGTGAGCCCATGGCGTGTGTGTGTGTGTGTGTGTGTGTGTGTGTGTGTGTGTGCAAGTGCGTGTGTGTTTACCTGATGTGTCGTCGAGGCTGAAGGCGATTCTAACTTCAGATTTATCAGGAGACACTCTTCTGGTTGAGGTGATCATTTATCCCTTCATGAGGCCACAGGCACAAAACAGAGCTGTTAGCACAATCGAAAGGGTCTCAGGAAAGGCGATTGATGATGCAATGATGATACG
The DNA here is from genome assembly GCF_006386435.1 of Epinephelus moara. Lineage (NCBI taxonomy): Eukaryota > Metazoa > Chordata > Actinopteri > Perciformes > Serranidae > Epinephelus > Epinephelus moara. The sequence goes on along the minus strand of NC_065508.1, from coordinate 14,741,595 downwards.
ATTAGGCAATTAAATGGAAATCAAAAGCAATTTAAATAATCTATTAATAATTTCAGAGATATATCACAAAAAAAATCAGTGTTTCCAGCTTCTTAAATGTGGTGATTTACTGCATTTCTCTATTTTATAAGAGCGTAAACTGTTGTTAGGACAGAGCGAGCAATTAAAGATGCCACCTCAGCTTCTGGGAAATCACGAAGGGCATTTTCTCACTATTTTATTTATAGACCAAACAATTTATCAGCAGATCAGTGAGTAGTTATAGTATCAGCTTTAATTTGATGTGTATCTGTTGTCCAACTGGACAATGGAAGGCATTTTTTTATTCCAACCTATTTCATGCAGCTGCAATGATCAATTAGTGGTCAACTATTAAATGAATCACCACCTAATCTGATAATTAATTGGTTTGAGTAATTGTTTGAGAAAATAAAGTCAAAATTATCTGATACCAGCGACTAAAACATGAATATTTTTCTGGTTATTTTACTCCTCTTGACAAAGTAAGACATCCGAGGACGTCATCTAGGGGGTTTTCACCATTTTGGGACATTTATTACACCAAACAACTATTCAATTAATCGAGAAAAATAACTGACAGATTAACTGACAATGAAAATAATAGTTAGTTGCAGCCCTATTGTGATTTTAATCACACTTAACTAAATCCTGAACCCAGCAGGTGTTGCATTCAGTTGGAAGTTTGCAGACTCTTTGAGAGAGCACGTGATTAATCCATACCTAGAAAAGTATGGGGCCTCTTGAGTACACACACACACACACACACACACACACACACACACACACACACACACACACACACACACTGCAGCCACCAGTTTCATCATGCATTTAGAGTTGCAGTGGGATTATATAATTAGGGAGCTTTGACAGACTGGCTCTGAGGTCTGGATTTTGCATGCCCCCCTCCAGTGTAGGTACAGGCTTTTTATATCAGGGCATTTGCCTGCTTTAACCCCAGTAAACCCTCTGTCTCACACAACAATGACCTTCTACAGCAGCAAATAAGCACTATTTTATTAATTAGTATATTTAAATAGTAGGAAAACGGTTGAAAGGTCAAATTTGTCAGATGCATTGCATTAAAATAAGACAGTATCATGAGTGAAACAGTGAAATAGTGCATATATTGATGGCATATGATCCACATAAGGATGGAGAGTTTATTAAAGACATATGGACTATCATCAGCATGCACTGCTGGAAAGGACCCATCATTGTTACCTGAAGCAGCACGAACCCGACCCAGGAAATTCCGTTCAATAAAGTTTAAAATCAGATAGCAGTGTCCGGCCTCAATACTGATTGTCTGTTCCCCGTCGGACCTCAGAAAAAGCGCAGGTCGTCTCTCAGCCGCTGCATGGCACAACTACCTCTCCAAGGATTGACCTCCTCTTCCCTCTTGAGACTCCAACTGTACTATTCTGTATTCAAAAGTTCTCCGACATAGTCGAGGCGGCCGTCCACTATACTGGTGCCAGCAGCTCAACTTTGCGTGGGCATGGACATGTTATCCACGGACAGCAGCCACGCGGCGGAGAGCAACACAACAGGGCGCAGGCAGTTGGAGGAATGCCGTCCGCTGTCCCCCTGTGGCGGCCCGGGCCCAATTAAATGTCTCAGATGACATGACTTTAGCCCGCAAAAATGCCCATAGCTGCAGCACTGTTTTGAGTGACACGGTCATGCCGCTGGGATGGTCTTTGGCTTTGCAATAGCTGTGCAATGAGACAGTTGCTCAGAATGAACATCTCATGCTATAATAGCTCTGGCGGAAGAAAATAGAGCATCCCAGTCTGTTTATCTTCTCGGGGGGTCATTTTGAGAATCAAGTGCAAGGGCAGGTCCACCTTAACCCTGGTGATATGGTTTTTTATAACTACGGGGAGTTTCTTGAAACACATAAGCTACATCACACATTATTTAAAGGGACACTCTGCCGGATTTACACACAGGGTTAGTTTACTCATCTCAAGAAGGTACAACCCAGCCTGTGAGATAGATTTCTTAAGTCTGGAAAAACAACCCTGATGATGTCACTAGTCTGAAAAGAAAAGCCTGATTCAGGATTTAGAGATCTGTTTTTTTATATGTATATATATATATATATATATATATATATATATATATATAATTCTAAAAGAAAGACATCATTACAACCAGTGACTGTGGAATTTGGTTGGACATACTGGGCCAGAAGGGTCCCATGAAAACACACAGTGCCATCATGGATGAGCAGGATTGTGACCCATACTTAGGACTAAAAATTAGGATATCCATGCCTTTGTTGCTTTAATTTTGAAACTTTTTAAAATCTGCCTCACCAACACATTCTCACTCCTATATTGTCACATATTGACATTTGGTCATGGACTTTCCACATCCACAAAGGACGTGCAAGGTACCCTGGGTGCCTTGGTTGTTGATCTGGGACACCGTGTCAAGTTCTGCCTGTTACATGCATTGTCTTCTTTCAAAATACACTTCCTTTCTCAAAGGAAATTTAACATTTACATACAGTCTCTTTCAAAATAAATGCACTATGTCGGTACAACACCGTGACGCACACACGATTGGGTTTAGGCAACAAAACACGTGGTAAGGTTTGGCAATAAATGCACATGGTTGGGTTTAGGAAAAAAGAACAGGGTTTGGCCTTAGAATCTTGAGAACACCGCTCTCTTGGGTGAAAGTCTGTTTTTTTGGACACCTCCACCCCCACTCCCGTCTGCCCCAGTTGGACTTTTGCCTCCTTAACTTTCATCCTTGTCCCGCCGCGTTTCACCGATTGCACCGGGCACCGTTAAACTATAACAGCAACTGACTGCGGATCATGCCGACGTTAAGGGATACCTTTTTTTGTTGGTTTCTGACACCGCAAATCACTGCCCAAGCACCAGATTTTGATGACTTCTGAGTGAGACCAGGCTCGCCTCACGCAACCACGCATACATTTTTGGGACAGTTATGTCATTTTCCTGGCCAAAAATGGTCCCAGTCAGACACAACAAGTGCAATGCAGGCTCTGAAATGGTTGTGATCAGACATATACACTGTGACATCCACTCCGTATCCAAAGACTAATATTACTCAACAACCATTTTTTAGACATGAATAATAAGTTCATTCCATTTATGTATATCAACATGTAAATATATTCCATTATCAGTGTTTTACGCCTGTGGCGTTTGACTCTATTCAAGCTGCCTTTGATTGCACATGGACGAAACCGCTTTCAGGGCTGTTCAGCATGAAGTTCACCCAGGAGAGTCCTGTTGGGGTCAGTGCTTGTTTATTATTTGGTCTTGTTAACATGGTAATGTTCCTATGACACTCATAAAGAACGGCCAGCTGACAGCCAGGTTACATCATTGACGTCGGCACAACTCTCACTTAGGAACTATTTTTGAGCCATAGTGGGATGTCCTGATTAGATGTTCAACCAACACCATTCAACATCTCAGTGTTTGCTGGGAAGATTTCCTACTTTAGGGAGATGCAAGACTACTGTAAAACTTCAATTAATAGCCTGGGCTATTATTTGCTTAAATCACTGAAATCAAAAGGGCTATATTTGTGACAGGCCTATTGGGACAGACCTTTAATTCTTTTCACACAAAACTGTTGCTTAGCAGGAACTACAATCAAATTGTTTATTTAAACCGGTATTAATATGACTTGTTTAAAGACTAGGCTTCAGATAAATTATTAATCAAGAATCATTCATTTGATCTAGCTCTGACTGACAGAGCATCAGAGAGAAAGAGAGTTACAACACTCGAGGATTACAGCACCCGGCATACCGATACAACACCTCTTGATCCTGTTGAAACAATACTCACAACTTGGATTAATTTTTTATGAAAAAACAGTTTGATCCTTTTGATCTGAGGACCCTTACGAACTAAAGGAATATGAATAACTTAAATTTTTTACTGTCCTCATCACAGATACAGACTGAAGGTCATGGTTTAATTACTTCTTGTATCTGTCCAGCAAAATGCACGTACCACCAAATTCTGTGATTTAGAGATTTGCAGATAAACTGAAATATTAAGAGTTCCTTCTTGGATTGAGAAAATTCTCCAAGTTCCTAAACTAATTGAATTATTTTAAATCTAAATTAAAATAACTGAAAAATGCCTCGTCGCAAAGCTAAAAACAAAAAAGGGTACTTTTACTTTGTTCGTAAAAAGCTGTTGGTGGGGAGATATACAGCTTTTCACATGACAGCGACAATCTGCATTTGATCTTAAGCGTCTGGAGTTGCAGAAAAAACAACTTATATGTATCTCATCTGGAAACTTGAGTAAAGGACATCACAGTCTGCCCTCCGTCTGGTCTTGTCATGGGCTGACATGAATGTGCAGGACAAGATTTCATAATACGCCTAAACATAATAATAATAATAATGCTAAACTGACCTGACGATGGGGCTAAAAGGAAATAAATAAGCCAGGTTTCCTCGTGATTTGATTTACTGCAATATTCTGAAGTTTTATATCCATACGGCCAGTTCACCTGCACACCGGCAGATGAGAGCATCGCCCCTGAATTATTTACAGCCAGGCTTTCAGATGGTGGGAGAGAAAGAAAGACACGCACACACACGGCGAAAAACACAGAGAGAGATAAATGATGCTCTGCACCTCCAAGAGTCCTCCTCCTCCTCGTTTGTCTTCATTGACAGGCTGTTGACACACACCTGCCTTATCAGCCCCAGAGACTGTTCATCTCATTGTGATGGATGGGACACACTCAAATGTCTGCCACTCTCTTCGGTTGGAGTCATAGTCGAGATTTGAGTCCTCTGTATGTACAGTTGAGAGCCTGGTGTAGTGAAGCAGACTTGACAGGTTTGAGGGATCTATATGTGATATTCAGAATACATAGAGAGGTACGAGAAGTGCTGTCTGATGTAATATGTACTTCTATAATGCAGATGGTTTTATACAACACATCTATACTGTCTAAATTTAGCCCTATTGAGCTTTTCTGACCTTTTCTCTGCTGCCCCATTCTGGACATGTTTAAAATGTCATCAAGCATCTCTCCATCATGCTTTCTCTGGACTCTTCTCTCAATCTCTTTCTCTGCATCCGTGCAACAGACGTATAGGAGTATGGATCATAATCTCTGACCTTCTTACGGACGGCACAGACAGATGCAGCTATCCGTTTATCTCTCCCCATTCCTCTTTCACCTCTCCCACCAGCGCCAAGGTTGAGGGCTCAGGATCATCGAGACAAGTAATAGTCTCTGTGGGCAAAACAAACAGGTACGTGAGCACAGGTGAAGACAGAAGCATTATCCAACCGCAGCATATTGCTCAGGTGAGTTCATCTTAGGTTAGCAAGAAAAAAGGAGAGTCCTGCTCAGCCATGCAAGATGCCAAGGCCAGGGCTGTAATCCATGGCCTCATTCATGACGGATTAGATAATGATAAAAAAAAATGCTGCCTTTGGTTTTGATTAAGAATTATGGGGTTAGGAGATTAGAGACAACCAAACGCTATTACATTGGACGGAGCCCAATCCCAGAATTAATCTGAATACCAAAAAAGAGAAAACTCATTACATGGAGAGATTAAGAAAAGCTTGGTCCAATTCTCTTGGGATGCACACAAACCAGCGCACACTATCCACCCAGAGAAATGTCACAACAAAACCTCTGACTCCAGTAATTTATTAAGTATTTATATCCATTTATTGCTCCTTCCTGTTTGAAATGTCACTGCGTTAGCCGGTAAATGCGGGTCACTTTTGAAAGTCCTGACATTATTGATAATGAATTGTATTAAGACTTAATTCTTAGGGTGCTTTGTTAACATTCTACTTTCTATTTTCTGAACATAATTAGTTTCTGACCAACATTTGGTCATGTTGACATTGTCCGTATAATTGTGCATTTGTGTGTGTTGCTGAATAATTGCATTCTTTATTTGATTCTGATTTTACTGATGGCCGTATTTCAAAAGAACATGTCAGGAATACTGAATTGCTGCTGGCTGCAATGGGTATTTCCAAAAGAACACATAGTGCACATCAAGTCCACTGACAGATTACAAGGCAGGTGCACAGACAGGAAGTAGACGTTGATGGAGAGATGAGATTAAAAGAATTGGACAAGAGGAGGCAGAGAGACAAAGAGCATAAGTGAACTCTTACATCCTTTTCTCCTCTGATTAATTTCTTTTACCCTGAGGTCCTGCTTCAGAGGACAGACAATCTTACTCCTAATGTAGCATTACACTCAGAACACAGTGGAAGATGTACAGGACCTGTCACTGATATTTATTGATACTGTGTTTATGCTGCAGACTTAATTATGTTGCCCTCTCCTCTGCAGTACAGAGGTTTAGGTCAGTCTACGGAGTGTACTGCTGTCGGGCAGTAGATGTTAGTGGTATATGTTCTCATAAAACAACTTTCAGCACATATTTCTTTAGTCAGGTGGGAACCACTTCCAAAGTAAAGGTTTTATGTGTAAGAGACAGTTCATCCCAAAATCAAAAATACTTGTTTCCTCTTACTTGTAGTGCTATTTGTCTGTCTAAATTGTTTTGGTGCGAGTTGCAGAGTGTTGGAGAAATCGGCCACAGAGATGTCTGCCCTCTCTCAAACATAATCAGTGTTCCCACACATTTTCATACACAAAATTTCCAAACTTCTCAATAACTTTTCAAGGACCCATAATTTTTTTTTCTTGCTCAATGTCAGATTCAAACTCTATTCAGACATATTTTCAGCTAACAAGTGTACATGAAAGGAGAGAAGGAATGCAGGGAGGAAAAAGTGATGGTAAACCAAACACTGTCACACATTGACACATATTAGAGCTACGTTATGTCGACAGCTACAGAAAATTAATTTTCCGTTATGTTACAATACGTGGGAGGTTATCCACAAAAGAATACTGTAACCATTTCATGACACACAACAAAATGCCATGACTTTTCCAAAACTTAACTTTCTATTATTTCTACTAATTCCATGACTTTTCCAGGCCTGGAAATGGGACTGTGAAATTCCATGACATTTCAAGGTTTTTCATGACAGTGGAGACCCTGTAAAATGGAACTAATTGGCACTTGACTTGTGGTGCTCAAAGCACCAAAAAAAGTACATCTGAAAAACTTAACAGTGAAATCATGACCAGGTCACTCAACATAATCCAAAGAGCTTGTTGTGAGCAGTTTCATGCGGGAACTATTTTCTTCCCACCAAACTACACCCGTCAACCGTATCACCGTGCAGAGGGAAGGGTGCATCCACTGCTAGCTCACCTAGCACCACTGAGCTAGTTAATGTCACAGCTCAGCCACAGAGGGTGCCATTAATGTTTACATCTCATGCTGTCATGAGCACGAACACCTTGTCCATGAGTGAACGCACTTCCTTCATGCATGGCAATAGTTTGGTACAGAGAAATTAGTTCCGATAAGAAATTGCTCACAACAAGGTCTGTGGATTATTTTGAGTAGCCGGGTCATAATTTCTAGAAAGAGACATTGCTGTTTAGTTTTTCAAATGTATTTTTTGCCGATTTGAGCACCACAAGCCGAGTGCCATCTAGTTTCATTATATTAGAGAGAAGGCAGACATCTCTACGGCCAATATCTTCAACACTTGGCACCTCATACTCAAACAATCTACTGTAGATTGAGAAGTAGCACTACAGGTAAGAGGAAGAATGTGCGTTTTTGATTTTGGGGTGAACTGCCCCTTTAATGATATGGTTTTGTCAAAGGATCATAATTTCCTCTCTTATCATAATTCATAATGTGCCTTAAATCTGCTGGTGGGTAAGCTATATAACATGCAGACTGTAAAATATTTAAAGAGAGGCTTTACACTTTTTTAAATGCACACATCCATTGAGATTCACTGTCTATACAGGGAGACAAGATCCCCCCTCGGGCTTTCAAATTCGACAACTGCAAAAAGAAAGAAAACTGACTTATTGAAAAACAAGACTGTTACTCCCAGGGGAACAAGGAAATTGTCTTTGACCTCCTGAGAAATTCATGCATTAAAAAAACTGCTTCTCATTTTCTCCTTTCCTCCTCCCCGTTATCATATCCTTTTTCTGATGCACAGACAGAAATATTTCATGATCGCACGCATTTGTGAGGCTGTGTGTGTGTGTAGATGTGTGCGCGTGTGTGTGTGTGCGTGCGTGCGTGCGTGCGTGCACTGGGGAGGGGGGTGGCAGGTTGCTGTCTGTGATTTTGGTGCTTGAAGGGTATAAAACAGCAGGTGTGTTCCTGACTTTCCTTAGAGGTCCTTATCTCTTTTCACTGGCCAGAGTTGGCTCAGCAATCCGCTCTGAAGCTACTTTGCCGCCTGCCAGTAGCCTCACAAAGAACCATGCGCGCACACACACACACACACACACACACCGCTGCCAAGCATAAACAACAACAACAGCAAATTGGACAACGGTTTAAAAAATGCAAAAATCTTTTTACTCTGAAAATCCGTGAAGTTGTCATACATTTACACACTGGGAGTATCGATAAAGTGTGCAGATTCAACTCTGCAGACTGCTCAGAACAATGAACTACAGCCATGAGGGAACAGCAATGGTTTTTACACGATGAAAGCGCTTTCATTCTTCTAGTCGTCACCTGTTTTAACATCATTAATGTTGATACAAGGCCAAGACTTTGTAAACTACATCTACAGTAAAACGATTAATGTATTATCCAGACACATAAAAGACAGGGGTGATGAGGAAACAACGTCATATCATTCAATGGCCTGCAAACAAAGTGGAGAGCGATCAAACAGCAGTCTCTGATCTAAGTCCCGTCAGTGTTTAGATCCAAGGCTCACGTGCTGGAGTCCCGTCTCGCTCCCTCCCTCTTTGCAGTGAGTTTGGGTTGACAGAGGACACAAGCTGTCCTTGTTCCGCTATGGGGTCGTGACCTCCTCCGGGCGCCTTTGTAACACTGCAGGGAGATACCCAACTCCTCCATCAGGGCACTAAAAGACACACACTACCAAAGAGAATGACAATTAAAGGCCTGGGTTGAGACACCAATAAAGCTGATTTCCAATAAAGTCGTAATGACTTTTATCAACTTTGGCCATAGGTTTAAAGACTCTGTGAATGTGCTTATATCAAAAAAAAAAATACTGCTGCTGCATTACTGGATCAACTACTGGATACAGCATTTAATTAACAGCTATTCTAAGTTAAAACCTAAGTCAATGACAGTTAATTAGTTAGCAGTGGATTCTAGGAGCTCGCCTGCAGCTGAATGGGAGCAGACAGCCAATTACTGCAGGTCAGCTTTAGAGTCTGCCCAGGCAAACACCAGAAATGACAAAACGCACATAAAACATAAATCAATACAGAAGAGTTGTAAAAGACTTGTAAACTCTGTTGTCTCATCATAAAATCCAATTACACAGAGAGGAGATGAAGGACAATGTGTGCTGTGCAACATCCTAATGCAGGGAGCTATGAATTCATAATATGGTAATTATTTGAAATTATCAAAGTGAGGGCCATCTGAAATGAGAAGCCTCCGGCTTATTTGATTCCGCAGAATAATACATCGCATTGAACTCATTAATCTTCGATCATGTTTATTTGCCTTTTATTTTGCTCTCCTCCAGAGGGGGTGCTCGCTAAATTTATTTTGCAAATTATCATTCACGGCACAGAGTCATCCCCTTTTTTATGTGTTGGTCTTTGCATCCAAGGACCATAGAAGGTCTTCTTTCATCCCCAGGCTTTGCCTAAGGCTTCTCAAACGAATGTGGCTTCCTGCAGGGTTTCCCACGAATTCCAGTAACACTCTGTATCAGTGGAGAAAACCTACCTGGTGCCAATCTCTAAAGACGAGGAGTGAGAGAGTAAAAACCGCAGACTCAATTCATGTATTTTTTGGGCTGGGTACAATGCTGTAAAAACCTAAAAACCTACTGAGTTATCCAATTTGAACTTAATCAAGTATGACATTTTGAATTAATTTACTCGTAATGTCCTACAATTAGTTATTCTTGCCGCCATTGTCGGTATTTGAGAGTCACCTTTGGACACAATAACAATCAAACTCATTGTTAATTCTAGTCTTTTTCAAAAAGATGTATTATTTATTTATATAGGGGTCTACATAACTGTATAATGTGCACTGATTTTACATCCTTTAAAGTAGAACACCACCTGAATTACTGATTAATCAGTCAGTATTTGGGAGCATGAGCTACTCTCTCTCAAAGCCAGAAACCAGAGATGTAAATCTCAATTTTGTAATGTCATAGGTTATACAGTCTGGAGCTGCTCAATAGACAATGAATGGGAGCCTGATGTTGTTGTTTTTTACACCCAAATGAACTTTGTGAACGTGTTCTCAGCGCTGAAAGAGAAGATGTACCCATATACTCAGAACATTTCCCTTGGTGCTCTCAGTGTCATCTAGAACAGTGTTTCCCAACTGGTCCAGCCACGGGGTCCAGATTTCTCCTTAGTCATTAGTTTAAGGTCCACACAGTTTAATTAATTAAGCGTCATACTTAAGTGCTGGAAATTTACTGTATTTCAAAATATGTAAGTACTGAATGCAGTCCATTCAGAATGGACCTGTGACCAACTTTTGGACCACAACCCACCAGTTGGAAACCACTGATCTAGAACATCTGCCCCAATTCACTGTGGAGCAGTTCCACACTTTATAATCACGTTTGAGTTTTAGCACTCTAGTTTTTGGATTTGGGAGCAAGTTGTTCATGTTTACTAATATTTCTGGACTGTTATGGATCACAGGAATCACATGTATGAATATTAAAAAATGGGCGTAGTTCCCCTTGAATGAAAGTATGAATAATTCCTCTTTGCTGTGGGTAATATTTGCCATGACTAACTGAATATTTTCTCGCAGAGTTTTGCTTCATTTTGGAGAGAGATGAAGGTCAGTCCAGGGGAGCAGGGGAGACCTTGAAAGTCAGTATTCCTCTGTGATCCAGCATCCATCATTACCTCGGTTAAAATGTCCTGCGGTCAGCAGAAGTTATTTATGAAATTACAACTGTGCTTTTTGCTTTGGATGTGCGTCGGGGGACATCTTAACTCAAACAAGTTGTTCTATCACTGTTATCCTAAATTTCAGTCTACCAGCAAGCTTAATGAGGGGGAAAATATTCAAATAACTTTTCCTATCTTTTGATTTCCCAAAAGGCATTCAGAGTCTGCCTCTAAAGTATACACAGATGCCTCCTGAGACTTCATTGAATGATGCAAAACTTGATGGAAGGATACTTAAGTGCAAGCGAGAACACAGCAGGGCAGCGCTGTCGAGCTCTGCACTGTTTATATAAACTTCAGTGTCACATTTATGAAACCTATCCTGAATTTTCACAAATGTGGGCTGAAAGGGACACATGCTGGTTACTCACACATTTTATATAGTAACTTGCAGCTTTAAATAATAAGCATCCAGATGTCCTGGGTGTTTTTCCTAATTAAAGTCTGTATTTTCAGGCTTTCATTTAAAGTGCTCCTTACATGCTGTAAAGTAAGAGCATGCAAATAAGATGGGGTGGTCACTTATGAAGCAGAAATGCCTGCATGAGGATGACATGTATCCCATTCATATAACAAGCTTGTTAGTTCCTGAGAAAGTGAAGTCTATGACTGCCGAATACACCCACTTATGCGGTAGAAAACCTCAGAGTTATCTTATTAAACTTTGTCCTGATTCAGCACTGGCCTGGGACAAAAGGAATCCATTACAGTCAGTTCAAACCATTAGGAGAAAAAAAAGGACAAGGCAGTGTGAGCACGAGGGTCAGACACTGGAGGTAAAATGGTAATGGTAATTGGGATTGGCTGACACAGGTGCAGATATACTGGGGTATTTTCAGCAGGGGGCAGACAGAAGGACACCTAGTTACAAACCTATCGTCTAGACTGTGTATGTGTTGTAAATGTGCTGCCATGGCTACTCTGTGTCATCCCCCAGTAGCCTGCCACTCTCCAGATCCGTAGATAAGGAGGTGCCAGAGGAGGAGGTGGAGCCACGCCGCTGGAACTGACGGGACTGCACCCCATAAAAGAAACAAAAGGCCTGACGCGAGCATGCATGGGAAAAAAAAAAGAATGGAGGAGAAAACACAAAAGAGATCAAAACAGACATGTAAAGATAGAGAAACGAAGAAAATGAAATAAACAGAAAAGCAATGCAAAGAAACTAATCATGTTTATGGTATTGATTTTGTAACACGTTCAGGCCTAATCCAGTATTGATGACATATTGGTGACATGAATCATATGTGACACATTTTGGGCACATGAGAAAGAGTTAAGCTACATGAATAAATGGTTTAGTTTTCTGTCATCTGGAGCTGCAAACCCACCACTTCTTTACAATATTTAACCCACTGTTTACTGTGTGGGACAGTCAGATACTGATAAGCCATAAATCCATCTAGTCTCTTTCATGATGTTAACACCAGCGAGTGCAAATATGATTTTGACTAAATTAATTTTGATCAAGCAAACAACATCTGACAAGCACTTTGATAGTCTGAAAATATTAATTAGCATATGACAAAGCAAATTAAACAAAACATTGCTTGTCCTTAGTCTGTGAAAATATCTGTGAGAATAAATTAGCATAAATACTATTTGTCTTGCAATACTGGTGGTTTTAGACAACCTGCGATTAATTAATCCTTTCTTCAATGATGCTTTAAGAACAGAAGTTCCTGGTCCTCACTCACCTCCTCTATGTCGGCGTTCCTGCGAGCCTTGTAGATGAACTCCCCGATAGCCACAAACACAGAGAGAACCAGACCAGCCGCCAGGACGATGAAGATACCGCCAATGTTCTCCACACCCAAAGCATTTGCCTCCTTGTTGTCCTCCTCTGGACAGCCATTGCCTCTCCACCACTTCTCCTTCATCATGTGCAGCTTCCCTTCCTCCTGCAGCTGAAGGATGGCAATGGTCACTTTATCCCTGTATGGAGAACCTGGAGAAGGCAAAGAGAAAGTAATTATGTACTGAAAGAGCATTTATAAATACCCTTAAATGCCCCATTATTAAAATAAGGCACGGCAGCTGTCCTGAGGTACCCATCTGTTTACTTTGTTTACAGTGTTTTGGTGATTTTCTACCGTGAAATTTAAGCTTTTGCTACGAGAGCAGAATTAACTTTGTGTGACAGGGAACATTAATCTACATGTATCTTGAGGACATAAAAGTCCAATTTGCATTTGTAATATTTCTTGTTATTCCAAATGCACTTCGAGCAACTTCAGGAGACATGGACGGGGTCAAGAGGGTGAAGGAATGAAACTACTTTTAATAGGTTTAATAAGGCCCCCCCGTACTCCTTTAGAGCATTCTCCTCCACTATCATCTCATGGCACTCTGGAGCTTAAAACATCCAGGACATTAAAGCCTGTTGATCAGAGAAGAGCTGAATAGACTCGGTTGTCAGCTCAGCTTAGGGCCGTCCAGGCACGGCTGCATCTGCCCTGAGGGCACTGGCCTAAGGGAGCTAAAGTGAACCTGAACCTCTACGGAGTCCCTGTGCTGCGGAAAACATTCTGCCAAACACACCAAACAACTAAACAAGTCATGGGGTAATTGGAGGGAAAAAGTCAAGACATCACTGGACCCCCTGCACTTTGTTTACCCGGTAGATATTGGGGGAGAGGATGTCATTTCTTTTCTTGTTTTATTTTTAGTTTGGTTTTACGCCACATTGCCTGACCTGCTCTAAATTACTAATAGACATGCAGGTGGATGCTCCTCTTAGTGTCATAGATTAAAACTCATCCCAGTGGTCGGCCACAGTATGTAACAGCTGCATCACAAGTGTTCACCTGCTTCCCTTCTTGTTCAACCTTCACATCTCTGCCTTTAGACCCAGCTTGCTAGTTCGTGTAGGTCGCACCAGCAGGGAAAGAGGCTGAATACAGACAAATGATGTGGGCTGGACCACCTCCAGCTCAACATCAAGCTGAACTGGATAAGAAACTCCACTGCTCACTACAAGAGTACCAACTTAACTTTCTGTGGAGGATCTGGTCATTTGCCATTTGCAGTAACTACGCTGCAGATACTCTTCCCCTCTGTGGTGGCCATCATTATGTTCAGGGTGAGAGCAGCCGACAACCCTAGAATCAGCAAGCTTATTGGGAAAGTTGGCTCTGTTGTGTGAGTTGAACTTAAGTCTCTTGTAGAGGTGTGTCAAACTACAGAAGATAATTGGCAATGCCTCTCACCCCCTGCATGCCATTGCCATCCTGTTGAATTCTACAGGACGTGCTTTGATTCTGTGGCCGTCAAACTGCACAATTTCTCCCCCTGCTGCTGGGAGGCGAGCCTCAAAACCTTTGAACTTGAGCTGTTGTTTAAAGGAATACCTCACCCACAAAATGATAATTTCTATATCTTCAGTCATGCTGTGTGACCTTGAATGAAGAAGAAATGTGAAGAAACTTTGTTTGTCTTGCATGCCTTCTGTTAACGTATCCAAAAAACAGCAAACGTTGTGGATTAATTAAAGTAAACGAGGACCACCTTTGACAAAACTATATCAAAACATATGTTTACTAACAAAACTCATGTAGAATAATCCAAGTCTCATGTATCCAGTCGTAGGTTAGTGCCTCCCAAGTGCGTTGCATTGCCTTGCCTCAGCCATTTTTGACTGGAACGAAAAGTGAAAGCATTGATAAGTTTCACTTATCCGTCAGAAAGGGCTGAGGCAAGGCAATGCAACATATTTGGGAAGTACTGAGCATGCCACTGGATACATGAGACTTGGATACTGCATGAGTTGTGTTAGAGTTTTGATACTGTTTTGCCATTGATAACGTGGTCCTCATTTATTTCAATTAATCAACAATTTGCCGTTTTTGGATTCTTTGTTCTTGAATTCAATGTAAGGCATGAATAAATGGTAATTTTGGGGCTGAAGTATTCCTTTAACGTTACTTTTTCCTTGTATTTAACTGTATTTATGATTGTACTTCTTCTTCCTTTATGCAATTATTTCCTGTAGGACAAATATTTTTTATGAGTGCATATCTAATTTAAGAATAGAGTTGATAAAAGAGGTAATACTTGCAATTGTAATAATATAATATATATAATACAACCATTTTCATAGCCAGGGAACATCTCATGGTAATTACAGAAATGAAGTTGATGGGGACGGCCCCACCCTCATTATTTCCATTGTTGTGCTCATACATTTAAACGTATGCCCTGAACATGCCAAAGTACGCAGGTGTGGAGAATGTTCTTGGCAGAGGCAGGTTGTGCTCAGCAAAAGAACCCAAGCTTAAAAGAAATTTTTTGAACTGCCTCTACATTTAAAAAAAAAGAAAAAAAAAAAAAAACATCTTGAGAGGAAAAGAGGAAACACAAGAGAGTGTCAAGATGTTAAGCACTGCTTAAGTAAACATCCGAATGCAGACACGGTCCAGCAGGTTGACTTGCTTCCAGGTTAAGTTCTCAATCCAGTAAACTGGCCTGAAACCTCACATGAACATTTGCAGAGCTTTTGGATGGAAGTGCATTTGCATGTGTGAGTGGAAGTGTGGAAGTGTGTATCTGCAGTACAAAACCTCCATTTACAGAGGTGCTGTTAAATTCAATTCTATCAACTGAATTTCTAGAAGCACATTTTTATTATTCTAACTTATGCATGAATGTGATTTGTGTATATACTTGTCCATGGCTTGTTCTAACTAACTTTGAGGATAAATGTTTGCAGTCTACCACCGAGAGCAAGCAAGAAATGCCAGAAAGTTCACGCTATCATTAAAGAGTCTCACTGTGTTGAAGTTACGAGGACAACTCCAAACTTTTCTCTCCAAGCAAAATGTCAATAACTGTCTGCAACAAGACATTTTGGTTTCATTTTCAATATCTGTGGAGTTTTTGGAAAACGATTGCTCCATTACAGTTACAAGACATTAAAAATTATTTTCTTGATTGACAGTTCTTTGGGACTTTTCATGCTCCACAAACTGAAAAAGATGATGGTGAGGAGCGAACCTACTATTCTACAGACTATGTCTCACTCTTCTTACCGATAGGTGTTCCCACTCCGTAGCCCTTGGAGTCTATGAGACCTCCAATCTGCGTGAGGTTGCAGTTTCTCTGGCTGATGTACTCGATGCTGGTGGACTCCATCAGCATGGCGTAGTCTGTCGTCAGGACCCGAGTGATGCCCTCTCTGTTGTTCTTAACCAAGGCAGTGTTCTTCCTGCTGCTCATAAACGCCCACATCTTCTCATAGGTGGAGATCTTTGATTTCTGTCGGTTGGTAAAAACAGATTTGCACCTAACTATACTTCAAACACGATTATAAACACATATAAGTTTAACAGCAGGGTGTGTGAGACTCTATCTATTTTTTGAGCGTGTCTCTGGTGTGTGCGTTTCTCCTTGCTCAGTCAGAGAAAATGGGACAGCTGTGTTCTAAATCTCCTCCAGCTGATTCAATTTGTTCGAGCCATCAACACAGCCTGCTTCTTCCTATCCAGGCAGCGGTAATCACTGGCTGTAATCTGGGAGGATAAAGCCCTGCATGGATCACCCCTGCTGAGCCACCAGGATGCAAGGAGAGTGGGTGGCGGTGGGGGAAGGAAGTGACAGGCCTGCCCCGAGGACATCGGTACAGCAAAACATTATATAATACAAACTAAAAAAGTTAACATATGTTTAACTTCGACACAGACGCAACACAAGTAGTCTTAATGTGCACCTTCTCCACTTCCCATCTCTCTCGTTGCATCTACGGTGCCATTCATTAAAGTAACTGCGAGTCTTTTTCTCTGCCTCCGCCTTTAAATTTTTTTCATTTTCATGGGATGTTTGGCAAAGATACAGGATGGAGGAAACCCTCTGATTTTATAGAAGTGAGAAAACTGTACCACTGATTCATACTCACATCTAAAAGTCTGGCAGATGTGACACAATACAAACTCATGGGTGAATTCACCCATATAACCAGACGGGCGTAAACTACATATTTATTGGCGATGAGCACACACTATTCAGGCTGTACTTATGCACAGCTTGTATGTATACCTATGAAAAGTGATGCACCACAATGCCTATATAACCCCTGTAACCATGAGCCAGTAAATAGTGTGTAATCCATGTAACCAGGAAGGCTGCGATCACGTGTGCTGACGGGAGTAAAGAAGGAAGTATCATAAAGAGCAAAAGTCTGCATGAGGAGGATGGTAGGGTTGGTTGATGGGTCATAAAACATAGGACTCTTCCCAGGAGACCTGTGTTCAGGACTAGTGCTGGGCAGTAACACCTTACAGTAATAATATTACTTTTCCCAGTAACAAGTAGTGTAACTACTTACGAATAAAATTTTAGTGATAATATTACAGTTACCCCAAAACCAAACAACTTATTACATCGTTACTTTTGTTAGCACATCACTACTGACTCGAAATACAACATGAGCAGACTCATTTTAGTAATCATCACGATGCGTAGGCACGTCACAAAGCAGGATGCTCGTTGGAAATGCTAACCTTAGTGAAAACTGGAAATTTTCTTATTACTTTGATTTTGATGAGAGGAAAGATGACAATAACACTGTTGCTGCAGGTAGTCGGACTAAAATTCTTACCACCGCAACCCTACACAACCAAAACTGGATCTTGATCGTGGACAGCTGCAGGCTACAAGGAAGTGACGAAACTAGAGTCTGGATATACTGTGGATGAAATGTTGCACCGTGAGTGTCTCTCCGTCTTTCATGCAAAGCCTTGGGGAAAATATCGGTCACAGGCAACAGAAAACCCCAAGATAAAAAAGAAGCTATCTAGCCTTAGCTACACTTAATGGCGATTATGATGATATTCACACAGAAGCGCACATCTGAAGTTTGGGGAGATACGCAATTACTGATTTTATAAGAAGTAATATAATGAGTTGGGGCGTCGGTGGCTTAGCGGTAGAGCAGGCGCCCCATGTACAAGGCTGTTGCCGCAGCGGCCCGGGTTCGAATCCAGCCTGTGGCCCTTTGCTGCATGTCATCCCCCCTCTCTCTCTCCCCCCTTCACACTTACCTGTCCTGTCCAATAAAGGCAAAATGCCCTAAAAAATATCTTTAAACAAAAAAAAAAAAAAAAAAAGAAGTAATACAATGAGTAGTGTAATGAATTACTGTTGGCAGGGAGTAATACGTAAAGTAACATTATTACTTTTGAAGAAGTCACGAGTAATATATTACATTTTCAGAGTAACAAGCCCAACAATGTGCAGGACCATGTGAACTTTGAGTTATTATAAGGTACGTCGTCACCATGTTTTCTTTCTGTCATCTTTTCTGTAAAATAACCTATGTAGCTTTGCTTGCCTAAACCAAACCTACATGACTTTACATTCAGTAGGTCATTCGTGGGGCAATAATTCGTTAGATATCATATGAGCTGTTGTATGAGGATATATTGCACCATTGATACTATGATGTCCAGTGGTTGATAGGAATATTGGTTGGTTTGGTAGCTTAGTAACCTCAGGTATTTGTGTTATATAATCAAATATATATATATATATATATATATATATATATATATATATATATATAAAAACACATCCTAACTTGACCACACAATTTGGGATTGCAGGAGTAATCACAGACCTTTAGCTGATCTGAAATGAGAACTTTTTTTTTGTTGTTCTTAAAAGCTTTGATTTATGCCTTTTCATACAGGGAAATTATACTATATATGGGTGGAGGCTTTTATTTGACCTCTGCTGCAATACTTACAAATACTTGAATTCACCAATGTGTACAACTTGACATGGACTTACAAAAAAGCAAACAGGTACTTGTGTGTAATAATTTCAACAGCTAATTTTTATGCTGTGACTCTGGAAAAGTTAAAAGCTAATTTAGAGCCTACACCAGTTGTACCTTGAAGAAGGTCATGGTGGATCCATCCCTCACCGCCCCGTATTCAATCCTGGTCTGCTTCGCCAGGTCGTCTGCTGAGTCGATGGGCGCATCCATTCGTTCCACAGTGAGGAAGGCAGCCAAGTTGGCCGTGTAGGAGGAGATGATGATTAAGGTAAAGAACCACCAGATACCCCCGACTATTCGAGTCGACAGAGCCTTAGGCATCAGCTCCGAGCCTGGGAGCACAGAGATGGAGGTTGAAAAAGGTTAAGAAGTAGCTTGAATCAGTGTGTGACAACCAGCATGGTACAACCAGAATGGTAAGAGGTGCAGTTTGTGCGTGCACTACGAGAAGTCAAAATAATGAAAAAGCATCAATGCTCTTTTAAAGCAAAGTCAAGTCCAAATGGGGTTATCTTTACGGCTGGATTTACACCAGAACTCCAATTGGATTTTCACCTCAGCTCGAAATTATGAATTGTGCACCTCTTCACTTGCTTGGTCTAAAACAAGAGTTGCAACAAAATTGAGATCATTGTGAAAAATCGAACAAAAAAATACAAATTAGAAAAACGAAATGTGATAGATGAGACAAAGCTACATTGTGAACATTACACTGAAAAAGAGCACCATTTTTATCCTGTCTTCTCTGTGAAAAGAAAAGAAGCACTGAAGAAAAAAAGAGGAATGTGATTATTTACCACATTTAATGGGCCAGATATTTTAAACCTTTTTTCACTGTAAGTGGACAATTGCTATACTTAATTACACTGATTCTGGAGGGTTGATTTAACGATCATGTATCCAAGATAGCAGTTACTGTTACTAAGCACAAGGTCACTGTGTTACACACACCACACATACATGCTACAGAAAAACAAAATGTGCAGGCATCCACCAGCGTTAATGATTAATATACTGTTGCATTTCTGAACTACTAAATTTGACAAATGTGGCCTGCTGTCTGCAAAATCACATCTTTTCATCAGCATCGCCAATCTATTGTGGACTGGTGTTGTCAGGGGGTTTGTTGGCCATCCAATCAGGCATGTCGGACTTATCCTGCCCATATCTCCTGCCTCGAGGGAGGTCAAGTCCCCATGAAGTGACACAGGATTGTTATTACAGGGTATGGTTTCAATTAATGGGGACTGGATCGAGGCTACGTGGAAAGGGCATTCACAGAAAATAGGAGGCGAATGTTGATGTTTTGAATTAAACAGCTTAGAGCAGAGTTTATAGCGCCAGGACCCACTTTGCTGCCGTACAGGGAGTTCATTAGACAGCTCTATGGCGATGCTGCCTTTGCTATTAGAAATCCTTTAAACCTGCAACACCTAATTTTTGGGAGTTATGTTTCTGACCACCTGACAAATAAAAGCCCAGTAATCAATCCTTTTAGCTGTCTGGCCTCTAATAAAACTCCAGAGGGAAATGTTTGTTATTTTAGATGGTAAATGTTCCACTATTTTCACCAGCTGGTACCTAACATTGTCTGTCTGCTGCCTGGTGCTGGATTAGGTAGCAGACAGTGGGATTTTTTAAAGACGCTGGTGCGAGAGCGGTGAGAGTGAACCAAAATCCCAAACAGTAAAGTTGTGGGCAGGAAAACCAAAAGCTTAAAAACTCTATAAAGATTTGTGACTAAGAGCAGTAGAGGCCGTCCTCTCTGGAAAAAAAACCCAGCATCAGTCTTACAGTGAGTTCCCCAAAATGACCGATGTTAATATACATACACAATATGAAAATACTGACTATAATCTCTTTGACTGCAAGGAAAATACCTTGTCGCATGAGAGCTCCAACACCAAACCAGAAACTGTTCAGTAAAGTGAAATTGTTCTGTATCAGAGTTGAGGATGGGTTGCATGGATGCGGGTTGTACCACTCGTATGGAGTAAACCTGCAAGACAATAAAAGAACAAAGTGAGAAATGAAAAATGTGAACAGACAAATCCTCCTATATTCATGGGGGGGTACACTGGTGACGCACTTCACTTCATTACAAGCTTCCAGTTTATCTTTGGTGCTTTCAACACTTCACACTGATTTGCATTTTGATTTTCACAAAAATATATAGCTCAGTTACAGGTTGCTAGGTGCAACCTGCCGGAGAGGGGTTTACACACTACCTGAGAGGGAGCTGAAGGGTGAGCTCACAATTACTCCCGGCCACTTAACAGGCACAACGAAAGCCAATCTGGTGGCTGACAGCCGGCCAAAGCTTGTTTTTGGTTATTTCAGAAAACCTATACAAAATTAGAAATTTGCTGAAGTACAGTCATGCTAATTCCAACCTATTTGTGATTCTTGTCATGTGAGTTTGACACAAGAGGCATGACTCTGTGTATTGTTTACAATGCTTAGTGCTGGCACATTCTCGTAAGTCCGTCTTTTGTAGTTTGCACAGTATGCAGTCACCATTTATATTTACGGTACAAGCCTGCAGCTACCCTTACATCTTTCCATCCCATCATACATCCTCTCATTATCACCAGCATCAATCCATCCTCTTACCTGGCAATCACAAAGAGCACACAGCTAACTCCAGTGCAGGCTAGCAGCACATACATCCAGATGTCCGGCGACAGGGGATTAAGGAAGGAGAACACGCCCGGATTGGTGCCGTTAGGTTTGCGGTACAGGATGCTGATACCTAACGTCATGAAGGGCTTGGAGAAGTCGATGACTTTCTCTCTGACGTATGTAATGGTCAGGGGGGCCACGGCAAGGTCTGCAACCTTGAAAAGCAAGAAGATGAAGTCAGATGCTTCAGGTAAAACAAGAACTGCTCAAGGTTGCATATGGCATCTTCCAGTATTTGTTTCTATCAATCTAACTAACAAAAGTCTTTATATCAGTGTCCAAACAATATATAAACCTTGTTGAGGTTTTGTATTCTTCTCTACTGGTGAACAAACTGTTATATTGAATAAATAAATATTATGGAAGAATATAACAGCTAAAAATGCTACAAGGGATTAAAGGTAGAGCCAGCAAGTCTGGAGAAGGATTATTGACGATATGCTGTGGAGTTGAGCACGTTAGCATGAGCCATATTCACCGTCCCTCTCACTCCCACTGGCTTTCTCTTTATACACTCATAGCCTTTCCTCTGTTCTCCGTGCACAAGCATGGGCACCCCTTGTTGCTAATTGGCTGAAACAGTGGTATGAAGCTTGGTCGGAGCCACTTTGTTTACCACCCATTTACAGAGCCAGGTCTGTGAGGCAGTATTCATTAAATTTGACCAAAAGTGCACTGGATTAGAATCACTGGCTGCATCTTTAATGGAGGAAAATAGACTGGTGATTGAATATGAGTGCAACAGGCTTCATTAAACCAATCAGCGTCAAAAGTCCTGTGAGAGAATTTAAATGCTATTTATATGTAAGAGTAAAATTCATTCATAATTCATAACTATGGCCAACCTTTTATATGTTAAAAGCCTTGTTTATATAGCCAGAGGCTCAGACCACTGATCATACGGTGCCATGGCTCCAACTGATATTATAAAAGGCAGCGACGTGATTTTTTTGGTCTGTAAACACATCACAGTGCAAACAGGCTTTGTTACCATCTGTGAACTCAATTATAGACTACTTTGTTGATTCAATGCGAATGCATGATTTTTACCCACATCACAAGCCTTCAAGTGACACTATTTTTCGAGAGAGCTGATTCATGACGAGGTGGAGCTTTAATTCATTTTTGGTACATTTTGGTACCCAAATTTCACCTGGTCTGGAACAAAATAGTCAGGAAGAAAAGTAACTAAGCACATTTATACAAGTACTGTATGAGTATTTCCATTTTATGCTACTTTAAACTTCTGCTCCACTACATTCATTGACATCTAGACTTACTACTGACTTTGTTAAGGATTTTAAAGTATAAAAACCTATTATAAGCTTATAAAATACAAAATTAATACAAGATTAAACCAGTGGCCACCAAACTTTTGGACATGTAACCTCTTAAGGCTAGTTCACATTACAGGATTTTCACCCTTGATCTTGAGAGCCACCTTGGGTAAGAGGTGAGTCGGCAGATAGTCTGCCACGACGAGTCCTCATGTGTGAACAAGCCTACGCGCAAGTCGTCCCCTCGTCTGCGACTGGGACTGGATATCTGGCATGCCAGAAAACTGGAGAAGTCTGACACTACTGAAGAAGAGCATCAGCCAATGAGAGGCGGGATACGTCCCACGTCAGCACGCAGGAGGACGGAAGAAATGTGAGGAGGACAAGCCGACAAGCCACAACAACAATCACGGGGAGCGTGTTGTGTTTGAACCCAGGCCATGTTGACAAGTAAAGTTTAGCGCCGGGGAACTTCATAATATCCTGTTTGGTTCACGCGTGACAAAACGTAGTTTGGTGACGTCACCGCGTTATCTGGGCCTCTGTGGGCAAGGGCTCAGTGGAGAAATCTTGTGGTGTGCACACACAGGTCGTAATGCAGTGGGCCAGACTTCCGATGACAGAAACACATGTCGCCAGGTATGAACACTCAAAAGATGATGATAGTCTCCGCGACTCAAGACTGGTCGGCCAGTAGTGTAATGTGAACTCGCCTTTACTGAAAAAGCTGTAATTAGCTGGGGCCCCTTGTCATGTTTCAGATGTGTATGAAGTATTAGCAGTTCCTCCAAAGAGAGAGATTTCTCAATGAAATATTGCACAAAAAGTCCAAAATAGTAAAAAAAAAAAAAATCAATGCAGATTTGTGCGACAGAAATTATGCCATAATCATCTCCCTGCCCTTCAGATTTATTTTATGACCCCCCCCAAACAACCTGTATTAATAAATTTAAAGTAGCTCCAACTCGACCTATAACAGCAAAATTCAATGTGACCGCTGATGCAAAAGCATTAATCTAATAATGTCATATACAAAAATATATATCAGTTCAATGGGACATGTTTCTGCAAAGTCAAAAGTCAAAATCAATAAGCCAGGGTTATGCTCAGATGTTGCTCAATAACCCAATACACCTCTTGGCTAACTGACATACGTAGTGCGACTGCTGTAAACTCACGTGATCAATCAGCTCCCGCACCATCCCGTTCCATTCTCCCTTGTCATTCTGGGCACCATATTTCCCATCAGCCACCAGCCTGACTTCATATGTAAAGCCTAAGATATTGGAGAGCTCTTTCAAAAGGTCAAGACAGTAACCCTCGAAACGATCGTTCCCAGTTAGCTCCTTGTCAGACTTTTTATGCATCACATATGGATTTTCCTGTAGAGCAAAAGAAAACACAGTGTTTCAGTGTCTCCAAGGCATATCATTATTCTGATTTAATTATGTCTATGCTAAGTGCTGAGTTAAAGGCAGTGGATAGGATGAGTGGCGTGAAGTCTAAACACCAAAAAACAGTTGTCTTTTAATTAATATATCTGAATATTCAATGACTTTGAAGACTATATTTTCTTCTATCTATGCTATATTTTCTCTGTGTGCAGAAAAAGACAAAATTGTGAAAATCCAAATTCAAACTACCCAACTCAGCAACAATATCCCTCTCCCCTCTCATTAAATTCTCATCTGCTGTCCCCCTATCTGCGCTCTACACATCCCATATGCACTCCCCTCCTTCTCCCTATGCTGTCCTCTGTTTAACCTTCCTCCTCACCAGTATCGTGGTGACAATAAGAGTCCTGTTAGCCAGAGAGTCTGTCACATTGTTATTCTTGTCTCGGCTGGACTTCTCCGTCAGGTTCATTCCCTTGTACGAGTTCCACACAGCAATCTAGAAAGACAAACAGAGCTTTCGATTTTTTGAGCCACGTTTTGTGCTTTGACCAGAGGAGGTACTATAGGAGACAAAGGTGAAGTGTATAGATAGTTACTCATGTTTAAGCTTTGAATTTGACTGTATTTGGATCGTTAATGATCACTGACCGCTTGCTGTTAAAAGGAAAAAAAGCTATTCTCTTTTATCTCTGACACCACATATACAGAGCCTGATTTAGTCTCTAAGTCTTAACAGGAAATTAGAAACTGCTCCGATACACCGCATATTAATCATATTTTCTGATTCGTCGAACAGAAAAATGAAAAAGAAGTGTGGAGGTTAGAAGACACTCCTGGCTCATTTTCAACCTTCTGCTCCATTCACTATCCTACAACTTTTCCCTTTGCACCGCGTTGCTCTGATGATTCTGGGCAAAGTGCTGAAAACTCCATTTTAAGTACAGTGAATATGAAAATGAAGATAAAGTTTGCAGTTTGGAGCTGCTGATTGTGTGAGTCAGGTAAAAGTTTAGAGCCATTATGGCGCTAACCGATATTCCTGTGGCGTGCAGCGATTTATCTGACTCTCGGGTATTGAACATAGTGTGCGGCCAGAACAACAAAGCCGTTTTTTGTGTGATGATGAATTATTGCTTTGGATTGGCATGGACCTCTGGTAGCATTCATATTTTATTCTGTTTGAATCTGTAAAATACACAAATATATATGAAAAATAGTGAGAAGTTTCGATTACAACTGTCAGATAATGTATTTTGTGCATATTGTTACCTGAATATAGAGCTGAAACAATAAGACAATAATTCCCCCATAAATCTGCAACTATTTAAATAATCAAATTAACAATTTTAATAATTTTGAAGCAAAAAATAGGAACATGTCCTTAGGTTTGTGTTGCTTATGTTATAATAAACTGAATATCTTTCAGTGTTGATCAGACAAAACAAGAGTTTGATGACATTACATTGGGTTTTAGGAAATTCATTTTTCCATTTTATAGACCAAATGATTAATTGAGAAAAAACCCACACAGTAACTGACAATGAAAATAAGTGTTAGTTGCAGCCCTACTTGAATATGATGATGAGGAAATCACACCAGCAGGGACGGTATGAATGAAGAAAGGCAGGATTCAGACAGGGATCGGGGGGGATGGATGGAGGACGTCATGTTGTCTGCCCTCCACACTGTCACAGTAACTGTGAATGAGAGTGTCCGGTTCAACGGACCAGGCGGTATAATCCAGACAGTTATCAGATTAGAACAGGCGTCTGGCAGCTGGATTGAGACCCTTTCAAATCCCCTCAACTGGTTAAGAGCTGAGCAAAGGTCAAGGGGGCGCAGGACATTGATGCTATAAAGTTAAGTGCATTAAATGATCAAGTCATCATTGTTAAGAGAGAACTGAAGCTTTCGTCTGTTTCATATTCAGTCTGTGCACAAAAAAGTAATGATTTGGGGTATTTTCAGTCAGAAACAATGGCCCCTTCATAAGAGGATGAGTAGCAGTGAACGCATCAGTACCTCTTATTAAACCAAGCACTACAGAATGTCTTATTTTTCCCAATTTATTTTGCAGAAAAAGGCTATGCGGGATTACCTATTGGAAAAGATAACATGCTTTTCACTCCCCATTACATTCTATCTTATTCTGTTCCCCCAGTCAGACAGACTGACAGAAAATGTGCTCACTTATAACCTCGCTAAAAGCACTCCATATCTCCACCGTAGCACTTTAGCAGGGATCCACTCTGTGCAGCAGTCCATAAATCTGTCTTATCTCTGGACACCGTAGATGAGGAACACAGTGAATGGGATTGGATTTAATTAATTGTATTGTCCCCAATCTCAAAGATAAATGGGCCGAGCGTGAGCAATATTTTTGGAAGTGTGGAGGGTATTTTGGGCTCCGATATTGTGCTGTTCCACATAATCTAGTTTATGTTGTAGATTGGGGTTATTTTAGGAAATATCATCCTCATGAAACATCAGCTGCACGATTAGTCAGTTTGAAGTTTAAGAAATAAGTCATCTGACCCAGCCAATGAGATCAATGCTAAAATATAGCCTGGGACCACTGCACAGCATACAGTCATCATCTTTTAAACCCCTAAGTCAAGGATTTACTGTGTATAGCCTTGCAAATTTATCATGCGTACCACAGCGGCTCCCAACAACAAAGTGTGCTATAAAAACTGACAGGAATTCTCTCTCATACGCTGGGAGTAAAATGTTATCTATGAATCCTAAAGCTCATCTCCATCCAGAACCAAATCAGACTGGAAAACCGTTACCACAGAGAGGGAGACTCACTAAGCCAGGCTGAGGAAGCTGAGAGGAAGGGGAGAAAAAAAACAACTTATTTCTAGAAGGTCGACAACTTTAAGAGAAAATACTTTATTTCCTTGGAGACTTTGACTTTGTTTAGTCCCATCATCCTCTTCAGAGTGTATTTAACACTCCAGTGCCCAAGAACTAACACGACTGCAACGGACTGATAATTCATTTTTCCATGACCATAAAGTCAAGCGTTTTATGTGATGTGCTTACCATGTTGTGGTATACCGTCTGAGGGGAGGCTTTTGAGGGCTAAAAGTCCTGAATGGAATTAAAATTA
The DNA here is from genome assembly GCF_006386435.1 of Epinephelus moara. NCBI lineage: Eukaryota > Metazoa > Chordata > Actinopteri > Perciformes > Serranidae > Epinephelus > Epinephelus moara. Next base: position 14,714,298 of record NC_065508.1, on the reverse strand, counting down.
CAGTATAAATCACTGCGTCTGCACCTTGACAGGTGCTGCCTGCCTCCCTACCTGTCTGTCTGACAACTGAGGCAGACGGAGAGGAAGAACTTTGCCAACTTCTGTCAGTAAACTATGTGTTTGATGGAGACGAATTAATTCAACATTCCTTCTTTCACTCAACAAACACTTGGTGCGAGGCTGATAAGCAGAGGCAGTAAAGAATATTTAATATGCACTTTGGTATTTACAGTATATATTGTGAAACTAAATTAAGAGGTTAAGAACAAAGCTGATAAGCTTTTTTCATTTCTTTCCCTTATGTTCATTATTATGTTTTGTTTGTCACTATGTATTATGTTTTTAAAGGAGCTGTATGTGACATTCAGAGCATTAATATAACTATACAATTAATACATAGTGGAGAAATGGCAATGAGCAGAGAGTGAAGTCATGCTAAACTGTGTGTGTGTTGTAATCCAAGCTTCTCTGCTTATTAGCGTGGTAGCCAATCCATCCACATGTGCATGTTAATGCAGGTAGAGTCTCTGTAATTGTTTCAGCTGTAGACTCTTGGAAGATTAACCAATGAGCTAAAAGAGTTTCAAATAAAAATCAAATCAAATATCCCACTGGCCAGCTAATCACCACTGTTCTGCACTGCTCTAATACAGTGGTTACCGCTGATAATGCCATCCTGACCCATGGCCTCATCCTAACGCCCACCCTTTGGTTAAACACTAGGTGAACAACACCCTTAGCTCTGTGAGCACTGTTGCTGTTGTTAGCATTGTCTGCACTGCTAGCATGGTTAGCTCAGGCTCTCTTGAAGCGCTCCAGCCTCAAAGCCAATTTTTGTAGTGGCCAAACAGTGTAATTACACCCATCATATGATGTGGCTCAAAAAGGCTTTTTCGCATTTACTTACATGGCGATGCATTTTTTTGAGTGTCATGACCCCTGTGAAAGGACTCGTTTCATTATCAGGATCTGATCCATTCGTTCCTATAACATTTGGATAGTCTGAAAGAGCTGCACAAATTAAATCACTTTTATCCCCCTTCAAATTAGAGGAGCAGTGCAGAAGTGCTGATCATCTGGGTAATTTGACTTTTTTGCCTTCAAGCACCACTGACCAACTTTCATAGAAATGATTCTGCCCTGCCTTCAACACTGTTTCCAGTTTTTATTATAAATTTTAAATGAATGGGTTAGCTGCTGGCCAGCTCAGACGACTCCATGTTGAGTACTGTGTGCAGAACACCTGAGTCAGATTTTGAATTGTAGATATGCTCTGACTGTCATATAGAGCTTAAAATATAACTATTTAAATGTAAAAATAATAATACTAAAAATAATATAAAGCATAAATTTAATCTTAACATTTAATTTAATTTGCCATAGAAAGTCTCGATGCCCGACTTTGTCTCCTCTGCTCCCTCTTGGCTGCAATTAAATACTGCTAGTGTATATGACTGCCATAAAAGTGTGAAGGCAGTCCAACAGTGAAGCACATTAAAAGTAGTGGACTGAAAAATCTCCGCAAAAGTGAAGGATGGGTAGGATAAATTCCATTATTTCTTTCTTGTTTCTCACAGCCACCACCTGTGGCCTTACATTACATCAAGTGAAACTGCAGGACTTACTTCTTAATCCAACTGTGTATTGTTATGTCTATCTAAACAATGGTGTATATATATTTTATTTATTTCTGCTGATAAAGTTTTGACAAGTGTCAGAGCAATGCCTGGACCCAAACACGGGGAGAACTGAAATGTCAAATACATGGCATTGCTGTACACAAAATCAGTGAAGAGAAACAAGGTTGACAAGGCAAGGAGCACGGAGGTGCGTGGCATACAGAGTGAGAAAAGAGGGGAGACGGAGGAGGAGGGGGGCCAACAACAAAGGCTTCGACCAAACATGGCACTGGCACAAACCTTGATCCACCTTTTCGTGAGGCGACTTCCGCCCTCCACAACACCCTTTTGAAAATGTGAAGAGGGCAACGCGAAGCACAGACAGTGTGGAAAGAAATAATCAGTTGTTGCATTATAAATATTCATGACCGGAAAAGTCTTCACCAAATAAAAAATGTGTGGATGGAAAACAAATGGGAAGCAAAATCTCCACAGCACCTCTCTCTTGCACAGACACACACACACACACACACACACACACACACACGCACACACACACACACACATGCACACGCACGCACGCACAGACACACACACACACGCCTTAATGGAATGAATCAGCCAGTGGAAGCAGCATGAGAGTGGTGTAATTGGCTGTTTTAGGCCCCTGTGCTCACCCTGGCTGTGCCGTCCTCTTTGAGGCTGATGATGTCCAAATCAAAGTCTCTCCTCAGGCCATCTGTCTTATTAAGAACAATGTGCCCTGTCAGTCCATCCCACTGTGCCTACAGAGGAGAGCCACAGAGGGAGAGAGAAGTGGGAGATTGTCTCAAATGGCGTCTGAGTGCGTAGTCTCATTGACGCTCTGGAGCAGACTCCCAGGAGGAGAAATGAAGGAGATCGAGGTAGAGAGAGAAGTCAGTGTTGATGACGGATGGCTGGAAGATATCAAGTGAAGACTGGAAGATGGCTACAGGTTGTTCTGTGGTACAATTTCAATATGCATGAAAGTTTATGTTCATGATAGCGAATAACTGTATTTCCATGCATATTCATTCCATCTTTAAAGCAGGGGTATTAAAATAATTAATATAAGTTGGAATGCGTGCTGTGCATAGCAACTACTAGTTTATCAATTCTCACATACATTACAAGTCATCTACACCATGTGCACACAGCGTATTTTACAAGCTGCTATATTGTTACACACGTTACAAACCTAAATGGCTTCTCTAAATTTGCCTGGCTGTCTGTAGACCTGTTCATTTCAAGCACCCGATTTCATATCCTGCACAAAATGACTCAATAACATTTTCTTTTTTCGTCTATCTAGATATTCTCATTTTTCAGGCTGTGGGCCAAATTTGACCCACAATATGGTGCTGGATGGCGCACTGACCATTCTGTAATTCACGATGAACATACTTTGATTCACACTGGGAATTTTTTTGTACTTTAAATGTAAATGAGGCGCCAGAGTTAAGAAAAAAGTATCATAATAGAGCTCCTTTATCATAAAAAAAGTGCCAAGGGAGGTTCAACCATGCCCAGGCTAATCCCTGAATGTCCTCAAATCCTAGAAATGCCCCTGTACACACCTGACCTGTGCGGGGCTGCTGCAACTGGATTTCCCTCTTGGAAAAGAGGGGTGAGGACAGCAAACTTCAAAAGGTTGGAAGCAGGCAATTCATTTATTATATATATGAACACATATTATTAATGCTTATTTATTCACTGGACCCTGGTCTTCTGGCACTTTGCAAAGTGGCCAGCGGGCAAAGCAGGTTGAGTATCCCTGCTCTGTTCTTTCATGTGACACATAACATGTTTTTGTACTGTTTGTTTGCAGCATAGGTCAGCTAATTTTGGATGATTTCTAATACCTTACACCGAGGTGAATCAAAAAATGTTTCTCTTCTTATTTTGCTCCATACCCAGAGAGAGAATAAGATAGGTATACCTCAACATATAATAAAAACTTGAGTGGTGCCATGTTACACCAAGCCACTGCTATCCTCTCCTAATTCAGCTTATACGGTATAAGATAAACTTTATGTTTTGCTATAAGCCATTTTTCCCCTTCAGAACAAGTAAGTCTTGAAGTGGAATTTGTCAAAATGCTAAAATTGAGGTTATTATACAGTCACAGACATGGTGCAAAGAATAGCAAGTTTTATTTCCTGCGTGAAAATTGAGAAAATAATAGATCTTTTCTGGGTGCCCTTCAATTTTAGACAGCTAGAAGTAAGAAGAGTTCCTCATGACAGTAAGTTTTCCTGCTTCATTTTCCAAGCGAAGGAACATGTCTGGCAGCAGAGACATTATAAGTTAAATGAGAAATATCAATCAAAATAGACTTAGAAATATCAGCAAAACACATAAACTGAATGTGAGAGACACCTTTCTGTGGTTACAGTGATGAACATTTCTGCAAGGAGTCAACATTTTAAATCCAGGATATTACTGACTTTTACTGTGCTTTCTGTCGTGAAATGATGTGCACCGAAATGGCATTCAGTTAATTTTGTCCACAGAAGCTCAATGACTATTGTGTACCACAATAGCTGGAGGGGAGAGAAAACACGCAGGTTATAGTGCCCAGGATTTAATTTCAGCCATTGAAATGAAAGCTGTGTCCTCATATTCTGCAATCTCTTGTCTGAAATGTTTTTTAATTGAGTGCTGTGTGAGACATATTACTGGTTCTTGCAATCAAAAAGGCTCTTATCTTGTGATGAATGGCGCAGGAGGACACATGCTTCAAAGGATGGGCAGTGGCAAACAAAACAAAGAGCTCATGAGGAGAGAGACACTGACATGCAAAGAAAAGAGAAAGAGGGTGAGGAGAAGGAGGATGGGGGGGGGCATGAAGAGGAAAATATGAGTGAGGGGATTGAGTGAGAATGTTCCCTCTCCATGGCGGGCAACGGTCCTTTGCTGGATTTAAGACTTAAGAGATCAAAACACTCATGCATCAAAGGCCTCATTTCTGTCTGTAGGCATCCAGCCTGACAGTCAGGCCAAACAGCATGCTTTTAACTTATAAGTACATAAATAGCGTACATTTTCATGTTGTGTACTTTCAGAAGCAAAGCATGGCCTGTCAGAAGGGACCTACAAAGTAACATCCAGCCTGGGTGAATTGCATGTCTGCAACAGAGGCATTACGTGGGAAATTTGAAGGATCTCGAGCTCAAGGAGCACTTTCAAAACACATCATTAAAAATGCATGGTGGTCAAGCTAAAAGCAACAGGGGTGTCTTAAGTCATGCTGCTGATGTAACAGGGTTTTTAGTTCTCTGTGATCCATGGCCATATCTGACACCGACCTCTTTGAAAAGGTTCATGAAGCGTGGCCCGAAGCGCCAGGGTTTGTGGCGGTGGCACTGCAGGGAGCTGACGGTCATCTGAGTGGCCCGCTGCGACGCCACGGCAACCATGAACACCGCATCGTACATCAAGGCCGCATCTGTCTGCAAAGGAAGCAGTGAGAGGAAGAGGTCATTGAGATTTTTTCTCTTGCACCAAACGCTCAATTTACAGCTGAATTACAGTAAAAAGTGGACAGAGCACGAGTTTAAGAATTTATTCAGGCAAACTGTGTCATCAGAGAAGTAAACAAGGTATAACAGAAGTGTAGATATAATGATGGAACAAATATAACTGAGGAAATCTGAACATTGTTAAAAATGAAAAGGAAATGACTAAACATTTATTTTCTGAATGTCAGTACACATCAGGATTCTGAAAGAAAATTGAGGAATGTTTTTAAACTCAAACCAATCATTCAGTTGAGCTGGAAGCCAAAGATGTAATTTTATACCATGAAGGCAAAAATTTAGAAAGTTCAGCAGACTGTCAACATTTCAATTTTAGTGGGGGAATTTCACATGCATAAAGCCAAGTTCTCAAAGTCTCACCCATGCTTTGAATCTTTCAGGACTGAATTTAGAAAGTAATTTGACTCTTCTGAAATTATAAACACTAAGAAATGTGCTCAAAAAGTTAGTAAGCTAAGAGAACTTTTTGGAGAAATTTGATTTATTGCCTACCTTTTCTGTTAAGTTATCATTACATATTGTTGCCTTTTATTTAATTGTTTTAATTTATTTTTTTTTACTTTATCACATTTACATTATGTCCTATGTCTTTCATCCATTTATATATTTATTTTATTTATCTATTTATTTTTTAATTTTATTTTACTATAACAGCCGTACCTTTTATCTATCTGTTTTTATTTTTAATATGATTTTTGTTTTTGCTATATCACATGTACCTTTTGTCCTTTGTCTTTATCTATTTTATTCTATTTTATTTTATTTTATTTTACAATATCAGCCATACCCTTTATCCATCTATTTTTTTTTTTCTTAATTTTATTATCATACATATATATTTATATGTATGTATGTAAAACTGAAGACTACAGCTTTAATATTATTTTTATGATGCTGAAATACAATTCAGCTGCAAAGATTTAAAGCTGAGCAGGTGCTGGCAATTTACAATTAAATGACCACACGCACGCAGCATACAAATGTGCGTTATTGGCTCTCAGCTGCGATGGTGTTTGTACTGTTAGTACTCAGTGATGCAAAATAAGAGTCAGGGGCTTACAGTCATGATCCCGTCCATCAGGCCACTCTCTTGTTTGGGACCCTGCAGTCTTTCCATGGCCCATTTGTCCATGGTGGAGGCCACCCACGGGTCATCAACATTTAGCAGTCTGAAGCCCGTCATGTTGACCCCGCTGTAGCGGTACGGCTCCAAGTCCAAGGCAAACAAATCCTGCAAGGTAGCAGAGGAGAGAGAGAGACGAGGAGCAGGAGGGAAAAAAGGATGTACCGGTTTGGTTTTATATGAGATGGAGAGTTAAAGACCAGGACAGAAATTTAAGCTCTAGTTGAGGGTGTAACTTTCTCAGCTTTTTACTGTGAACTGATGAACCGCACCGACATTTTTTAACATTCTCCGTAAATCTGACCAGCCGGTCGAAGGCCAAATGAGCTCACAAAAGATGAGCTGGTTTTACTTGTCTGCTATCTCCCATGAAACAACTTTTACAGTTTTCTAACTCACCAAAGTCGTGAAGAAGAAATGATAGTACTCCGTCATCATTCCCATAGATGAAAGCTGCAAAATGAGAAGAAATAAAGTAATAAAAGAAAATGCCAGACCATATTGCCTATTTCAGATATGATGAGTTCTACAGTGCTACGGCTACAGTCACACATATCTTTGATAACAAAGTCATTTGGCTGGTTGTTTATTTAATTTTCTGACGTTCAAAACAGAGGGTGCAACTATACATAAATAAGAACAAAAGTATTCATGAATTTCACCATGCCTTAGTTTTAAATGAAACAATGTGTGACTTACTAAAGAGGCCAATTAAAGTTATGTCCTTTGAAGTCGTTAATGATTTGCAATATAGATAAAAATAACAAGAACTACAATTCGAAATGAGGTTGTACAAAAACGTGTGAGGACTAGAGATGTGGATAAAAGTCCTTTCACTGTTCATTTCATCAGGCATGTAGGGAATTTATGCACACAAGGACGGCCACAAATACGTTTGTCAGCATGTCTGTTCATTTCATAAATCATCAGCTACCGCACCTCACCATCTGTGTTCAATTAGCTAAACGGTAACAAATCCATGGGATGGGAAATTAGTTGAGGTCCATTTAAATTCAGACTCTGATAAGGAAAGCGCTATTTCATCCTTTTTATTATCATATCCTTAAATGGCATTAATGTCATTCAAATGTAAGCCGTAATAAGCAAGGTAATAAGGTGTTGCCCCCAAAGGACACTTAAACGTGTTGTAAAATCTGTATGAATCTAATTAATCTAATGTAAAGACACTTAGATCAATCTTTATGCACACCTGCTTGAGGAGCTCTGAAGCCATACGATAGGAGCAGTCGAAGAGAATGAAAAATTCCTTGTCTTTCTTCAGTTCCTTAAGCAGTGGTCGGGCATCTTGGTTACCTGGGGTCAGCTGGCGGATCTTGATCTTCAGGTTGAACTTTGCTGGAGCCTTGATCAGCTCCTGCATCCGCATCAGACCTACAAAAAATAGCAATCAGACATTTTATTTATCCATTCTTAAACATTTGCTTTTCCCTCTTCTGCTGCAGGAAGGTGACGGGTCAGGGTCAAGGAGGCTTCAGCAGGGCATATGCTTGCTGTAATGGTAACTTGGACCCCTATCCTTTTCACTGCATCACCCTGTTGCACAACACACAACTTAGCATCTTGCATCTTCTTCTACTTTGTTTTTAAAACAATCAAGGGCAAACACACACCTGTGCTGTATAGCCTGTGCACACACCCTAACATCCTGTAGCCTGCACATGTGTGTGAACAACAGCGTGTAATTGTACAGGTGTGTGTCTGCATGACATTTCAGGATAATACATTTACGATCGAAAATAAAAAGTAAAAAAAAAAAAAAAATCCATAAACTATGACATTTCAACAGCGGCATTTCATACTCTCTGGGTCATGGGCAGGGACTCTATACAGGACACACAGCTGGATTTCAGGCCGTCAGCACTGTGGTTTGGCTCTCTGCAGCGTGAAAGAGGCAGAGAGAAGGAGCACTGGCAACTGTTTGATATGAGGCACTCGCGCCCTGTCACAGATTGGGTTCACTAGCCAGCACGAGGAAGGTGACTGAGGTAGACAGTGGAATTGAATTTTGTGAGTAATTAGAACTTTGACATATGAATATATTGTAAGGTCCAGGAAACACAAGCCAGCACTTTTGACCTCTTCTGCCTCTCCATTCTTTACTTAAATGTCACACAGTGTTACAGTTGATATCCAGTAATATCATTAGCAAAATGCAGTCTTCAGTCAGTTATTAACATATTCAGAAAAAGGGGGATTTTTTTTTCAGGTGTAGAGCTGGGTGATACATAGCTAGAATATTGATATCACAAGACAAGACACTGTGTGGGATATTGGCTATTTTAATATGTTGATTAAGTTGCTATTGAATGTGTGTTTTCCTCGTCTTCAAGGAATACCTTACCCTTAAATGACCATTTAAATATCAATTCACCTTGTGCTATGTTGAATCCGGGAGGAAAACTAGCCTCATTCAAAACTCTGCAGCTCAGCTACTAATCAGAACCAAGAGGAGAGAGCACATCAGGCCAGTCTTAGCTGCCCTGCACTGGCTTCCTGTTACATTTAGAATTTATAAAAAAAAAAAAACCCTACATGGGCTGGGACCAAGCTACATTGCTAACTCCCTTGTTAACTATTTGCCTTTGAGAACAATGCGATCATCTGCTGCTGGTTTACTGGAGGTTCCCAGCAACAGAAGGAAGATTGAGGATGCAGCCTTTGTCAACTACACCCCAAAGATATGGAACACACTACATTTAGATATCAGCGAAGCGAGCTCGCCAAATAATTTTGGGAGAAAACTAAAAACGTATCTATTAACTTTAGCCTTTAAATAGCTCTGACTTTCCTAATGCATTTCTGATTTTCACATGCTACTGTACCTCTTTAAAAATTTTGTATCTTGTATTTCATCTTATGATTTCTTTATGATTTTAAGATTTATGGTCTTTAATCACTTTTTTTAAGTGTCCCTGTGAAGTAATCAGTGCTTACACTGCCCTTATTGTAAAGCACTTGTGCTGCATGTCTTGTGTGAAAGGTGCTATATAAATAAAGTTTATTGTTATTATTACTGTTATCAAATAATTCAAACACTTTCTCTGATAAACTGAATTGAATTGAAGTCATAGGCGAACCTGTTTAACAACAGCAAAATTATATCAAAACACTCATTTACAAACTCTCACACAACTTGTGCAGAATAATCCAAGTCTCATTTATCCAGTCATATGCTCAGTGCTTCTCAGACAGACAGCCCTTTCCAACAAGCAACTGTCCTGAAAGTGAAAATTATCTGTGTTATCTTCAAAGCCAGACTCGACTGACAAAAACAGTAATTTTACCTTGCTGAACAGAGGAGCTGGTGGTCTGCCATTGCCTTGATCAGTTAGTTAATTAGTGTTATTGTGTGACTTTGTTTTAAAAGGTTAATTCAGATTCACCAGAGTTGCATTATAAAACTAATAATATACAGATCGACACAGCCCCAATGTTTTTCAGGGTGAAAGTATTTTTTTTTTCAATAGATAGGTTTAATTTCAATTCAGTCACCTGTCGGAAAGAACTGTCAATTTGGTAGGTACTGAGCATACGACTAAAATGAGACTTGGATGCCAGGAAAAGGTTTCTTCACAAATTCAACATTACCGTATCCCTGTATCAACTTCAAAAGTTACAGTGGCAATCTGACTGATAAAAACAACTGGAACCTACCTGTGCTGTCCTCATAGACCACCGTCAGCTTCCGCCATTTGAAGAAAGTTACCACGTCCAGGATGGCCCTGGCGATGGCGGTGTACTCAGGATACAGGTTGATGAAGAAGGTGTCTTTGTTGTCCACTGACGGGTGTTTCCAGCGGGTCTGAATGTGAGGGACCTCCAGAGCATTGCAGATCGACTGAACAGCACTGACCGAGGAGCTGTGAGAAGGGCCGAACACGGCGACCACCCCGAGAGCTAGTTGGTCACACACTGGCGGTAAAAAATCAGATGGTTGTTGTTACAGTTTGTTGAGACTGTTTGTCAGAGTCTGATGCAAACCAGTTTCACTTTCTATGTATGTTTAAATAATATGTTTTTTAAAGGGATTGTTAAGTTTGGGAACTGTATTTCCTTTTTTACCCAAAGATAGACAAGCACACACTGTTAGCCTAAGTTGTTAGAGTTAAATGGCGACACTAATCATTAGTTGCCCTCAGTGGTATATAAAGAACATATTTTTTTCAGTAGTTAGGGTTTAATGTTTTGTTTATGTAATTAGAAACTTAATTACATAAATACATCCCTGTTTCGGGAATTTGAAGGTTGTGCATTTCCGTACCTTTAAGAGATGCTATCAATCCCCTGTATCCAGTAATTAAGCCAGGTTATGCTAATCCTATTGATTCAACAAACCTACAAACTGCATGCAGATACATTAAGATGCATCTATAATTTGTTCCACTTTGGATAAAAGGGAAAAACAGTAAATAACCCTCAAACCAAAGTATCCCTTTAAAAAGTTCTTATTTTCCTTTAGTGACGGAGCTGCTAATTATTTCAGAGCACTTCCTGCCCAGAAAGGACACATGAATGATTTAGGCTATTATGTTGTCATCTCTTACAGTAATAACAGGTAATTTCTGAAGCCTCACAGAGCTACGTGTTCATTTCCTACCTCTTCTGGAAGCCTCGAATCCATCAAAGAGATTGATCCTCTGAATGTCGTAGGTGAGAGTAGTGTTGGGCATCAGGGTCTTGTTGCGGTTTATGTTATTTACAGCAAACTTGAACGCCAGCTCGTCCATACTCACTAACTCACTCTCCCGGGTCTCAAAAATACCACCTGCACATGGAGATTGAGGACAGAGACAAAGACACTGTCACTGCAGTCCGGTGATAACAGAGATTAAATTGATGGATTTTGTGCTCCCGTGTGGGTTGAGAAATTCTGCCACCTTTGGTTAAAAAGAAAGCATTTCAAAACCCACCATACGGCACAACAAAGCAAGACAGTGCTTCCAAAGCATCTTACAATATCATTGTTAGGATTGTTCAGAGAGGAGAATACACTGAGGCCTTGAGTATTCTTCTTATTTGAAGTGAACCCACAAACAGTCCAGGCTGGTTTTGGTGAGGCTGTGAAAACAAAACTATGTACAAAACAAAAAACAAAACAAAAAAAAACTTTAAAACTTTTCAAAAGAACGAAACAAGACCCATTAATCGGCAACAGAAAAGTTAGGTCGAGCCCATGGCTACTGACAGCAAGGATCCAGCAGGTGTGCACCTAAATTGAATCAACTTTAACGCCAATTAGGAAGCACTTTTCAGAAGCCTCTACCCCTTGCTTTTAAAAAGGAAGCTCCTGCTACAGACAAACCAGTCAAGTTAGCCCATAATAAATAAAGACATCAAGAAAAGAAATCATTATTCAAATTGTCCTAACACCGTAGCATTGACAATACAGTACTTAAATAGCATATTCCTTTCAGCAATAAAAACCTTTGTACAGTCTGAGTTCCCTCTTTAAAGCCTATTGGAAGCTCTTACTTCCTGTTTGGCAGTTTGGACACATGAACAGCAGGTCATATGATGAGAGCTCAAGCAACAAACTTTTTTTATTAATTGAGGCTGCAAATAATCAATTACTTACTTTGAATTTAATGTAACAGTGAAAAAAATTGAATTATCCCTCTGGGATTAATAAATATATTTTATTACTATTATTACGCTAACATGACTCAGCCACAGAGTTAGCAGGTTAGCACCATAATAGGCATGACTGTACTCATTTAGCCAACAGGCAGCTGTACTGTTGATGGAACTATGCTTAACTGGATACTGAAAACTCATGATGACAGATTAAAGGATAACTTCGGTATTTTTCAACCTGGGCCCTATTTCCCCATGTGTATGTGCGCATATGATTCATAGGTACAACTCAAATGCGTCCCGTATAAGTTTGCGCATTAAAAGTGCTTTTTTCGCCACTGACCAGTTCAGACCGCCAGTGCTATCTCTGTAAATAGCATACTAAGCATTTCCCTTACCCTTCACCTCCTCCCGGCTGTGTGTGACGTCATCTCGCGAGAGCTTTGCTTGTTGCTGGAAGAAAACAGAGGAGCCATGCTGAGCACCGCTCAGAGTGGCGCTGGTTGTCCCGGAGTACAGTTGAGAGTTTTACTGCATCGATTGATGCTTATCCGAATTGCAAGAACAGGATGTCGCGCAACACCCCGTATGGCTTTCATAGGCTGCCTTTGTCGGACGGCGAGATGCTGAAGTTGTGGCTAGTTGTGCTACAAATGGATGCTAACACTGTCCAGACACTGCGCCTTGCAGACCATCGGGTCTGCAGTGCTCACTTCTCCCAAGATGACTACTGCCAGCCGAAGAAGAGAAGACATCCAATCCCGAAACACCTCTTCCTCAAGAAAACGGCTGTCCCACGAGTAGAGAGAGCTACAGACACAGTGGAGGTAATGTTATATAAACAATGTTCGAAACGCTTAATATGCTATTTACAGAGATAGCACTGGCAATCTGAACCGGTCAGTGGCGAAAAAAAGCACTTTTAATGCGCAAACTTATACGGGATGCATTTGCCCCCATATCTACCTTGCGGCTGCCAGCTGTATCTGCCTCCCTCAATATTGAACCAATTTTAAAACGAATTGTACCTATGAATCATACGCACACATACACATGGGGAAATAGGGCCCAGGTTGAAAAATACCAAAGTTATCCTTTAATGAGTGGGACATAAAAGTAAAGCAAAATCTTTGGGTCTGTATCTCTCTACATTAATTTTCTTTTAATTCTTAATACTTTTCATCTTAGAACAGGGATGTAAAATATACGGCCCAGAGAACAGAACCGGCCCACCAAAGGGTCGAATCTGGCCCACTGGATGACCTTGCCCACCTCGTAGTGATGCACTTGTGAAAGCTAAGAGATGCCAGGTTTCAGGAGCAAGATAAAGACTGAATAGCTTTTTTTACCCATGTAAAATGGTGCTTCAGAGGCTTTTCCACCACAACCAAAATAGAGTTCTTTTCTTTCATTTTAGTTTGGTGTGATGACGTCAGGATTACTACACAGGAGCGGAAATGTACCCAAATATGCACATGTGGTAATGACAGTGAGTATCCACTGACTGAATGTGGGAAAACTGAGAAACATTGTTAAAATTGCATTTATTCTTCTGATGACATCACAGGCTGTTTGTCATCTGTTTTGTAAATAGATTAGTGTCTTTAAAATGTATTTCTTGAAAGAAAAAATGGAAAAATTTGTTTGTTATTTAAGGGATATTATGCAATGGTTTTATTGGTCCGTCCTACTTGTGATCAAATCGGAATATATGTGGCCTGTGAACTAAAATGAGATTTACACCCTGCCTTGGAATATGTTTTTGCACATTCTTGCCAAGCCCATTTATTGTCAACTATTACATTGTTCATATCTAGTATTTTAAAAAATGTTTATTATATTATTTTCTATATTATATTGATGTTTCTTGTCTAAGCACCAAAACACCAAAGCGAATTCCTTTCATGTGAAAACCTGCTTGGCAATAAACCAAATTCAGATTTTGAAGTTTCAGTCAATAACATTTAACAAGAACAAAAAGAAGTTCAATTAAATAGAGAAGAATGATTATGCTTTAAAAGGCAGCTGTTTGACTGTCGTGAAAACATTTCTGAGAGCAACTGTGCGAATAGTGTTTGCAACATGGAAAATAAATTTGCACAATTTGCTAATTATGCCTCCCAATTATTGGAGTTCTGATTTGAATCAACAAGTGGTTGTTAGACCCAGGCAGCTTCAAAACAGGGCACAAACATGCTTATAATCATCCAAGTACGCATGTACTCTGCATGAAAACAACTTGTTCTGATTAAATTGATTTTATTTGATCAAATATAAGAAATTACCAACAGAGGAGTAAAACCCAATAGCATTGGTGAACAGTTGAAGTGAGTTCATTTCTTTGATATTACAGGAACCACTTTCTAATGAAGTATCCTTCATAAAGTGGGAAATAATAGCTTCATTAATGGTGATTACGTAATTTAATTGGCAGAGACATTAATAAGAACACGTTTGGTTCATGAGGTTGGAAAAAATCCCACTGCACGTTGCATATTCTTTCTGTTTAATGCAGTTATAAAGTGGTAGTCCTTTAATAAACGCTCATGGTTTTCTCACTTTTTCTAACACATTTCACCTGCTGTTAAAAATGTCAAGTCATTGAAAAGGGGTTTAATGACAAAGTCTGCAGTTAAATGTTGATAAGATGGTGATAAAAGGATTTTGGTTCAGATCGTCTCCCCAGAAGACCACTAACTAACCAGTCGGGGATTTGTCACAAGCTCGCAACCCAAAAGTTCAGACAAAGTTTTATTAACCATTAATAAAGACAAAGTTACAATTTATAACCCCTTCATGAAGGCTCTGTTCACAGAGACATGGAAAGCAAACACAAAAAATGGATGAATACACCTGCAATGAGCCAGACAAGGTGCACAGCATTCTTATTTGTAAGACGAAGCAGCGCAAGAGGCTTCACAATCTAAAATTACACCAAATGTTCTCTACAGCCTGATTTAATGAGGGTCATTTCAAATAGTTTTTTTATGCAAACCAAACCTCCCAGCCATAACCAAATCCATAAATATGTTATGTCCACAATAAAAAAGATAATATTTGTAGTTTCAATACCTCCAGCTTCATTATTCTATGAGCGGAGAATTAATTTGGAGTTCCCACAGGAGCATGCAAATGAAGATGAATATTAAGTGCTCAAAGATGAACAATCGTAATTTTTTCTTAGAGAGATAAAATATATTCTCAACACTTTGTGTCTGAAAGTGGAGAGAAAGTAATACAGAGCGGCTCCTCCACTGTTCTGAGTTTTTACTATGCGGGGACCCAAGGCCACACACGACTCGCTGCATAGACCAGCTGTCAGGAGCCTTTGAAGAAACAATGCTGTTCAGACAGACTTCTGAAATTGCCCCGGAACTCCTCATCAACATCCTGTCATCCGGGTGCAGAAGATGTGAAATGTGGACTCAAAGGCGAGATGAAATGGAAGTAGCGTAATTGCTCCTGCAGTGTGAAAGGGCAGGAAATAAAAAGGCTTTAAGAGCTTCTCTTGGAGGTTCAAAACAGGCTTTTGAAAGGCGAGTCAAGTCGCATCAGTCAAGACAGGGACCATAAAAAAATATATAAATATATATATTGGACATGTAATAGTCAGTCTCATAGTTGTATTTTTCAGGTTAGTTTCCTTAGCAAGTTTTTACTCCCTTGCTGATACTGCAGATGTTTGCTCAGACTGAAACAATTTGGTCTATTTGTTGTGCTATTTTTTCCAGCTCTAATAAAAGACTTCCTGTCTGTCCTCTGCTGCTGAAGCCTTATTGTGAGCAAAAGATAACAATGATTTCCCCAGCTTATACTGTTATAAAAACATACAGTGTCAAACTCTGAAATTACTTGTCAGAACAGAAACAACAGGGCGGAAGAACAGAAATCCTATAAGCTTGTCATGATTGTCTGGTTTGCTCAGAAGCACTCAGGCAGTTTAGTACCATTACATTCATTCACTCCAGTCCAGATGTATTGGCTCATAATGATATAGCTCACAATATGGTGTATACGGCTCTGTAATGGTTTGCATGTATTGGGTGTTTCCATATTCCTCAAGGGTGTTGCGAGGGCCAGGCAAAGCACAGATTGAGCTTTGCTCAAGCCCAGAAAAGACATGTGTCTGCATACATTTTTGGATTAACTGAGTGAGTGGGTATTAGACTTATGCACATCCAAACAATTACATTATGGCTGAGATGCAGGGCTGGTGTCATACTTATTGACTGGAGTTTGGCAGAATATTGATATAATATCGATATTGTGAAATGAGACTAGATATTGTCTTCGATTTTGGACATCATAATATCTTAAGTGTTGTTGTTTCTTGGTTTTAAAGGCTGCTATACAGTAAAGTGATGTCATTTTCTAAGCTTACCAGACTGCTCTAGCTGCTCCATTATTTGCCACTTAATCGTTACATCCACATTTCTGGTGATTTTATCAAAAATCTTACTGTGTAAATATTCTGTGAAAGCACCAATACAATACAATATTGATATCAAGGTAGTTAGTCAAAATACCCTGATATTTGATTTCACCCTTATCACTTAGACCTAATACTAATGAAGCTCTAGCGAAAGGTCAGTCAGGAAGACAATACTTTTCATGCTCAGGCTGTAAGTTTCTTTCTCATCCTGCCATTCACTCCTCGCACGCATGCTCACTCACTATCTCTAGGTGTCTGGGTCTGTCAATTGAGTCAACAGCTGTTTTCACCTGATTCACAATCAACCAATAGCACAGCGACACAGCTTCTCTGTCAGTCTATCATCTTACCGCTCCTCATTTTAAATATGGTTCTTTCTCTGCTGTAGTTCTTTCTTGCGACAGACATGCATGCGCCCTCCACCTCCCCATCACCACCTAGTCTTTACGGATTCATCAGCCTCATACGCCTCAGCAGTCAGCAGCCTCAGACTCATCAGCCACCACCACCACCAGTGTCTGGGCTCCATGGGGGGATTTATCCTGCTGCAGCTCAGATGTCCCTCGATCACAAAATATCTCCCTCTGGTGTCCAAGCGCCAAAGACTTCTGTTAAATCTTAATCAGCATCTGTGCACTCATATTTGGTATTAACTATTATCTTTCCTTCATTCTTCTGTCTCTCCTAATTGAAATATGGTTATGATTACTGAGTTTTGGCATCGATACAAAAATGAACATGCAGAACATAAACTGTAAAACCTTTCATTCATTTAATAATGGAAGCCCAAGATCTTTGAAATGAAGATGACTACCAAACCAGCTTTTAGTGTTTGAGCCCAACAAAGTATTAAGGTTTGACACTCAGCCCAACTGAAAACTGTGGCACTTAAGTACATCAGGGTTTGTACTGCTGTAAGTGGTCCTTTATTTGTGGACACTATTCAGTCTCAAACATATCTTATCCAGGTTATGTGATTTGCTACTTCAGTACACTACAAATATCACTGGGACCACAACAGAAAATGAATATTTAATATCCAGGAATTCACATTATAGACACTACTGACTATCCTTGTAACCATTAGACCACAATTTATTAATAACTAGTTTATTTCCAATCATTCAGTTATAAATCAATTATTACAACTCCTAAACGATGTTGACTGTAAAAAGAGTTTCCTTGAACCAGCTGAAGGAATGGTACACATAATCAGGATGGTACCACCTCTGCCTCATTTTTGAGCCAGGAAAAACCCTGGAAGTCAGTGGGTAATCACATTATTTTTTCCCCAAGAGTGTTATGCCTAGTCTTGCCCTACTATGCTGTGATTAGCTAGTTCGACATGGTTAGGGTTAGCACAAATCACAGCACAGTAGAGCAGGACCCCCTAATCCTAACACCCCCTTAAGAAATTAATTCACTAATTTATCATTTATATATCCACGGCCAGATAAGACAGCATCTAAGTCCTGTTTATACAGTCTATGGTCTGGACTCAGCAGTTGGAGAGGGGTGGCAGATATGGTGTCCCCCCCCCTAAATTGCCTGCTGTTTGAAACACATCCCAGTTTCTCATTTCCACAAACAGGCAGTGATAAAGATCCAGGGGAGTCGTTTGATGCATCCTGAATCATTAGGCGGTCCCAACAGGTGGACTATTAATTCAGCTGAGATAATTGTTGCTTACATATAACACGATGATATAATACAGGAGGCAGAGGAGGTAACGGTATTTTGTGTGAGCTTGGTAACAACTGTTGGTCAAGTACTGTACAGGTAGTGCAGCCTGATGAGCTTCATGTGCTGTGTGAAGATGAGCAGAACTCAGTCACAGTGCACAACATAAATTAACAACCTGATTTAATGTCTGGCTGTGTGACTTGGCGATCATGATCAATAGCTGATACATGTCACTCCCTCAAAATGACTTATGTGTGAAGTGTTGACTGATCTCCTGTGCACGCTTAAAGAACATTAATTTGCTAACAAATGCCACAGATTCGAATGCATTCAAACTCGAACACAGGCACTCAAAATGTGTCACAAATAAGTCCTTGTAATGCAAGGGCAGCCAATTAGTAATTATAATCAAGAATCATTAGTCCATTAACATAAAAATGTCATTTCTACTGCAGTTACTGTGATTAGCAGGTATGTCGCTGTAACTGGGAGAAAAACTGTGCCATAAAAATGTGAATATGTGGTACAGTACGACGGATGGATGAGAGATTTATCCGCCTGCTGCGGTGGGAGGAAAACATAAAACAAAAAGCTGAAGAACAAATCTGAGCTTTGTGCCAACCTGTCACGCAGACCTGATCAATCTCTTCAACAACCCACCGGGGAGATAAAGCTGTTTGTTTGTGTGTGCGTGTGTGTGTGTGTGTGTGCGCAGAGAATGTCAACCCATCCATCCGTCACTTCGATATTTAATTACAAATAATTATGTTTTACATTAGTCTTGTGTCATCCCTTCTTGCAGAGCAGTTTGAACTCTACTGCGGGTTGTGACTGCAGCAATCATAAAAATGGAATTTCTCTTTTTTTTTAAACAAGGTGTTTTTTTCCATGCAAATGAATTAATGTACCTCGGAGCACTAAAAGCATTCATTCAGCTCCCAAAATAATGAGGAATAATTTGCCTCAGGAACACGCATCCATCTGGCCTACAAGACAGCATAAATGGGCGTTAAAAGTTTCAAAGGACCCACAGGACTCCGTAAATGCCTTTTAACATGCTTTTGGGGTTTGCAGGTAGATTTTATCTGCATAAAATATAAGCACACTCAAGAAGCACTGAGGCTGCTGAAAACACAAGGCGGCTCATTATGGTCAAATCGAGGATGAGTGTAAACATTAAGTCAAAGTTTTTTCCATTTGCGTCCACAGTGATTAATGTTTGTGTAGGATTTGTGTTGTTGGACAATGTTTTAGAGTATTTCTTTTTCGTTAAAAACAGAAACAGGGAAGCTATGATACAATAAAGGGAAAAAATATGTTCACACTCTGGAGACCAACCTTTGATGTTACAGTTTTGTGTTTTGGTGGGGTGAAACCACTGCTAAATTCTCTATCTGTCATTTCTGAATGACGATTTTTGACATGCAGATGCTAACCTGCTATTTGCATAGAGATTAGTGAGACATTATGAACACCCTGCTGCAATCTGGATACAAGGCGCTGTTGTTGTCTCGTACCACTTTTTCATCATTAAAACTATCAGGCTGCCAGAGTTTGAGGAAAAGCTAAATTTACACATTGCTGATTTGGAAATGGAATGATTGTGGATGATTAAGTGCCATTACGGTAGATTAGTATGCAGGCTTTACATCACTAATTACTGTAAACCATGTTCCACTGAATTTCACATTTTCAACAAAAGAGAGGGGACAAAGTTTGTGCGGGAAAAAAATAATTTCTTTGTCATCTCTTTGACCTCCAGATGGTGATCACCAAAATGCATGCTGTCGCTGAGTCATCTTTTATTTAGCACTACATTTCAGTGGCAGGCAGTTATACATCAAAATGACTCTCAGTACCTGAGACAGAAGAAGTGCGCATCTTTGCAGCAGCTCTGGAAGATCACTGAGCTGGACAAGAGTGTTCTCCTGTTTTATGCTGACAGTGACAGAAACTACTGCCATCTGTGTCTCTCTGAAAACAGAGGACTGTCGTGCACGATAGCTAGTAGCTACAGGCAGGAGGAAATGCATCTGGGAGGGGAGGAAAAGAGGGGTCTCAGGTGTCAAAGTGAATGACTGACATTTCACTGACTGCACCCTGGCTGAGAAAACACGGGGGAAACATTTTGTTCCCAACAACAAATCAAGAGAGTCGCACAAATGGGTGACGATGACACATCAGAGGAGAAAACGAGAAAAAGACAGACAGACAGAAAATGACTGTAAGGGCACCAAAAAGACTCTGAGTGGTATCATAAAGTCAACGGTCCTACAACACAGCCAGCAAGCACTTTAATAGGTGAGAGTGGTGTGCAGAAAAAATAATTTCACACAAAAGCTCATATGATGCTTTTGGTCCAGAAATCAATGGCAGTGCTTATTCAGCACAAGACAATTAGCCTCAGTCGTAGCACTTTGTCAGAATTTTACCAGCTTACTATTTAAGAACTAGAGTTATTGGCTGCTGTTTGCCATTTTGGGCACTGGTTTTGTACCATCAAAGCAGTAGGTGCTGCAGTTGCAATCACGCTGGCAAAGAAAACACAGCTTTCCCTCAGATTGAATCTCTCTCTCGGGTTCCAAAATCATTTGTTTTGAGCAGCTGAATCGGCCAAAGAAAAAGAAGGCAAGGATGTGTGTTTCGCTCGCCATTCTGAACTCAATCTGCACGTCAAAAGAAAAGCCTCAGGATCAATACGTACAAATGGAATGTTATCAGTGCAATCCCATGACAAACTACAGCGCCCTCTCCTTTCTCACAACCAAAAGTCCTGGGTTTCTGCCAGCGTGATGAACGATCACACCACCGAGGCAGCCAGCTCCCCAGTATATTTGTGTAGGCCAACTTTCAAAACTCTGGCAATTTGGCTGAGGAGAGATTAATTTGTTTTCCTAATGGCCAGTTGTTGGAGAGAGAGGAACTAATGAATAAAATTAGGCAGGTACGCTCTTTATAAATGTAGGTTACAGCCTCCGGCTTCACTTCGAGCTAACAGAAAGCGACACCTGGAGCCAACTTCTGCGATTTCTCTCACTGTCTCAAATACATTAACATGCACACACACAGAGACACTGGGAGTCTATGAATTGAAATCTTTTACAGTCGTGTAAAATTTAAGACTTGTGTTGTTAAAGGGGGTCTGAGCTGAACCATCAAAGCTGAACTTACTGGTCTTGAATGGTCTTGAATATTAATGTGTAACCCAGAGCTAAACTCCAGATCAGAATCCCTCTGCATGTGCATCTGTGGACTTCACCAGATAAAATGAACAAAATGCTGCCCATGCTAAAAAGAGATCTAACACCTAGGCGAGTGTAAATCAAGATGTTATCAAGATGTATAGCCTATAAAAGAACTCTTACATCACAGCAGCCGACATTATCATTCAATTTTCTTTTTCTTAACAGCCTCAAAAACCGAGCGCCGCTTGGGCTCTTATGTGGAAGTTGATATTAATGACCTGCTTAGTGTGTTAACACAAAGGTGGCAGTAATGCTTTTTGAGTAAGTAATAGGCAGATATATAGTTAAGTTCTGTTAAACATGTTTAAATTTGGTTGGCAGGTTGTGAGCCATTTGTCTGGTGTCTATCCTCTGTAATTCAGTGTAGCCTAACCTTTGTCCTTATAGCAAGGTCTTTTAAAGTCCTCCTCCACTTAATGATGTGTTTTTGCTTATTGCTACTCATATGCACTTAAATGTGTGACCTTCACTGTGCAAAATGTCGCATGTGAGTTTGACACTAGACAATCTCGGAACCCATCAGCTATTGGTCTAATAACATTTAGCCTCTGAGGGCAACGGCCAATATTTCATGGGTTCCGGCATAGCCCTCGGATATCTAGATAACGGATATCCGGGACAAGACTTCATCTCCCGTGTGCTGGTCATTGTTTACAGTCCGATTAGCGATCTTGGAAACCTCCAGCTATCGGTCTAATGATGATTTATAAACAGATATCTGCATATGAATGCAGATAAATTAATTCCAAAGAAGGTTAATCCTAATCAGATGATAGCCAGTAGCATCCGAGATGGCATTTTGGCCAATGCTTTCCACGCAAATTGTTTACCTGCATACAACCAAACCCTGTTCAAACATTACTGGTCAATATTACCTGGACTACAAACGGACTTCAAACTGAAACCAGAACACTTTCAATACCAAAATCTTGCTCTGTTGCCTTCAGATTCTGCATTCATATGCAGGATGTGTTTATAGAGATTAGACACCAGAAGACTGTTTTAACATGAATCCACTGAAGGAGAAAGTTTCCCTCTGCTCATATAGAGGAAAATTTCATATCTTTTAGTTTAATTTTCATGTTGTGAATTCTGAATTAGGTGGAGTTTGCAGGAACTAAATGTGATCCAGAATCTCTGATGCTTCCATTTTTCATTTTCTGCAGTTACAATTAATACCTTGGTGTTAATTTGGCTTAGCGAGCCGAGATGTGTATTTTTCTATTGTTACTCTGCTCACCACTTGGTTATCATCACAGACAACAGATTGTTTAAAATCCATAATCATCTGTATTGTCTCTAAAGCTGTAACGATTTTCCTCCTTCAAATTGGACCTGAAACTTCTTCAGCAAAAAGATTTCTTCCACACTCACTTTAAACCTCAGTGAAGTACAGAGGACAAGTGTCCAGCATTTAGATATTTTTTAACCCTTTCATTTTCTGATGCAGGATCACATATCAAAACATAACCAAAGGTACACTGAAACAAAAAAAAATTGCATATTCATAGATTCTGGATTTTTTAATGAAGGAGAAATTGTATACCTCTTAACAAGTTAATTGAACTGTTTTGTGGAAAATTCATTAAAAAAAGTCAGACCCAAATTATTACTCAAAACAGAGTATACTTATATGTCTTCAAATATATATGGAGGGGATCTTCAGTTTATCAGAAACCCCACCCACAGACTGTTTGCCCTCCTGATCCTCCGAGCTAAAACGGAAAGCTGTTCCGTCAAAAGGAAAGGATTCTTCACCTAAACGTAGGCTCACAACCTGGAACCTGCAATAATTTCAATGATCGGACTTTCATTTGTAAAACACTAATGAAAAATCAAATCTTTAATGTTCAATGATGTAGTATTATAAATAGTACATGCTGATCCACCTTCATTATCAGATACATTACTGTATCTTGTCAAACATGATAAACTACAACCTCAAAATGCAAAAATTCCAGTGAAAAGAAATGTTCATGTTGAAATGTGTCTCTGAATATCTGCCTATCTGTACAGTGTTACTGCATGTTATCTGATCCAGGACCAGTACTGCATGTGAACCCCCTCCAGCCTGTGCCTCTCCAAGTTAGGAACAGGTGGCGGTGACACCAATTCCCCATTTATTCAGCCAATTACATCCACATATTACAATCCGATTCTGGTGTGATTCAAAGCCTGAAAGTGAGACACTTGGATAATGAACACAGCCCACAGCGCTCACCAGCCTCCTCCTGTCTAATCAAGTCTAGGTGAAGTTCTCTCGCTCCTCTTAACTCCACTACACAGCCTACGACAGCAGGGCTGAGGATGATTGCATCGCCCTCGCTGGTTACGTTACATCCATTTCAGTGATGGATAGGTTTCAGCTGTTTGTGAAGATCAGAAGCTAGAGGACGTACAGTATTTTGAATTTTAAAAAAAGCCCAAACAGGTGCATCTGGTGGCCAGAAGAGTATACAGGGAGGAATCAATAATCTATTACTTCAGCTGTTTGTGTGTCTGGATGTGTGCGCAGCAATAAGAACATGTAGTCCTCTAAACTTGGAATTAGATTGAAAATTAAACTTTCAAAGATACCGTGTGAGTTTCAAACAAACCCTCTGATTGCAAAGTATGCTGAAAGTTCAGAATCTCTGCATCATACAGAAAAACTTCCCCTTTATCTGTGGCATTTTTGAAGACATTTTGACAAAATTATGATTACCAGCAAGACACTGTCTATTCAAGATGATGAACTGATAAAGGTGGACATTTTAGTTATCAGCTCAGAGGAATCCTGCACACATTTTAGCTCTATTTGATTTCAAATTAATTTCTGCCTACTGTGACGACCTTTGCTTTCTGCATAGTAATTGAATTTGTGGACTCAATATGGACTGATAGGTGTTATCTCCAATTAACCAGCAGGGGAAAGTGTCAAAGTGTATTTTGTCTTTTAATGTAACCTTCTCCTCTGTTCTGACACATTGTCACTGACAGTATAACCAAGATAACAAGGAAAAGAAGGAATTCCATAATCACTTCCATGAGCACAAAATACTGTGATAGCAAATGGAGGGAAACATTAAACAAACTTAAAGGTCATAATAACTGTATTCACCACAGACTTGGACTAGGATGAAGTAGGCACACAGATGCTCTCAAACCCACATGCAGCACTCTTGGTTCAACTCAGACACGCAAGGAAACGCCAACACCACCGTGCGTAAACAGCTGTTGCGCTCACCGATTCTGAGGACTTGTGTTGAGCTCAGGCAGAGCTGCGCTGCGAAGAGAAGACAGAAGAAAAGTGTCTTTCTCCCCTCCATAGTGCTCCAGGCGAACTCACCGCGGGTGTTGACACCATGACAGAAAGAAACGGCCTCTATGCAAGCGCTGAAACACCTGACGTGCCATGCCGGCGCGCAACCCAAGTTTTATTCCAAATTCGATCCTTTCCAGTCTGCATCACTCCGTCGCAGCAAAAGAAAGGAAAAAACGATGACCGCCAGTCACGTGCATCCAAAATCAATCCCAGTCACATCTTCTGCACAGAAACTGATGGCGAAGACGCAGAGAGACAGAGTAAACACGACCACTTTACTCTGTGCGCCTCCTAGGCTGCTGGAGCTGGAGGGAGTGGGAGCGCGCGGATCACTGTCAAGCACGTCGACATGCAATTGATTTCCGGTACGACTTTTCAAAATAAAAAAAATGAGTAATATCCTACATCTGGTCGTTGAGGTTGGCGTTTTGTATCCCACTATGTAAAGATGTGATGTCATAATTGTGACAGGTGCTTAGCCTAGGCTAACCAACCGCAGACTGTATGAAATAATAGACTTACCACCTTGACATCACCCCACTGGTTTGTGGACTCCCATTTTGAAGCCTCAAGTTGGCATTATGACCATCACCATCTTGTTTTTTTGGAGCCAGGAGTGACTTTATTGGAGGACGCTAGCTGCTATCTTGGTTAGCATGGCTAGCTTGGTTAACTGTGGCTAATGGTGATAGCCGAGCGTTCTAGGTTCGCCTAACTGAATAATTAATAAAACAATAAACGGGACGGAAGACGGTGTAACAGCTTCAACTTCAACCGCTTTCCATTTTCTTCACACCAAATCTTTCACATTTGCTTGAGCCACCCAAAACAGCGGAATGTCACCCCAAAACCTTTTCCGCCCTACGGCCACTCAAGAGGTTCATACATACAATATAGAGAAGGCTGTTACAATATTAATGCTAATGCTAGGTTTTAGCTAGCGAAACACAGGCCTGAAACCATTGAAACAAAATGTACTTTCCAGAAAACTAAATATACAAATCCTTAGAGGGTCTTTTAGTACAAGACCTCTTAGACTACCAAAACATACAATTAACTTTAATTTACCACCAAAAAGTAACTGATAGAGCAAAAGCTACTAACTCCCAAAACCCGGAAATGAGTTAGCGTTTTACCCCCCTCTGTTTCCTTGTCTCAAAGTCAATGGATTTTTGGTTAGATGCTTAAAATAATGTCTGTGGTTAACACAAGTTTAGGAGACTTTTACGTTTAGTTGTAGGACATAAAATACGTCAGCATTATATACACCCCACTTGTGAGTTTTGAAGCTTTTATGTGTCTTAAAAAAGGCAGTTGCTACGTTGCTAAATGAGACTACAAAACGTCATCACGCTGGACACAGCTTAAACACAGGCAGTGTTAAGACTTGAGAGCATAGTGTAGTTTTTTTATAGCCTAATGTTAGCTCTTTTACTTCTGGCAATTTTCTTTAGGCTTAAAAAACATGAAAATGCAAAAATCCTATAGGCTTTTTGACAAGGGAGCCAGGGTGATGCTACAGAAAAACATCATCCCTGGAGCACTCTATTATCAGGAAGTAAACAGTTATTGGCAGGGGGACCCATTTTGCAACATCACCAACACCCACTTGTCATTCAAAGTCACCACGCCCTTAATTATGCACCATACAAAAACTGCAGGAAGGAAATTAGGTATTTACCAGGAAATAATCATGTTTATGTTTGCTGTAAAGTTGGACATTTTAACATGGGAGTCTATGGAGATTGACATGCTTTTGGAGCCAGCCTCATGCGGTCATTCATGGAACTGCAGTTTTTGGTACTAAAAGACCATTTTTCACGCCCAGAGGCTACAGCTTGAATCAAAGACAGTATTTTGAATATATTTTCTCCATTCTTGTTTGCAGCAAGAATGATGGCTATAAACTTGTAAATACTTTTAATCTATATATAGGCCTATTTAACATTATTTCTCAAAATAATGGGTGTTTGTTTTCCTTCTAACTTCATAGAGAAGCGTTTATGCTGAATGTACCCATGGTCTAATTCTGGTTATCTCTGGATAGTTTGGCTCCATTTGGTTTGGATTAAGGAGCAGATGGATTGGCAGCGGTTCTCTCCACCGGTCCTGATGAGAGGAGAATAATCTTCAGGTTACAGGGCAGATGCCAGATTATCTCTCGCTGCAGACAAGCAAGGTCTTTATCTGACTGGGTCACTGGATGCCTTCCCATTCGCAAATAACAACTACAGGACATGGGAATGTATTTTATATAGTAAAAATGTGTAAAAAGTCACCGTATCAACCTCACCAATAAATAATTTGACATCTTTATAGAGACCTGACTGAAATTTGTATGTTTATTATTATTGTTTCCACAGTTTGGTTTTTAAGTAGTATAAAACATGGTGATTTATGTAGCTAGATGACATCTCTCAACCACTGAATTACTGTTTGTAAACTCTGGACTGCTGTGTGATGTTGTGACATTTAAAAAGAAAGGCAAAAGATTCCAGGTGCCAGCCATCACACAGTCTTGTTCTCCTCAAGCAAAATGCGCATTACGTCAGAACTGACATTTTGTTTATCACAATGTTTGTGAACTCAATCAAAGCTGGGAGCCAAAAACTGATCTGGAAAAAAAAACTGCCAACTTCAACCTGGACCTCTGACAAACGGCCTATAGACAAACTTAATTAACTCAGAAAATGACCATCCAGCCTCTCCAGAAGGAGTCCTTAGGCAACTGCCCTAACACTAAACTCACCTGATATGAATACTGAGCAGAATTGTCTCTCAGTAGAGTGTCTGGTAAAGACCATGCATGTAAATATCTGCTAGAGCTGCAGAAATAGGACTACTTCATATTAAATTAAAGAATACACTTTAGAAATGGACAGAGTAACTCTATGTACATCGGAAATAAAATTTGTTCCAGCTATACTGGTCTATTCTGCTTAACCAAATTGAATTTCAAAGACATTTTGTCTTACTCTACAGTATATATTTGTGTCTAATTCACTTTAAAATTTACATGTGAAGTTGTTTGCTTTCTACCATGGTACAGCTTTACTAAATCGAGCCTCTCCTTTCTTTTAAAATTTTAACTGCATCTACACTTTCACAGAATTTGTTCAGTTATTCATCAAAATGGCTTTTGAGCCTATATTCCATCCTTTAACATAATTTAATTTAGACTGCAATTGAATCTGCAAAACGGTCCAGCATCAATCATTTTTTATTTGATCAACTGAATGTGATCTTCCAATAACTTCAGTGAGGCAGTTATGATGTTAATAAAAACGCTAGGTCTCCCTTTGAAGGTGAAAATATGCTTACTAAGCTCTGTACCAGTGTCGCAGATGAGAAAATCTGCAGCACATGTGTGTTAAATGAAAAATAATTTCACACAGACCTAACTTTAAAAAATTTATTTTAACATAAAAATGATAATACTCCACAGTTTCATGTACGAACACAGTTTTTTTTAAAAGTACAAAGGGAGGAGTCAAAGGGGTTCTCACAGGATTTGCCTCCAAGGCCTGGTGATTGTACCTCACAGTCTGAACATCCCTACTGGGAATCATCACCCAGTAAGCTAAAATCTAAGAAACCAGCATCATAATAAAAAGACAATAATAAGAACATCCAAAGTGTATTATTTCCCTCCACTCTCCTTACACACTATGAATCAGAGTAGCTGGCAGATCCCTCCCTCCCCTCACAGTTAGGTATTAAGTGCATGTTCAATACATCCATTAAGGTGCGCATGACTGTGTTGAGCTCAGCAATCAGCGTGTTGTTGTGATGACATAAAGTGAAACAGCACAGCCTGGTGGATAAGGGAAGAAATGCAGGAGGTGTGAGGTGTAGGGATGGATGTCAAATGTCATGGATGTGAAGCTTGTCTCAGGCAGCGTCTCTGTGGTTGTGATGCTGCTTGAGAAAAGGTCAAAGGAGATGGAGAGAAATAAAATGTCTGAATCAGTCAGAGTATGACAGGTCAACTGCATGATTGCTCTTCTCTGTGGAGTTACAGTACAGTCTAGCATGGCTCTGTTGAATACCTCCTTTCAAAACAACAAAGAAAATTCAAGTAAAACAGGATTGCTGTAGGAATTATTATGCTATTTGTCAAGGATGTGGAGCATGAGGAGGAGAGGGTGGCCTCTGGGGCAAGAAAGGATACAGTATATTAATAACCTTAATGAAATCCATTAGTTACCAAAATAACAATGGCATTTTATTTTAGCAACAAAAATATAGAATGGACATTCATGTGAAGGGCACAAGCTTGTTTCTGGCACCAAACACACAAAAGGTGGTTTGTAACACTGGGCAGCTGAGTGTGGTGTAAACATTAAAAATTACAGTAAAAAGGCAATAATTAAATTAAGAATAGTAGGCTATCTTTTAAAAAGGATATGCTAGGAGACAAAAGTGAGCTTCAAAACGTTTTCATACAAGAGGTTAACGGCACTCTATTGTACTCCTGACTATACACCGATGTGCAGCTGATATTAAGTTAAAACAATAAAAAGCACGATAAAGCTAGTCGGATCTCGCCATCTTTTTACACAGCAGTCGTTAAGCCAAAAGCCCCTGAAGAGAAGTTCAGTAACACACAGCCCTTGAGTGTTAAAATACAAACACAGTTTCTGAGTCAGAAAAATATAACACCCACATTCCTGTGTTGAAAAATAGACATTTTTTGGCCAGGAGAATCACAGCTCGGTGGTGACGTCTCTTCAGCACGTGTGCACAGAGCAGCAGCTGCCTGGAGTCTCTGTGTCTGTGCTCCTGTGTACTCAACAGTGTTCATACACATACTTGTTTGTTTACTCGCGTGCACATGCAGTGCTGTTATGTTCATACGTTCACATGTAATTCCACAGGTGTGTGTGATGCCTGCGTCCAAAACAGTGAGGACCGTGTAGTCTTTTGGGTTCACTTTTAAGGAGCTCGGGATGAGAATCTCTGAGTACATTTTACCTTTCCTTACTCACTCGGTTCAGTATTTCGGGATTGTCAGAACAAGGGAGATGCAGGTGAGGCGGGGAGAAGAGGGTTGTGTCGTGATACAGGGAGGACTGGCTGAGGTGTAATACCTTCTATATACAAATACCTCCATATTCTACATATTTAAAGCTTGTATTCAATCTTTCCCCTTTCCTTGCACTCCCACTTTATGCAAAAAGTGAAAGAAACATTTGTCTCCTTTCTTCATTTTGTCGTCTACAATTCCAGATCAGAACACGTCACTGTTGCAGCTGTTAGCAAAGTCATCCCGCCTCACCCAGATGACATCATGGTCCTTGTTTGTGGCCCCCTCCACAGCACACTGCTTCAAAGGAGCAAGCTTTAGAGTCGGGGTTGCACTGCGGGACAGAGAGACACCACAGGAGGTGAAGGAGTCTACTGAGCCTGAATCATCACCGTGCTTTATTCGATCGACTTCCTCCTCCTGCATCACACTCAGCATGATCCCAGCCTCTGCCCGTCCATTCAGGTTATGGCTCGGCATCTCTCTGCCCTGTAGGTTGAGTCCCTCCATTTTCCCCTCCAGGTCAGCCGGTTCTGCAGACGCGGCCCGGACAGACTTGCAATACTCGTCGTCGTCGCTCAAAATGTCCGTCTCCTTCACCTGCCCCAAGTCGATGCACTCGCCCTGGTCTTCATAGCATCCCAGGTCGAACTGCTCCTCCACCCAACGGTCCGTGTCCTGTCCTTGAGGTTTGTGGGATAGAGGAAGAGAATGCTGGGACAGCAAGGGGTAGGAGGAAGGGTAGGAGGAGTGGTGGGAGGTGTCTGGATCGTTGCTGTTGTTGTTGTTGCCATGGAAAACCAGGTCGGTGTCGATGGTGAAGCGGTTCCTCACCAGCTTCCTGCGGGCCAGCCTTCGCGATGGAGCCGATGCTAAACAGACAGATAATCGATATTTTGTTTGTTAATGTCATGTACAAACATTGTAGGCACTTCTCCTGTGAACTAGAAGCTACATTTAAGCTTTGTCACCTGCTCTGTTCATGGAGGGCCGCATCCCTTTAAGGGCACACAGACGTTTGCCCCCAAATGGGACGTACTGCTGGTTGGGGGGCAGAGATTCTGTCTTAAGAAGTTGGCGGCGCTGCTTTTCCCTAAGGATGGAGTGGACTGCTTTCAGGAAGTCCTTCTTACTATCTGGAGAACTGCAAAATAGACAAAACACAAGAAATTAAAAATAACATACAGGAGAAGGTTCTCTTGTTTGCAGTTTTATGTAGTTTTAAAAAGAAATCATACCTGCAGCACAACTGGAAGGTTCTCTCAGGTCTTCCTTCAGATTCAGATCTTGTATGAACTATCTCACACACTGCTGTACCCTCTGAGTCTAAGAGGGAAGAGGGATGGGATCCACATTTATAAAAACATTCAGTTAATTTCCGTCATCAATTTCTTTCCCCTTAACAACAGGCCATTAGGCAGACAAACGATAACACTTGAGCTAAATTGCCAGAGGGTGATTTAAGGTTCATCTAGGACAGAGATGTGAAGAAGATTGCATGCAGACCTACTAATAGGTATCCATCTGTTTTGTTTATATAGGTTGTCATTTATTTTCTGTGGAGAGAAGCGGCAACACCGAGTGGACTCGGGAGCCTCTGAAACCACTGTCAGAAAATATTGAGTCATCAGAGACAACCTCTGTGGTTTGGGACGACAGGCTCCCTAATATCTAAACGATCTTTAACTATGACCTCAACATAAAAATGCAGAATACATTATATTAAAAGAACAATATAATTCAAGCTTATGTCCATTTTTAAGTGGTGATGAACTATTAGGGGAAGGAGCAAAAATATAGTTCAGGCACTAATAAAACACTAACTGTAAAGTCCAGTATCTCCCTCGTAAGACTATATTAACTTTGATTAATCACAGACTTTTGGTGCAGATTCAACGCACATCTTCCCACAGAATAATGTGTAATACATTTATGCATGCAATAATACAATCTGTCGCACATGCAAAAACCTAAAATCCCTTCATAACTTTCCCCACTGAACAGACTTTCATTATGGAGACATCTGGCTGACTGACAACATCAATTATGAGGTCTATGCTTCCCTGGCAAGAGAAAGTGAAGTCTCCACATGGTGCCTCAAAGAGCTTTGTCTAAACATTTCAGTTCTTGTCCATTACATGTTTCAGACTAAAGACCGGATAATTAAAGTATTTTTCTGATGGAATTTGATCTCACAGGTCATCTATTCCAATTATACTGCAGCTTTTTAGTCACTGATTTTTTCTAAAACTGAGCAAAAACTTATCAGAGACTAAGCACCTACGTTTTGTCACCTTAACCTGAAAAAGTGAGATAATCGCTCGAGTTTGGTGTTTAAATAAACTATTAAATTGACCATTTACGAAGCTGGAACTGACCCCAAAAGTAATCCTAGTTCCGAGACAATTACGTTCAAGATTAAAAATGACATTTGCTTCACATTACTGTATTTCAATAGACTTACTTGCAAGGGCACGGACTTGCAGAGAGTCTGTTGCGATCATGTGACGGAAACGGAAAGGATCTCTGTCATCGCTCACAGACGCGCGGTGAGACGCACCCTGAAAAAGAGAGACTGGTTGGATATCTAATACATAACCACTGCAATACATCGACATGACAGCAGAGAGCACAAGAGTGCAATGACAGAAGGGGCGGTTTCACAGACACAACCATCCCCTGTACTTCACTGTACAAATGGAACAGTAGTGTGTGCACATAAAGTCTCTTCAGTCTGTTCAATTGCCAATAAACACCCTCATTCGATTCAGTCTATTGTCCCATGGTGACAGACATTAACCTTAATTTCTTTGTGGTCTCAAGGCACCACCCAAAACTTTAAAAAAGCAATTTAAAAAAAGCACTTCAGAGGAAGCCCAGAGCCTCAATCCGCACAGAGCATCCAACAACAAAGTGTTTTTCTGACTGGATTAATCAACAGAAAATGGGGGGAGAAAAAAAGTACTTACGATTTTTTTCCGGTGCTTGGAGCTGTCTTTGTACACAAATACAACTGCTGTTTTGAACACTAAATGAGGGCAACAGAGAGATGGAAACCATTAGGGGGGTCTGCATTCAGTCACTGCATATATCAAAAGATTTTTCATCGCTACTTAAATTGCTACAGTGACAGCTAGATGCAGCATGTCAATGGACGCTTTTAGTAACATCTTTCAAGGAACAAAAAAAAGAACTCAAACTACTGGCATGCTATACCAGCAGCACAAAAGATGGAAATGGACCAAAGTCACGACATTGCATGCACAAAGCCACCACTTCCACTCATAATCGCCTCACAAGGAAAAGCCCTTATACTATGTAGATGCAATATTTATACCCAGAGGTGTCTGTGCTGAGTGACATTTTTAGAAAGAAGGCACTTCTAGGTGTGTGAGAATTTCATGTGATCCCATTAATGTAAGGAAAACATGCCGCACTTCCCGTGATAAGTAAAAAAATAATGCAAAGATCCCTCGTGTTATGTGCCCGACACTGTTTTCCTTTTACCGAGTCTGTTTCCTCGCCGTCTGAAATAGCACCCAGCATCACACTATGCATGACAGTATTATGTGGGGAACAGTAAAGTGCCATCTACATGCAAGCGTTAAGATACTCTTATATACAGTATGCAGTGTTTCTCAAGAGCAGAGAGCAAAAGACATACAGTAGAACTGCTATTTCACTGAAAAGCATAACTGCATTATCTTCTGTATATGGAAATATTTTTGAGTTGGTGTTTAATACATGGGGATGAGGTCTTAAAAGATCATTTGTCCATTTAAAATTCTGAAAATGTGACAACATTTTTAAAGTTATATAATGTTTTGACAGGTCCTGTGCTTGATGATACAAAAAAGGCCTGTCATCATCTATTTTGTAAAGATGCATATTAAAGAGTTTGACCTAAAATGAAGCCTGTGGAACTTTTTAACCAATCATAACTCAAATTGCACACAAGTGGGCAGCTGTAATTACGTAAAAGGTCTCTATTCCCGTGCACACAGCTGAAACTTTAGAAATGAAAAAGTGATTTAAATCTAAGATATTCCCATAACATAAGGACAACAGAGGGGCAGAATTAATTCTACAACGTAATCCAAAATCCACATTAAGCCTTACCAAAAGCAGCCAACTCAGGATCCTTTTTGCTCTTCACCAAAGAGGCTGGAGGGTTGATCCACACCACAGTGGAATGTAACAAAAGATCCCCCATTGAGAGGTCAGCCACCTGAGAAACACAGAAGTACTTCAATTCAATTCACAGCGATTCAATAAAACTTTATTGATCCCGAAGGAAATTCTTGTGCCAGAGAATGCTTTAAATTACACTAACACCATGTACAGTAACCACAATAAACGAGCACAACTAGGAACAACCAGAACAACCAGTGGGTTCCCCGGATCAGGGTCACTCACTGGGCCTGGTTTTAGAAACAATAGAGTAATAATTATCTGGCAATATATACAAATATACAAGATAAGAAGTGTTTTCAAGGAGCCAAAATAAAACCAGTGCCTAATAGCATAAAAAAATAGGAGTAACATTAGTACTGTAGTTGCTGAAAATGAACTAAAATGGTGGGAAAAAAAGCAGACTGTGCCTGATAATCAACATTATATTGACTATGAAGTAGCAATGAGAAGCAGTACTGCACATGATTTGAGAAAATAATAGTATTTATATTGCCAGAAAAGTAATATTGCACATGATAATAACGCAATAATAATAATAATAATAATAATAATAATAATAATGCAGATTGTGACGTATGAAATTAATTCATTGGATGATTTAGTGCATCTACGTTGGATAACCTTGGATAAAAATGGTCATGGTTACCTCTTTTTTATCTGCCGTCTGTTCGTTGATGAGCTGGTCGAAAACAGCTCCGTACTCCTCATGAAGCTTCTGCATCTCATTGATGTGACTCGCAACTTTGTTCATGGCCTTCATTGCAACTGAAAGGGAGAAACATTCATCATCTCTGAGTCATAATGACCGTAATTTATTTTATCATGATTAATTATAGTTCCATGGGTCTGGAGCTGATATAATACAGTTTCACAGCAGTTAAGTGCTATATCAAAACACTGGCTTACCATCTAGATGGTAGTGTTCCTCACTGTCGGGGTCAGTGAGAGAGTAGAGCTCCCTTAGCAGCAGCGGGTACTTCAGGACCCTCTGGATGGGTTTGATCAGGTAAGACTCCAGAGTGGATGAATGTTGCTGTCTTGGGTTTCTCTCAGCCAGGAAAGCCTTGAAATCTGGGTCGGTCTTTGCTGGAGTGGCAGAAATAAGAGCATTCATTGGCAAGCAAACACTGAAACAGACACAGACGACTGCATCTAAAAGATAAGCCACTGTATCTGCTGAGAACTTTAAACTCAAGATGAAAAATTATAAACAGGTGGCCATTTAAGTGTCAGGTTGGTGACCTTGGTAGTAAATGCAGAGGTTCATTCAAATGCCTCTCAACTGTGTGAGCAGCTCGCCCTCTGTACTGCAGGGCATGTGAATAAAACAACATCCTCCCAGTACTACACAAACCCTTCAGCTATCACATGCCACTGATGGTAGAGCGCAATAAACTATTGTGCAGCTATCAGAAGAGCATGTGGTGGCTCAGTGCTTGATGCCAGTCCATGTGTGCATGTTCTTACCTTTAGCCAGGACCTTTGGGACCTTGGTGTGGCTGGCGCAGAAGGCGCTGTAGATCTTGAAGCGATCAGCATAATACAGGAATGAACCACCCAAGGAGAAAAGCACTTTCTGCGGAGACAAATTGCAACATCATGCTATTACAATTGAATTATCTTTGCTTTCGATTAAGGCTGCATTACAGTAAATGGGAATTACTGTCTCTCTCGAACTGCAGGGTCCTCCCAAACAAAACATATTCACTTTATATGTTTTGTTTGGGAGGACCCTGCAATCTGAGAAATGTAAGTCAGGACAAAACACATCTCTGTACAACTGCAATAACACCTTAAACCACCTATGTAAGGAATACTGTACAGCAACTGGCTCATTATTATGAGATAAACTCCAACAGGGTGATGCAGGACCCTGACCGAAGCTGTGTACATTATCCTGCTTATTACAAAGCTACTCACTAACAGTGTTGGGGAGTAGTGAACTACATGCAATTAAACTGGTACTTTAATTACATTTTGCAGTAGCTTGCTGATAGTTCAGTTACATTCATACTGCAGAGTGTTTCAGGTAGTTAAATTACTTTTTTGGCAATTGTTTGCATAGATAACTACTGAAACTACAACCAATTTAGGACCATAAAAGAAAATGAATGATTTTATTTTACTATGGCTTCTCTACTGTAATTGAACCACCTCTGACTACAGTAAGTCATAGGTAACCTACTGATTACTGCTGTTTATTAATAAATGTTCAGAGTTGTTGTTGCATACTATGTAAGAAGGTAAGAAGCTACCTCAGTAACTCTGCTTGGTGCAACCCCCCCCACCTGGACACTAGTTTCTGGAAGGCATATTTTAAAGTAGTTTGAACTAACTTTTCTGAGTAGCTTTAGATACCCAAACTAGATTTCTCCTGCTGGTAGCTTTCCTGTAATTCCAACTTCTTCCAGTGTGAAGTAATTGGTAGCTTGGTAACTTCCAACGCTGCTTACTAAGAAAGTCAATAGTTTGACCCAGTATATTCAAAAATTGTTTAATTGCTTCTGCTCAGTATCTATGATCAGAACTGTGTCCAAAGTGTCAGTATGTTACCCATATCCCTTTAATAAGATAAGTTGACCAAGTAGCAGTGAGTTCTAATCAGCAGCACCAAATGAATTAACCCTGAAAAGTAAAAGGTTAATGATGCATAGTTCAGGAATTCAACCTTGCCTCACCTTAAACTGCTCCACTCTTTCAAGCTTGTCCAGATCTGGCACCAGTCTGATCCCATCTTCCAGCGTCCGGAGAAACTCCACCTGGAACTCCACCATCTCCCCGAGGTTACCGAACAAAACGTCCAGCTACAACACACACAAATTGTCACTCTGACAATGCTGCTACTTTAACAACAGTGTCAGTTTTAAGGGTTGTGCATATCTACAACAATTTGTATGCAGATTTCAATTCTTGTAATACACAAACCAGATAGAAAGTACCTCATCTTGTGTAAGGAAGCTCTCTTTCTGCAAAGGTGTCAAGTAGCACTCTATCAGGCAGCTCAGGTCCTGGAAAAGACAAGGAATATAAAAAAAGATGAACCTGTGATCAGATGTTCAGGTGGAATGGGAAAGGGCATGCGTGGGCACCTGTTGGCATGAAGGCTGTTTAATATGGAGTCATTACTTAGGATTTTAAATAACAGGAAGAGAACAGCTCTCACAGGTATGAACATAACTCACGCTAACACGTTACAACCAGCTAGAGGCTGGACAAAGGGGAGGAGAGCACGAGTTGTAGGCTGCTTAAAAGAACCTTAATTTACATAACCAAAGGCAAAGTAGTGTAATGATAAACTAAATGTAGTGAAACAAGTGAAGAGAGAGACTGGCTGCTGCAATCAGCTTATATAGTCTTGCACCTAGACCAGGTGAGCTGAATCTCTGATAACCCAACTTCACGCACCAGGCTCCTGGAGGGACAGACCTGCTTGGAGAACATCAACCCCCCATTAAACAGACAAACAGACAGTCAGGTGTCATTGCCAGTAGTTGATGCCAGGCCAGCTGCCGTCAAACACTGTCAGCTCCTCTCAGCTGAGAAGCCCAAAGTAACAAAGCGGTCTTCATCTCCATTGCCTGTACATTGAGCTCAGCCTGAGAAAAAGGTGAGGGCTAAATGCCTCCCCTGTTCACTCACTCCCTAAAACAAGGGCTTCAGCTTCAACCTGCTCTCAGTCCAGCTGATCGGAGGCAGGCTGGACTTTCACTATTGACAACACTGCTAAAAACGGCAACTACCTAAAGACAGCATGAGGTGGAGACCGCACATTGTACTGAAAATAAGCTCATTTTACCAAACTAAAGGGCAAATCAGTACAATGACAAACTAAATCCTAACAAAACCAAACAGGGTGAAAGTTGGGAAAGAGAAACTGGCTGACTGCCGCCAGTTTATATACTCTTGCAGTCAAACCAGGTGAGCTCAATCTCTCTGATGTTCCGCCCAGCAGGCCCCTGGACAGAGAGACTTGCTCAGAGAGGCATGGACGATCTGCACGCCTGCATGCCTATTGCATTGATCATGACACTCCCAACAGTTTTACCAGAGCAGTATAAGCCTGTGTGTCCATTGTCAACGAACAGACACAGATATGACTCACTAAGCATTGATTTTTGTGGTAAATATTGTCTTTAAGGAAGTTAAACACAGCTTGTACTGACTTTGACGTAAGTCTTCTCTGTCTCCACCAGTTCATTGATGACCTTGCGTAGTTTGTCTGCGTGGGAGAGCTGTCTCTGGGCGGCAGCGCCTGCCGTGGGTGGTAAAGCTGACACAGGGCTCGGGGAGAGGGACGACGAGGACGAGGAGGAGGAGGATGACATAGGGCACTCCAGGGGATTCATGTCATGGAGGCTGCGGCAGAAAGCAGTGACCTGCTCCGTGCTCTGTACAGAAAGAGACAAAGAACATGTCAAATTCTACGCATCTCTTAAAGGGTAATTTGATGTCAGAGACGGCTGCTATTAGTCCATTTGACATGTTAAAAGGTACTTGTTCTCCTGAAAACTACTGTGAGAGGACAGGGAAATAAAACCGAAGCAAAAACAAAAGACCTCATGTACTGATGTAGACTTTTGTAGAGTAAAACAACACAATATCCATGATGTTCATACACAGATACATATAACAAACTGTAAAATGTGCACCACCAACAAAACATATACTACCTCCTTGCTAAACCTGCCATAACAACACCCACCTACATCCTTGGTGTCAAAAATACCAAGCATGAGCAGACCTGCCAGGCCAAACTGGTACAATGGAGGTAGCCACCTCCTTCTGGCTACACAGACCAATATTGGTTGAAATTGCTGTTACTCTAAAACTCAAAAGTCATACAGTGATTATTCAGACTAGGCTTTGCAAAGTGAAGGGAAATAACTTCTTCAGAGCTGAGATGACTCATCATCTGTACTGATGTGCAACAGCAGTTCAAAAATTACAGATTGGAACCCACGCAAGAACATAAATCAGATCAAGAGGTTCTGTCCACATCCAATAGTTTCTTTCATACTCCCAAGGCTGTGAAGGTGAATGCACAGTGCGTAGGCATTAGAGACAAAAACTAGGGAGAAAGTGACAGGAGCTTCATCAAAAGAGAGAGGCTGGATGTGTTAAGGCAAATCTGAAATGTACCGTGAATAATACAGCAATATTTTATTCCTACAACAATGAAAACAATTATTAATCTTTCCAATGTCTGCAAATGCAACCTAGTCATCAACTTCCGATGATCAAAAATTTCACTATCTCTGGATTTATGTCGAACATTGGTGAGTCTGTGGTTTCATGGGATTGTTTGCGGGCCAAGTCCAGGCAGGCTGTTGCGCGGACTGTGAGGTCTGTTGAGAGACAAAATGTACAATTACATCTTCTACTCAGCCAGGACTTGTACATTAAGGAGACAATTAGAATCTCCGTGAAATGTGGTCGAATGAATGTGCTCAGCCCACACACGGAACGCTAATTGCATTTCATGTCTCATTTAATGTAGCCCCTGTAGAAGACCAACACAACACGCCGAACTTAACAAATCTCACCCTCATTGTACTGAGTTTCCTTTCTTCTGAGACATTTGAAACTCAAACAAGTACAGTGAAACCACCGCAAAGTAATTAAACACAGTGAGTCATTACAGTGGAACTCGTTGTGTACTGCTGATCAGGTGATGCAATCCAAAATCTGTATCTGCAGGAACAATCTGATAATCAGCCATTGTTTAGTTTTACAGGATTAATGTGTATAATTCAACCCTGCAGACATCAGTGTTATACATAGGGGCACCTTTGTAAAAACACTTTGCCTTATTTGTGTGCATGGGGTCAGTGGAAGTGTTTATTATAATCAGTAAAAACAAACTGCGCCTGTTTGTGTTTCTGCTGCCTGATTTACAGACAGCTGGTCAGCTGGGGGACATGGCTTGTCTTTGCTGATTCCATGGCTTGTCTCCTTTTGGACTGCAGCAATGACAAACACAATTTTCCATTGTGGTATTCAAACCAGTTTCGCAACACTGCTGGGTCCACACACACACACACACACACACACACACACACACACACACACACACACACACACACAGAGTTTGACCGACATGCTGATATTGAAATTTTGAAGTCTAGATAAGCTCCCTCAGTCACTTGAAGGAAGCCACAACAAGTAAAGCCATGGAATGCAAGTAAAATGACATTTATCTATGATATATAATCTACAATAATACATCATATCTGATTAAATCCTTGTCCATGTTATTCACACTGCATTGTGCACATCACTTACAGATGGTTAGTCATGTTAAAACAACCAAAGTATTTGCATTGCAGACAATTTAAACTCCAAACTGATCTCACTTAAACCGACACACACACACACGCACAATGTATTATTGAACATGTTCAGACGACAAATGACGAAACGATCAGTGTGCAAACAGAGAAACTGATCCACTCTCTAATCATGCCTTTGAGTTTCTATACACACAGAAACGGAGCAAAGACATTGACAGTCTTGCCACTCGTAGGCGAGGTCTTGCCCTTGACAGCCAGAGGAATTAGTGACCGCCAAGTGACAGATGGAGCAGCGACAGAGACAGATGACAGCGGGAGATGGAGATGCAGGGATGGCTGCATAATTCTTTACCAGCACTCCTAATTAAGAGGCAAAGAGGAGCGTCTATGCACAACTTTGCAGCCTGCGACTTAATTCTAAATGGGCAGCATCAACATAATAATACAGAAAGAGGTGATACACATACCAGTAGATAGACTATTTGGATTTTAGGGATTAAATTAAAAATGAGAAAAACATCATTAATTGCACTCTAAGTTTCTAAACGACTGAGCACATCTGATAATATATGTCAGTAATTAGATTTGCAGCAGTGATGATTGTTTAATGCCACAATGAGTCTAATTCATTCCATTAAAATATAAATAGGATGATATGATAAGGTCTGAACACTGCAACTCATGTAATCACAATGTGTGATCAGACACAAATCTTCCACTAATTGTCAGAATGGGCTGCTCCGCTACATGTAGGAGTTTAACCTCTGACCTCAGCACAAATGGCACCATCACATAATCACTGACCGCTGCAGGATCATATCCACAACACAAGGGATCACAGACACTCACACACACTCACTCACACACACACACACACACACACACACACACACACACACACACACACACACACACACACATACACACACACACACACACCAGAATGCACGGCTCACCAGCTGTAACATATCATAGATGGATTCGGTCGAGTGTCTGGAGACCCTGCTCCTCCTAAAGGCTGACATGCTAGCAGGTCAAACAGAGTTCAAGGAGGAGTCAGGTGTCCATTTCCTGTCCTGTCTTTCCAGTCCAGGTAGCTTCTGTTCCTCTGTGCCACTCAGTGCCGCAAGGATTTATCTTCTTCCGCGTCCAAAATGTACAACTGATACACTGTGCAGGATGTATGGCTCTTCAATGTGTCCGACCAAACTGATAAAAAGTGTAAAAGTAAATGCCTGCTATTCAGCCCTCACAATACCGTTGGTAAAATCATTACTGTCGCAGCTGAACAAACAGGTCGAAACACAGATTGAATAGAACAGATTGAAATAAACAACAGCGTGTTATCCTACAGCATCTATCTTACTCAATTCCCCAGGACTGCCTCTGCGTGCTCCCCTGTCATCTACCCGTTTCCACTCTCTCCTCCTCTTCTTCGTCTCTCTTTGCCACTGTCCTTGCTGCCTATCTCACTTCTGTCCAGGTGCTGGAGAGCAGCAGCAGCACCATAGAATACAACATTAAATAAGATCAAACACCACATCCTCATGAGAGATGGAAGAAAAGAGGGGAGGAGAAAGGAGGGAGGAGAGAAGGGGAGGTGAGGAAGCAGTGGGTGGTGAGAGCCAAACACAGGAATACAGGAACAGCACAAAAAGACAACAGGCATCTGGCTTCTCTTTCTCATCGCAACTCAGAGAGACTTATGCCAACACACTTGAGAAAGGAGCCTGACTAAACAACAGGTAAATACTATGCACGAGCTCCTCCTCATATTTAAAATGAGTCTCTGAAATTCCCAAAGCATCAACCTTAAGGAAGCAAGATTACACGATCGAAAGGAACAAATCTGGACACCAATTTGAAATAAAAACATACCCAGCACAGTAAGAAATGCCCTGACGCGCAGAACATCTCCTCCTGGTAGTCACAGCAGCTTGAAGTATATTCTACAAATGATCTCTGATACAAGTCCGACTGGAACTTCAAGTTCTCATCCCATGATTGCTTCGATCTAAAAGCCTGAAATTCACTTTCCAGCACCACCTTTGTCAATCCAGTGATGGCTCACCACACCACACCTGCTGCACACTTGTCTTCAGAGCAAGCGTTACATAATACTTGAAGGAATAAGACCATTCCTCACAGTCCTGTCAGTGAAGATAGGAAAAGAATGTAAAGGCTGTTGAACATGAAGGTAAGGCTAAAGATTTTCTGATTTGTGGCCACAGTCTTAGTTCAAAAAGATCTTTGAAAGATCTTTGCTGGAAAAAAAACTTCAAGACGTATAACCTTTTTCTCAAATGTAAGTGTGGTTTTATGACGTACATCAAATCTGATATTTAAAAAGTACCTTAAAATCAGTTACAAGCAAATGAGCATACAGAGTGTGTACAAACACACAAACCTACACACATGCAATACACCACACTTTGACCTCAGAGATGTGAAAAACACAACAGCTTAGCAGAGCATATTTAACAGTTAGAGGCAGGCAGCAAGTAAATAAAAAGAGCCCCGGCAGCAGTACCTTCTCTCTAGTCTCTCCGACACATGCATTTCCTAACCCAGAGACAAATCTTTACTCTTTTACAAAATGTACTACCTCTCAGACCCGCCCTTCGGAACAGAGACAGGAGTACAGCACGAGGGAGGAGCGTGGAGGCAAGCACAAACCTGCTCTCACACCCGTCAGCTGGAACCGCGCACACTGAGAGCAGGGATAAACGGAGATTACACAGATCCACATAACCTGGCATACACAAACACACAGCACACACTGATACACACTTGGTGTGTTGCATTTTGACATGAAGCCTTATACACTATATATAAGTAAACAGAAATATAGCAATTTTGATGGCATGGTGTACTTATGCTCAAGGGCAGGCATGTACTTGTCAATGTCAGTGAACACAGAGAGGGGGAAGGGAGGGGAGGGAGAGTCTTGAAGTTCAGTTTCATCTGAAATCAGGGAAACATGCAAATCCATAAATCCCCCCGAGGAATGATGGGATATACGCCATGACAGAGAGAGAGAGAGAGAGACAGAGACAGAGAGACAGAGAGACAGAGAGAGAGACTTTAATCATTTAATCTGAAGTGAAAGGATGATTATGTTATGACATGACTCTTCACAAAGCTGTGCACGAACAGTTAGTCTTTGAGGGAGATCATTTGCACACTGCAACACTACAACTCTTAGAAGTTATGAGAGTGACGCAAGTGTCAAGTGCAGGGATTTTTTTTAACTTTCCACAGCATTAATGACAGAACAAAAGATAATTCATTTTCAAGTGAATCTAAATAATAGCCTGTATTATCATATATTACATACATCCCATACTGTAGAAGACTTTCTGTCGAAACGTCTGTGTTTCTGGTACTGCCACCCAAGTTGGTTTATTAAATTTACCAAAAGGACATTTGTGAATGCTGGCATTTTCCCCTTTTTCGCTGTTTTTGGCCGTGCACCTTTCGAGGGGATTTATTTTGAGAGTGCTTGCTTCTTTCCTACATTATCATATATTACAAACACAAGGAATACAATTCTATAAATGCCTGAATGCTAAAATATTCCAATCAATATTGGTAATCATACTTTTAAATTTAATTTTGGAACCAGATCTGCTCTTGGTTGCATGTTTACTGTTGTTGTCTTGCATGCATGGCTTCATGAATCAGCAGCACAGTGCTCCCTCTAGTGGTAGACTGTGAGATGACAGCAACAACTGGGACAAAGCTGGAAGGCCAGATTAGAGGGCAGTGACAAAAGGCAGGAGATAGGGTGATTTAAAAGAAAAAGAATACAAAAGATTTAACATCTAAAGCTACTAAAGCTAAGTCTGAACTACAGATATTCTGAACTTACGAATTCTCAGTGTGTAGTCTGTAACTACGTTAAACAAATGCACTGCATACAAGGAGCAATTTAATCAGGAGTGAATCAAAACAAACCCTGATGAAAACTGTACCCCCCACCCCTCGCAGACTGAATTATGCATTTCCCATTTCAAATACCCCTAAGCTAAACTGATAGAGGTTTGTAAATTATAACCAGCACTTGTCAGTGAGGCTGACTACACCTTGGAGAACACTAGCAATCACCGGCATCTCTATTATCGCAAGCAATCGTCGTTTTATTCTCTGGTTGGTTTATCATATTGAGGAGGTGGCTCTGTGCTTTGTCTAAAATAATGAACCTCCTTGTTTCCTCCGGCTAGCCAGACACTCATTTATCTCCACTAAATGATGTGAAACACTGCGGAGAATGAAGTAATTAGAATGTGGGGATAATTAAAATTGTCCCACTTTGCCTCTTTTTCCTCAGTCTTGCCACCATGTGACCACAGGCGGTGGGTGAAATGAGGTAAGACACAATCTTCAGCACTTTGGAGGCTTTCCAAACACGAGAGCAGGGGAAACAAAACCGTGATCAACATGAGCAAAAAAAAAAGGGCAACCTAGATTTAAAAGGATAAATAACATGGTTGTGGAAATTCCCAGGGATTCTGTGGCAAGTTTGGATTATATTTGTTGACAAGAGGAAGCGTCCAAGTGCTTCAGGCTCAGGTCAGGGCCTGCAGTCGGCTGGAGAGCTAAGGGAGCCGAGCTGTTTGAGCGCCAACAGCAGCCTCATGTTGTTTATGGTAAGGAGCAGCAGGGGGTTAGCGAGGAGGAGGTGGGTAAACAAGGACAGTAAGTCAGGAGAAAACTGGAAGGACGGGAGAAAAGAAAGAGAGTTCAAAACAAAGATAATGAGACAGCATGATCAGAAAGGACAAACAAAAGAAAATTCACTGAGCTGTCATGTCTGAC
Source organism: Epinephelus moara (assembly GCF_006386435.1). Classification (NCBI taxonomy): domain Eukaryota; kingdom Metazoa; phylum Chordata; class Actinopteri; order Perciformes; family Serranidae; genus Epinephelus; species Epinephelus moara. The sequence goes on along the minus strand of NC_065508.1, from coordinate 14,669,409 downwards.
ACAGGACACGGTCACATTGTCGCTTTCAGTTATGGGGACAAAATATATGACAATACATCACGGTAGAAAAACAAGGGTGGAGAGAAAGGAGGATGAAAAGGGAGACTAACACAGACAGCAGATGGAAATTAGAAGAGAAACCAGACAGCACACGTTACACTGGAGCAGGAGCAGGAGGTGAGAGACTGAAAGGTGAGATGAAGATCATAGATTTTCAGAGCTTTGTTAATACTGTAGCACTGCTCTGATGTGCTGCTTTGCCCTACATTGTCTTGCTTGCATGGCTTTTATTTTCCTTCTATATTCATGTGGAACAGGACCTGATAATAAACCAAAAAGCACATGTCTAAGCATTAAATAAAAAGGGACGACATTACAGACAGGGTGGGCAATATCCTAGACTTCAGCCTTCATTACTGTGCCTCCAAAGAGACTACATTGTTTCACATGGGGGATCTAGTGGTATAATACACCATCAAACCTCTTGGTTGATGAACAAACATGTTGTATTAGACCTAAAGCCTGTTTTTACTTAATTTGTATATGCAAATGTGTCCTCATTTAATGGTTATAAGATGCTACAATGAGTTTCCTTCAATCAGTAAAACCACGTACAGCTACCCTGACACTGGCGACATTGCATAATCTTTTAAACATTAAAATGATTAAACTAAACACTACTCAGAAGGCGTTATATAAAGATTGCATGCTGTGTTTTGTGTTTTCTACTGTTTCACTTATTAGAATACATTTAAATGGATTTCTTCTTGCATGTAGAAACACTACAAGCTTAAAATAGCAAAATCCTTTAAATGTTAATTTGTGCGGCGGTTCAAACAGTTTTGTAAAGTTTAACGAGTTTGGAATCACTGGATGTTTTCCCCACATCACGTGCACCAAATCCAGTCCCTCCTGCCAGCCCTATCTGTCGGTATTTCTCTCATCTTTGCATACTTTGCTTCCAACTAATAATGGCACATTGGAGTCACAGAACCACCACTGTCCAACAGGACTGGAGCTGGCTCTGACCTCACCCATTATTTGGCCCTCGAGACTGAAGCTCACTGACACATATCCAAGAGAGAACACAGCCCTGTCCCTTCCCTTTCCTCATCTTTTGTTCATGTCTGGGCTATCGAGATAGAGGTCCAGGAAAAAAAAATGTTTCTGGTGGTTACTGGTTATCAGACATTGCCATGGTAATGGAAGTGACAACCGTATCCAAGGGAGACCGGCTGGCACACGGCGTGTCCCAGCAATCACTGAGCCGACCCTGATCAGACCAGACATAAACTTAATTAGACAGTGATGCCGTTTGCTCACTATTTCACTCACCTGTCTGTCTCCATCTCTGTGCTCCGGAGTGCACACACATCCAGTGCATACCATGCACACATCTGTTCATGTGCTGGGTCTGACACACGAGCTATTCAACGCACCACAAAGTAGTCATGTAATATGTTGTCAGCACTCTATAAAAACTAGTCTGTTATTTATTTGAGAATAAGATTACAGTATGTTGTAGGTGAAATTATAAATTTACTGCATGAAATAATCATCGTGTTGGACTTGAATTTACTAACAAGCAACTTCAAAGCGAGTATGAGCGTGTGAAATATGGTGTAATGGCTGTGTGTGTGTGCCAAACCACTTACACACTTGTGTTTCTCGTCTCAGATCTTTCTGTCCCAAAACACCCTTTGTGTAAAGGTCACGAGTATCACATGGGAAAAAAAGCCTCTGAACATCTTCCAGCTTTCAAGCTACATGCTACACACACAAAGAAACACCTGACACGAGGGAAGAAATATTTAGCGTAAGACCTGCCAGACAGTTTTTATATAATCATAAACACATGGTCAAGTACTGGTTCAAACATACATCCACAATGTGTGGGATTGTTGGTCAGTGATATCAGTGTTCTCCTTTTCTGTCTGACAGATCTGAGATCAGAAACAGTGAGAAATTAACCACACTGCTGCTGAAGCTAAAAAAAAAAAAAGTCAGCAGGCTGAAAGATGGCAGCACAACAACAGAGCTTATCAGCCACTTCAAACACCAGCATTGATCCACGGGTCACACACACACACACACACACACACACCAAAACTGCTGGTCTTTATCTTAGTCTGCAACAACACATCTGACAGGGGGTGTATGATACTCCATCCCCTGTAGAACTAGACTGTGTATCCCCTGCTTTGTTGCATGTGTGTGTCTATGTATGTCTGTCTTAGTGTGTACATGTATCTAAAGTTGTGTCTTTGCTTCCCATATCTTACCTTCTGTCCAGTCCCCATGCAGGTTTTGTCTTCCGGATGATCTCCGGGACTCTGCAGGGTCAGCTGAGATCCTTCCTCCATACTCTCATCTGGGCTCTCCGCCGTCAACCCCGACACCTCATCCAGGATGTCCTCTACGATCAGAGACAAAGGACAGCACTTACTAGGGAGCAGTGTTTACACAAAATATATATATCATAGATACGCTTGTGTTTTAAAACAGCAATCTGTAAGAAGACATCCCTGTTCCTTCGCACATTGCTTTCTCCACCCTATAACCCTCTGCGTTTCCTATTACATGACTGTATAGTCTCTATTATTTCATCCATATCCGTGAGAAATTTCCAATTTATTTCCTCTGTGGTGAAGGCTGCTTGTGTGCACCCATCTCCTCTTAAGCATGACATCACCAATAACCTCCATCTGGCTGCTGAAGTGTTTTTACTCTCCGTCTGACCCCTTTGCTTATGGCATATCCTACACAATGACAGCTCCACACTGCTGAGGGATTCATATTAATATTCATAGTGCTCCGAGTCCCTGTATAAACAATGCCAGCTTGTCAGCTCGTGCACTGCGAGCCCCAATTTATAAAAGGAATACAAATGGTGCCCTTGCACGGATGAAAAAGAGCAGGTCAGAGGAAAGCTGGCGGCTGCCTGCAGGTTAGTTATCAGACAGCATCTATGCATAATTAGCAGGTCGCCCTGTTCACTCTCGGCTTAAAAAAAAAAATCACCATCTGTATTTTCTCCCTTTTTCCGCCACACAAAGTCGGGGGTATAGAGGATGTATGATGGTACAAGACAAGAAACATGAATACAAAACAAAAAAGCACATTAAAGGAGCATTGCACAATTTTAGATTCAATCTAAAAGGGTAGCTTTGTTTGGTGTTTCAAAGTTTCCACTGATCAAACAATCTTTCTATGAACTGTTGAATTTCCCTTCGGGGATGAATAAAGTTCTTTCTATTCTATTCTATGCTGTCAAGTCATGGATATAGTTAGCATCAGTAGGGTTATCTCTGATCTAACCCTGACCAGACAGAAACACTTGTTACATAACAGCACAAAGCACCTAAGTGAGATTGTAGTGATTCCTGTGACTTTAAAAGGCCAGATTCCATGTCAAAGCAGCAGGTCATGTTTTACCTGATTTGACGGCCCTGAACGAACTTACGTCATAATTTGAAACTGAAAAAGAAGCTCACAATATCTGTCACTAGAGGACACTGTTTGTATACATCATCCAACTTAGTTCAAAACACAAATAATGACAACAATGCATCCAAAAACTTTGTTGTAGAACAGGAGGCTTTACCTTGGCTCTGGGAGAAGATGTCTGTGGCTGGGTCCTGCTCCCCATCAGAGCGCCGGGGTGGAAGGGAGCACAGCACCTGAGGGTCCAGCTGGGGCAGGGTGCTGACGCTCAAGGTCAATGCTTGGTTTACAAACGCAGCCCTCATGTCATCCATTTGGAGGGCAGATGCAGGTTTACCATTCAGCAGCAGAATCTCGTCCCCTGCTTTCAAACCTGGTGGAGAGGACAAAACAAAGTGAGCTTATATAGGTGACTCCTTTAATGCTGACAAACAGCACATTGTGTCCTTTAAAGTGGCTTAATTTTGGAGATAAATACACTGCAAAGACAGAGTAATAAAAGCAAGCAAAGGATTATCTGTCAACAACAGAGCACCATCCAACACAGCAGCTTTCATGTGGGCCATCAACTCAAGAGTGCTAATGTGTACAAATGATCTGCACAAACAAAACTTCAGTGCCATACTCCTCAACAGCAGCTCTGTGGCTAATCAGACATGTTGGGACTCTAATGTGTTCCAGTGCATTAAAAATGCATCCCTCTGTGCATGTTTGCTTGAGGCAAATGCTGATCTAACAAGACTGGATGGTTTTAAGAAGGACGGTGCAATTCCTGTCTATTCCTGTCCTATCATCATGAAGATCATCTGTGTGGGACTTTATATATTGAAGAATCCGTGAACTTCAGTGGAACAAACTCTGCGTTTCGAATTGCGTACTTGTTCTTTTGACTTTATGTACTGCAGCTGTCCTTACAAAGTACATACTGTTGCATGGAATATGCATACAGTCAGGACATACTCTGCTTTCATGTAGTGTCGCAATAATTAGAAAATTAGTTTCAGACTGGGTAAATTAACCTGAACGCCCCCTCAAGTCAGAACAGCACCTCGGAAAGTAAGCGAAAATTTGGGTCCATGAGTTGCCGAGTTGACGTCATATGCGCAAAAACATGGCGGATGACAGCAAATGTTTAGCTGATGGTAACAAACTTTTCATTAATTCACATATTGCATGTCAATTTTTTGCTCCAATGTATTTTGTAATATGGTATTAGGTTGTAACCTTAGTTTCTGTCCATGTAGAGTGACCTAGATTAGTAAGAAAAGTAAGCAATGGTCAGGTAATGCAATATTTCATTGGTTATAAGGGGATATACTGGTGCTGCAATAAGTCTGAGACAAAATTATGTTTAACATAAAGCTTCAAACTGTTACCAACCTATTGTTTAAATGCTCTCAGCAATAAACACAAGACACATTTTTGTAGCATCCATATTTTTTCCATATTACTACTTAAAAGCTCATGAACACACAAATGTTGAAAGAACGGCTTCCCAATTCTGGAAATGGGACCATCCGAGGAGCACATGAATGCAGCATAAAAAAGAAAAAGTATGCTATTTGAAATGTAGCAGATCTTAACATTACCATTTGACGTTACCTTGGAGATAGAACAAAACGCCATTGTCCGCCAGAGACAGACGTTTGCCCTAAGTGTTCTGCTTTTGCTACTTTGCAATTCTGTACTTTTAATTTTAAAGTCATAACTGCATACATTGTAGATTATTTGAGATCGATTGATTGATAGTCATCACGACTTCTGTCAGCTGTCATTGAGCTGACACCTGTCTGCTCATTCAATGTGACGTATCTTTCGCCGCGCAAAGGATTGTAGGTCAGAATAGCAAGAAAAAAATTGCTGCCTTGCATACTGCAAAATGCAACCGGATGCAGTAGGACATCCTGGTATTTTTGGCATACTGCACCTGACATGCTATGTCTTGGGACATTTCTGGCATCCTAAATAGTACAGTATTATGGTTAATGGAACGCACTGACTGCTTCAGCTTGAGGCTTTTCCTCTTGCCCCTCCCCTCGACCACCTGTGCCTGGCTCTGGTAATTGAGAATTAGCACTCAATCAGCCAACCAATTAACAGACAACCTAACCCAATAAAGCTGATTGGTTGTGACAGCTGTTTAGGGGACCTGACAGCGGTCTCACCTGCCCCCATTGCAGAATTAAGAAAGACAAAGGGTTGCACATGAGCACATGTTTGCTTGCTATTGTTTCTTCAGTCTCATTATATAGTAATAGAAACAGCAGACAGTCTCTGATATGGCTATCGTAACGCACTGAATACTACAGACACACACACAGTTACATATATAGACACACAAGGCACACATTTAGCCCTAAGTTATGACCTAGTTGTCTGGGATGTGAAATGTCAGCTGTAGCAGAGTCTTTATTGGACAGAGATAACCCCTCTGGCCATATACTGCTGAGTATGTGTATGTGTGTGAGTGTGTTTGGCTGTGTGTGCTGCATGTATATGTGTCTGTGTGTGCGCTTCTGTAGGGGGAGGGGGAGCAGGAATTACTGTGTGTGAGACAGAGAGAGAGAGAGAGGGAAAAGACCCTTTGGGGCTCCTTGTCCAGAGATGGCCTGGTTTCTGCGTATACCCTGCAGAAATTGAAGCGTGATTTCTTTCACTCCCCATTCATTCTCCTTCCTCTTAGTAAAACACATGCACGCATACACAGGCTCATCCCGACGTACACACAGACCTACTAATGTTGTGCCTGACATACTTTATTCTGTGATTCAGCGAAACATAGTGTAATCTTACAAAAAAAGATGCATTGTGTTGTCTGGATGCCACAAGCTTTATCTATCTCTTCTCTACTATAGAGGCGGCGAGTTAGTGCAGCTGTATCCTCTGGCAGGCTGGCAGCCTGCTAAGCTAGCAGCTTTTTAGATTGCTAATGCACTGGAGGACACAATCTCACACTTGAGTAACCTTGGTCTGACCCTGGGGCACAGTAGTGGGGCACGTTATTTTCTATACATTAGTGTTGTATCTACAGAGCGCCCGTGTGTTTTTCAAATGCATTAGGTCTCTCCGGCTCTGTTAAAAGACACGGACTAACAAATGGGGGTCGATCTCGAGATTCGTCTGTTCAATCAGCAGGCTGATGCAGACAAAGGAATGCTGTTTTGCTCTAAGGAAAGAAAAGAATGCCGCATATTTAAAGCACCTATGCAATCTTTTTATTTTTCATGGATCAAGGTTTTGGCACATCACCTTCAGGTTAAAAGCCAGTCATCATCAGACTGATAAATTTAGTGTACAGGACAGGTGATTAAAGTCTTTTTAGACAGGCTGATGCAAGCACCCAGATGTTTTTTTTATATTTTGTAGTTGCTGGTTCATATCATGTGGACATACTGAAGTTGGAGGCCTTTCTTGGCAGTGAACGACCTCTCTACGGACTCCATTTCTAAGTTGATGTTTATTGCCTTATAAATCCTGAAAAAGGCAATATGTTGATTCATAGAATTTAAATGGACAGTTCACCCCGAAATAAAAACCACATATTTTTCCTCTTACCTGTAGTGCTATTTATCAGTCTCGATTGTTTTAATGTGAGTTGCAGAGTGTTCAAGATATCGGCCATGGAGATGTCTGCCTTCTCTTGGATATAATGGAACGACATGGCACTCGGCTTGTGGTGCTCAAAGCACCACAAAAACACTTTAAATGAAACTCAACAGTGATGTCTCTAGAGAAATCATGACCTGGTTACTCAAGGTAATTCACAGACCTGATTGTGAGCAGTTTCATATGCAACTATTTTTTTTTCTACTGATCTACACTCACCAACTGAATCACCGTGCACAAGGAAGCGTGCATCTACTCATGGACGAAAGGCTCGTGCTCATGACAGTGAGAGATGTAAGCATTAATGGCATCTTCATTGACTGAGCTGTAACGTGAGCTAGCTCATAGGTGCTGTCAGTATCGAACTATAAGTTAAAATGTTATCATGATTGTTGTTAATTTTGACAGCTATTCTATATTTAGTTTTAGTCTTGAGACAAAAACACTTCATAGTTTTAGTCAAGTTTTAGTCGCCGAAAATTCGTGACATTTTGTCAACTTTTAGTCAATAGGTTTTCTATATGTTTTTTAATATTAAACTAATCCAGTTAGGCTAATTCATGTATCAGAAATTAGCATCATGGTGACAGGTTGTATAAATATTTCACAACAACTACAAACAATTTCTACACATTTACAAACTGTCATTTCTCCAGCAGTTTTTGACAGGTTTAAGGGGGGATTTATGAGCACACACTTACTGATCATCATTTGAAAAGCTCAACATCTCTCTATTTATGCTCTCAAAACCTTTGACATCACAAATAACTAATCTGAGACAACTAGGATTTGTACCCAAGCACAGTGGTTTCCGTCCATCAATGTGCTATGTGCTAACAGTTTCGTCAAGCCTCGTCTGATCAACGAAAACTAAACATAGATTTAATCTTAGCTATTATCATCAAGATCTATTTAGCTTGTCATCGTCTTGTTTTCATCATTGAAAAAAAGGCTGTTGAAAAATTTTTGTCATGGTTTTTGTCAACAAAATTAACACTGGATTATTGACTCACAAAAATAATCTAGACTGATAAATAGCACAACAGGTAAGAGGAAAAATGTGTTTTTGATTATGGGGTGAACTGTCCCTTTAAAATAAAAAGCCTGCATCACAGTAATGAGTGTGCAGCTTTCCCCTCTTTCCTTTGACGCCTACATGCAAGTCAACACCTTTCTAGACCAAATAAAGGGAATTAATTGCATGCTTAACAGCTGTTGACTGTTGCCAGTGTTTCTGGAGCATTTATGTCTGTGTGTATGTCTTTGTGTCCGGGCTGACATGCAACAAATCAATAAGCTATTAAAACAAAAAAGGCTGGGAAAACTGTATTTTTGATTTTTATGGTGAACTGTCCCTTTAAAATAAAAAAGCCTGCATCAGAGTAGTGAGTGTGCAGCTTTACTCTCTTCAGTTAACATCTACCTGCAAGCCAACATCTTTCTAGACAAGGTGTGCACTTTCTTTCTCTTCACCTCTTCTCTTATCTGTCCCGAGCCACCGGGCTTCTCACTCAAACAAAAGAGATCTAGCTTTGTTGGCTCAGCATCTGATGCGATGCAGTCACACAAGGCTGCACTGATAAGACGCCATGTGGGATCAGGTGTTTCTCAGGTCAGGTGTTTGGGTGTTGAGTGTGCAATGTCAACTCAAGAGAGAAATATGTGCCATGCTTTTACATAATAAAATCATAATAATACATAATCCCTAGTGTTATGCATACAGGTTCAGCAATAGTACCTGTCCTGGATTTGTGTTTTGTTTTATTTATTTCATCTTCTATGTACTGAATGTGCAATAAAATCCATCCTTCGTGTTTGCTTGTTAATAAAAAATAAATATGTACCTTTAGCAGAGGCCAGTCCCTCGGCTTTCACTTCAGTAATATGAAGCTGCTGCATCCCATCCTCATCTATAACTGCCACAGAAAAACCTATGGATGCGGATAACACGACACACAGAGATTGAGTCATTAATTCTTCCAGCCCTCTTTGAAAAATCTCACTTTGACAGTGTGAACTGCTGCCTCGTAACTACCAAGCGATTAGATCCACTTTAAACTAAATGCACTCACACTGGGTCATACGTCTTTAGTGACTAACAAAGCATGACTCAATGAAGTCTATTAAAAAATCAATTTGATACAGAATTTAAGAGTATAACAGGAACAGGTTTAAAAAGGGATATTGTCAGAGACAAGCATACCGTATCCAATGGTGCAGGACTCTGCTTTGTCAAACCGGATCACCTTGGTAGCTTTGGGGCAAATCTCAATCTCTTTGTAGAGCTGCAAACACAAGAAAATCATATTTAATTGGCATAAAATGGAGGATGGCGGTGTTGTTAAATGGAGGTCAAGGTCATGTTATCACTCTTAATAAAGAATGGATAGATTCATGTATTATTCAGGCTCCTTAACGGAGCAATCGCACGTGAAGGTTGCGGGGTCAAAATCCAGGTCAAGTCTGAGAAGTGAGTGGGTGCTCAGACGACGGTTTGACCTCACAGCGGGCGAGAGCATAGACACAGCTGTGTGTATGAAGCAACAGACGGGGGACAGGAGTCTGCAGTGTGTAATGTGCTTCGCTGTGGAGAAAATAATAATGTAATATCATAGACCAAGGATGAAAGAGGGTGAAATGAGTCACTGATCAAAGCAGGGAGATAAAAGACCTCTTGAGGAAAAAGAGCCAGTTATACAATGACTTTGTTTTGCGACTGAGTTCAGTGTATCACCTACAAAACACCGTCGCAAAGAGAATTCATTCTGGGGTTTGCAGCGGGCTGAATAATGTGGAGGTGAGGTCCTTTTCAATGAGAGTGATTGTTTATATGAATAATAGTGCACATAATACACTCGGAATGCTATTTTGCATAATTTATAGCGTATGCGATGCTGCTTTTTTTTCGCATCTTGGGAATTTTGTATGCATTGCAAATTAAATCTGTCATCCAAGTCATAAAACATGCACAAGCTTGCATCCAGATCTGCCTGGAATGAAACAAAAATTAATTAGTAATAAGGTGAAGACCCTAAAATCCAAATGGGACGTTGTGTCTCAGCTGAGACTGTAATACAACACAAAACAAAACAAAAAAAAAGGAACTTAAAATTACACATATAGTGAAATAACTGTACTGCATATCTTTCATTATCTGATATGGGTGTTGTCACTCTATTTCATCACAGGTTGTTACCACAGTGTGTGTTTTCTCACCAGATCAGAGATGTCCTCTTCGAGTGTGGGAACATAAAAGAGCATTTGGTTGTCAATCCATATCTTCAAACACAGGTAGTGGCCGGAGGGGTCTATCTTGTGGGTCTGGAGGCAACAAGAAAAGAGAGTAATGAAGTGTTTAATGGGAGGTAACTCTTAAAATAGACAATCATAACCACTGTATTCATTCTTCCTTCCAAAATAAGACTCACTCTAATTGCTTGTGGTTTATTTTCCTTGCGGTTTGACGCCAATCTTGTCTTCTAAGGTAACACATGGGTAGTATTTTAAAGTCACCAAGCAAAACACCATAATGTTTTCCATTGCCACACTCTATAGCTTATGACATCCCCTGACACAGACATATACCGTGTATTAAATCATGTATGTAATTCACATATATCTACATGCATGTAACACACAAGGGCCATGAATTAGATGCTCCAGTTCCCTGTGACATTTTTGTAGCATGCATGCACACAAACGCCCACACACACATCAATCAGCTTTCCACTTGTTTCAACAGACCTGAAATGTATACATATCATTAGGCATTATTATTGTCGTGTGTCTCTGGCTGAGTCCAATTAAAGCGAAGAGGAGATGGAGTGCAAAGAAAATTGACAAGACTGTGTCAGACAGTAGTATGCAGTGTATATTGTAAGGCGAGAAAACGTCGGGGAAAAGATCTGTGACACTGTCAGTCAAAGTGCACAGGCGGCATCTACAGTGTTATTTTCTGCCCTCGTAGAAGTGCCAGAGACAGTCTCATATCTCGGTATTCTCAGATTCATATTCAGATTTAAATTCAAGAAGACGAGACGAATTTTAAAAGGTTGACTTTTGCATGTTTGCCTGTCTTCAGCTGTCAACAGACTGTAAAATAGTAAGATTTCATCCTTATGCAACCGCTTATGGTATTCAAAACTCCCCTCAACAGAACTGCCTGCAATTTTATGAGACGCGTTCCTTAACATTGCATGTGGTTTGACAAACCTGTTAAAATTAATTATTTGCATGAAGAACAGCTGTTGACTGCTGCATTTATGTGTGTCTATATGTGTGTGTGCAGGCTGACATGCAATAAAGCAATGAGCTAAGAGAACGAAAAGGCTGTACCTCACCTACATCACTCCAAATTGTTGAACAAGTGCATAATGTTCGGTCTTTAATATCACTCTTATGTGCAATGTATTGTGCAGCATGTACTTAAACGTTTGCACTGCTATCAGTAATAGCCCACCTTGCAGACGGTGCTCAGGACTTCCAGCGCTGTCTCGCCGGGCTGTATGATGGCCAGGACAGGCTGATTGTTCGGCAGGCACACCCAGGAGGGAGTCAGGTAATCGGGAACCCAAATGTCGCTGTCTACGTTTTGCTGAGGAAGGCTTTTTACTGAGCCCTCTCTCTCCTTCTGAAAATGCAACACGCACACACACGCAGAGAGAGAGAGAGAGAGAGAGAGAGGGTTTATGCATGTTTGAGCAGCCTTGGTGCTCAGTGAACGAAGAAGGCACCCCATAATAAATTCAATGTTATCATGAAAACCTTTCAATTCTAATTGAGGTTCTGCTCAGTAAAAGAGGAAAAACATATTCTATTATCCACAATTCAAATTGCTTAAATCATGTGTTAATCCCCTTCTTGTTCACTAACACAGATTTGCTAAGATTGATTAGACTAATATGATGGATACTGGTGGTGGCCTGAAAGCAGCAGAAGATCTGATTACAAAATCTAATTCATTTGTGTTGATGAGAGCCTCTTGGTACAACTGTCTCCCAGCGTGGGTATGCGTTACATACAGTATGTGTGTGCATTCACTTCAAAGCATAGTCTGTAACCTTTAAGCCAATCAGCCTGACCTCTCACAATCTGGCAACCGCGTCAGCCTCTCTCCTCTGATTCTGTCCCGCTCATCTCTTCTATTCGACCTCACACTGTCTGTCACTGATACCTTATCTCCTCCTATCAGGTAACACCATCCACAAACTCGTTTATTCTTTCATTCCACTATTGCAACCCCCCCAACACTAATCACTGCCTCTCCTTCTGGTGCCCCTTTACCTCTATCTGCACATCACTCCATCATCTCCCTCCCTCCCATCTTTCATTTACGCCATACAATCTGCTGACTGTTAACAATCCGGCCCGGTGGTCCCTGTTTGAATGAACTATCCGAGTGTGTGTGTGAATTTTTATGCTGGTTAGATAGTGAGACGGAGAAAGAAACAGAAGGACACAACTATATGCAAAAGCACATTTTTGTATGCACAAACAAACACACGTTTGCATGTTCACATGCACAAACAAAATACAGACACACGCAGTTATAAAGAAAAACACACGCACATTTTCTCAGACAGACAACAGACCGGGGGGCCCATAACTAGTACCTCCCCCAACTCCCTGAACTCCCCAGCCCTGCTCGGCACCATCTGGCTCCCCTCCTGGCCCGTGTTGGATGCCACTGCTGGGGGGCGGGGGTCCTAGGCAGCTCACTAAACTCTCCTTCTCACTCACTCCCTTTTTTTGCCATCAGTGGGATTCCCCAGAACAAACAGAGAGTTAAATCCAGGACAAGCCCATCAGATGTGAACACTTGGAACTACAGTAATCTTACGAAAGATGCTCATTTCTACTGATGCAGCATTTCCAGCTCCACCTTACAACCAACTGAAGCGTACTTCCTATGCATTTCTTCACTGTCATCCCATACTCTGCCAGCTGAAGCTGGACGTGGGTGGAAGGAAATCAATCTCCCAAGGAGCCACTGGGGGCCTCAACGGTCAGAGTGGGTGAGTGCTGCAGAGTTTTCTTCCATGAACCGAGTTCACACACACAGACTCGTCTTCCCTCCCTCCTCATCTCTGCTGCCTTCTACCAGTTCTCATAAAATATGGAGCTGGCGAGCTTGTCCTTGCACAACCCATGGGTAATTGGACATTTTTTCCTCACAGTTCACATAAATTCACAATTTATCAGCCTGTGATAAGGTACTACTGGAAACCTACAATCCTGTAGTGGCCATGGGTGATCTATTTTCTGTCTGGAGATATTATTCATTATTTGCAATTGTCTGTAAATTGTGGTCAATGTGACAGGAACACAAGAGCACAGATGGTGTGAAACTGCAAGGTCCTTTGGTAGCAAATGTCTGCATAATTTGTTGAAACATCAGAAAGCTAATGATCTGAACATATCGGATCAAATTTGTCTCAGAGGGATTAGCAGACAGAAATATCCCTCCAGACCAAAGCCAATGATGCTGATAGAGATGGAATCGCCTGGAGCAAATGAAAAGAAGAAATGGGAATCTGTCAACACGGATCTGAAAATAGTGTTTGACACCGATGATAGAGAAGAAGAATAATAGCATTATTTCTGGCTATGACATAAAGTGGTCGGCAGTAAGAAAAAGGAGAAGGCAGGATTAAACCCAAGTTAGCCCTGCAAAGTCTGGTGAGGCAAATCATTTGTCATGTGGTGCAGGAAGAAGAACAGATGCAGAAGATGAAAAGGGTTGTTTATATAATACAAATAAACTCAAGAATCATCTGATAACATTCAGGAAAGATGAGATTCTGCCGCTTTTAAAGTTTCATGGTCTGCAAATTTCTCCTTTCACTCCCCAGCTAGGAAGTGGATGTCTGAAAACATTAAAGCAGGAGCTTGAAAATGACCTCAAAGAAATGCTCATTGATGCAGAAGGGTGCAGGGATTTTGTGCTTCCCCCAGATACCCCGCCAAATGAAGAGCCAGTGCACCAAAAGGATATCAGTTAAGTGAATGGAGGTGGAAAATCCAGCAATGGTGATGGCCTCGGGGTCTAAAGAAGCCCGTAGCCCATTATACAACACAAAGGTTCATCAGATGCCCCACTGATTTTTATGCTGGCTTATGCAAAAAGCAAACAATGACAAGGAATTAGCCTACAGCTAAACAAGCTCTGGTTTTCTGTGGTGAATCAAAAGGGAGAAGGAATTTAGTGTTTAGCCTTAGGAAGATTATTACAGTACAGACATAAACAGCCACCACAATGGGAATGGAGACAAGTTTGGGCCTACTGGAATTTAACTTTTACCTATCACTTTCAACAGCAAACATTTTTCAGAACAGGGCAGATTTAAAATAAAACACGTCTCCTAGAATTGTCAAGGAGCATGCAATTCTATTACGATCCTTAATATAAAAGGGCATTTGTACTGTGTTGGTGCTTTTGTCTTGTAAAGACAGCTGAGCTCTTACAGATTTCTCACTGGCAGAGTCTTCAAACATGCGCTCCAATGGCTTCCTCACCGGCTCCATCCCATCAACGAAGACCTGCAGCCACACAGAGAACAGTATATGGCAAATGCATCCAAATATATCATACACAGCAAGTAGAAGACACTCCTTAGAAACATCTTAACACTTTATCCAACCTGCAAACCTGCATTATGTTTAGTTGAGCATTTAATTTGCATGTCAAAACCAACATGTATGTAAAATGTTGTGTAGTTACTAAATTGGAGCATCACCAAAGTCTAATTTCACTAACTAATTCTTTAGTCCAATTTCCAAAAGTTCAATACACAACCTCTATCTCTTTGTCTCCAAACTGTTACTATATACTCTGGCTCATTGGCTGCCTATCTCAGACAGTAACATGTTAATTCCTATGTGTACTGTTTTCAAAATCCCTGTCCCTACCTGGAACTAGTCTCGCATAGCCAGACCTATTTCTACACTTTGTTTAGGGCTGTGTGACACAACAACAGTAATCTTCGAGCTAGCAACCTACATGTTAAAACGTCTTTTAATGTTTTATGTGGCATTTTCTTTTGTAAAGATTTTGCCATTTTAGTGCCAGTGCTTGCCTCTCCACCAAAACAAGGTTCCTCCAAACACTTTTCTTTAAGGGCACCGTCACTGCGACCTGGGCTTAGTGTCGCCCAAAACGACTGTGATTGGTTTATAGGAATACAAACAACCCAGAGTGTTTTTTCTTTTAGTGAGAATTATGAGGGGTTTCTCTCGCGCTGTCACAGTCCAATACCAAAAACTGTGAAATCAAAAGCTTGTAGTATGAATCACTATGATTACCTGGTTGATTGAAGGATGCCCCTTAGTCTTTCTCTTGGAGGCGGTGTCCAGTCCCCAGAGGGAGGAGAAACGGCTGCGACGTTTACTGAAGGTGCGAGGCATGGCCTGGTTCCGCCTCCTGATGCTGCTTTCTGTTCGGGCTGACACCTGTGATAATGATAATTAAAGAAAACATGAATCCAGTGGAAAAGGTATATGAACCCTAATTATAGAGTCGTGTTACGATCCATCCACATTATTATTTTACATTCAAATTTCAAAGGTTTTACTTGGACTTTTATGTATTTCCTTTGTAGATAATAATTCAATTTTTTACAATTACAATAATCCAGTTACAATACACTGTTACCAAGCTTTACTTATCTTACATCTAAATGACCTGCTATCTATAAAAGGGTTCAGAGTAGGCAATGCCACCATGGCTACACAGCTTGTCCAGTAAATACTACGCATTTGAGAGACATTTATGCAACACTGTTTTGTGTTCAGTATGTTCAGTATGTTATGCATATATGGATATGTTGTATGTGTAATTTCTCAAGTACTTAAACTAATTCAGATTCACAGTTTCTCATTAATTCTGAAAAGCATTTCACATAACTGATTGATTGCAATTAATGTGATAATTATATTTCATACTATTTATCTTCTTTGCTTTTATTTAATTGTTAAGCTGCAGTTAAATTGAACGGACTAAGAGAAGAAAAAAAAGGGGACTGGGAGACTACGTACATATCCTGTACACTGACAGCAGTGGCTGTCTGTGTTTGCTCTATAAGCCACTTCTTGCACTCATATATACTGTATAAATGCACGTTAACAGGCATGTAAACACACATAAAAAACACATACTTTCAGCTGCACAGTATACACTATTGGAAAACAGTGAACACACTCAACCTCTCATCTCCCTCATTGACCCACAACATGTTCACAGAGAAACCACTCCTGGCATTTCTGGGTTAATTCACATTGAACTCCTGGGCTATATGAGCAGCTCTGACTCACTATACGGTAAACGAATGCATACTTTGATGCACATGTATGTACTGTATGCGCACACAAGCACATACTGTACTTGTGTGGGCGTGTGCTCATTGGTCTCCTCACCAGTCTCTGCTCATAAGACACACACACTTCAAACATAATAGGTCAAACTGTCTCTAAGACTCTTCTTATGTAAGCTGTGTGCAAGAGGCCTTTTTACTGCCTATTTTATTACGGCGTCCCTTTTGGCTACGGATAATAACAGCCCTGATGAGTAAAAGGCATTACCGAAGAAAGCAAAAAAAAGAAAAATAATAATAGAGGTGTTCTTTTTGTGGCTGAGGAAAAACAGCTAAGAGTTGAGAGAGGACAGTTATCTTTTGCCGGAGGCGATGTGAATTGGT
Source organism: Epinephelus moara (assembly GCF_006386435.1). Classification (NCBI taxonomy): domain Eukaryota; kingdom Metazoa; phylum Chordata; class Actinopteri; order Perciformes; family Serranidae; genus Epinephelus; species Epinephelus moara. The sequence goes on along the minus strand of NC_065508.1, from coordinate 14,652,667 downwards.
TCTTCTTAATGTTCCTTTATTTCATTCATTAATTACCAAGTTCTATTCTTTATTCTGTTAACGTATTTAATTTCCCTTTAGTTCATTTATATAGCAAAGCATACAGTGCCCGTTTATAGCAGTATTTTACTAATGCATTAATGAAATACTAAAAGGGAAAGAAGATGGGGAGTGAGACAGAGAGGAAGAGAAGGTGAAGAAAATAAGGCAGACATGAAGAAGGAGAGACTAACAGAGATAGAGTAGGAAACAGAGACAGGGAGACAAAGGAAGTGAGGGTGTAGGCAGTAAAGGGAAGGGGGGGGTCAGCAGAGCAGAGAGTGTTAAGCCTGTTTGTGGGAAAGTGCCTCAGGGATGGCAGCTTACTAACAGAGTTCGTATTGATTCACCAGTCACAAAAAAACACCATCAACCTCTGATGTTGTAAGTGTGAGTGTGTGTGTGCGTGTGTGCGTATGACTGGTGTATCCGATGGCCTGCTTGTATGAAACTGGCCTATAGAGATATTGTTTCCACCTCTTTCTCTGTGCTCTGCTCTGCTCTTTGTTTCCTGGATGATATTTGGCAGAGCACACAGCTGCCTGATCCACAGCAGCATATAGATCATAACGTCCATGTTGGTGTTTCATTCTGTACATTCTTGGAGCGCTCGAGGTGACAACGAGAGCACGGTTCAGAGCTCTGAGCTAATGACTTGGCCTTTAGCCACAGGCTAGAGCAGTAAGCATCAAGACTATATGTGGAGAAAATGATCTGAATGTGCGAGGTGAAGACAGTGTGTGCAGGTATGTACATGCCAATCCTGGAACCCATCAGGTAATGTCTGATGACGATAAGCCTCTGGGGGTAAGATCAAGTACTTTGTGTTGATCCAGTGTAACCAGTGAACACCCGGGCCATGACTTCCTCTTCTGCACGCCCACCATTTTGGCTAATCTTTACAGACACATATCTGCATATGAAGGCAAATAAATGTTTTAAAAACTAACATGAAGCTAACTTATTGTTGGATAATAGCCAATGAGTTTCAAGAATGAATTCTGCCTCTCCACATGGACTGTTTACCTGCCATTCAAACATGATTGGTTAGTACTACTTGGACTACAAACGGAAACCAGAACACTTCCATTCCCAAAATCTTGTCCCTTTGCCAACAGATTCTGGATACATATGCAGATATCTGTTAATAAAGATTATGTAAATGCAAGGTTACATCTAGTTTCCTGTATCATGACGAGGAAAAAAATTTCCATGAAAATATAAAAACTCTCTAAGACAATTTTGTTTAAGTCTAAGATGACACACTATCACAGCAGGCAGGCTGAAGCTCAGTAGAGATCAGTTATGTCACAGCTGCAGTCGGCTTTACTGTGGATTGTTTCTAATGAAAACTCTGTACTGACAGCTACAAAATTTCATTAGCGATAACCCTGCCAATATGAACAAAATTGGCGATTAATTACTCACGATGTTGACAAAAAATTCACTTGAAAATATTACTGTAACCCAAAGCTTTGCTTCTGCTCAGGTAGCCAGCTACAGTCTGAATCGGCACACTTGTAGTCTGGCTTTGCAGAAACACTTTTGGCTGCAACATTTGGGTAGTTTGGGTAGCTACTGTGCAAAGCCACTATAGAGATATTCATCATTTAGCCTTCCCCTTCATTCTTGCTCCTAATTAACTGTGGTTAAGTTGTAGTGTGTTTCAACCTCAGGCTACATGAAATGTCTGTTAGCTTGCAAATTTGTCAGGCAAGCAGAGATTCTTTCAGTGGGCGTGTGTGACAAGATGCTCACTCTAACAGCCAGATAAACACACCCACTCTCCAAGCTGGTATTGAGGGTCAGCAGTTGGGAACCTCTCATGCAATGCTTATTGGAACACGTAGAGACACGTGGGACAGAATCTGAGGTTTGGATTAAGGAGCTCTGATTAAGTTTAAGAGTGAAATTACAGTAAGCGAGGGAGAGAGTTGGAAAGACCAGTCGCACATGAGTATTAAAAAACGTGTTTGTGAGCTGGTGCATGGGCATTTTTCATACCAGTGCATGGAAGGAAGAGACAGAGAAGATGCCCAGTCGTCCCATGGCCAGCTTGGTGGGACGTGAAGCGAAGCCCAGCAGGCGTTTGGGGTTGGGGGGTTCACCGCCCTGTAGACTGGCCAGGTAGCACCGGCAGCGGAACAGATCCATGTGAAACCGCTCCAAGTTCTGCTCCCACAGGAAGATCTACCAGAAAGTGAAAGGAATGGATTTGTGATTATGCAAGATAAGCAAACTCTGCAGATTAGATCCAACGGCTCCACATTTGGCCACTGATGGAAACCACAGCAGTGATAAAGACAAAACAAAGGGATAAAATATGCATAAGAGATCACTCTTTGTTAGATGGTTATTTGGTCATTTCAGCAGGAGTGAGATGTGGGAGTGCTGAAGCCCCTGTGGAGAGGTATTACTCACCAACACAACCCCCACCAGTCTCCGACCTGCTGTGCTATGTGCAATGTATCACAGGGTGGGCCGTGGGAGGTGGAACACAGGGACAGACAGACAGACACACACACACACACACACACACACACTCGCAATAAAACACAATCTAGACTTCATTTGCACTGGTTACTGCCTATACATATTTGTTCTAAGACTTAAAGGGACAATTCGCCCAAAATCAAAAGCACTTATTTTTCTTAATTACAATCTATTCATCAGTCGAGATTGTTTTGGTGTGAGTTGCTGATTGTTGGAGATATCAGTCATTGAGATGTCTGCCTTCTCTCAAATATTATGGGACTTGATGGCACTCAGCTTGTGGTGTTCAAAGTGCCAAAATAAGTACATTTAAAAAACTGCAATGTATCTTTCCCGAAATCACGACCAGGTTACTCAAGATAATCCACCAACCTTGTGAGCAGTCTTATGTAGGAACTATTTTCTTTCTACTGTACTACATCCACCAATTGAATCACTGTGAACAAGGGAGAATGCATCTACTGCCCACTCACCTAGCGCCACCGTGCTAGAATGAAAATACAGACAGTACTTACTGACCCTCATGCCGACAAGAAGTCCAGTGTAGTTTTTTAATCCACAAAACTCGTTTGGGGTATCGGAGGATAACAGCTAGCCGGAATAACAGCTACACTTGAAGCAAGCGTGCTGTGTTTACATGGCAACTCGCGCAAGACTAGCTGATGGCGTGCTGTGTTTACATGGCAACTCGCGCAAGACTAGCTGATGGTTAGTGGTGGTGCTAGTTCTGGAGTCTCGCGCAAGTTGCCATGTAAACACAGCACGCCTGCAGGGCAGGCTGACTGACCACGGTGAGAAATGATGCTATAAAAGTTGAGTAAATTACGTCTTTTCAAGTCAATTTTGCATGCCGCGGCTTCAGGACACTTGGATTACGACGGACGAGCCGTTATGACGTTTTTGAAATGCATTAGCGGAGTTTTATTACATTTTCAAAATGTGGGTTCCATGCACTTCAAGTGTGGCTGTTATTCCAGCTAGCTGTTATCCTCCGATACCCCGAAACAGTTTTGGGGATTAAAAAAACTACACTGGACTTCTTGTTGGCATGAGGGTCAGTAAGTACTGTCTGTATTTTCATGCTAAACTGGCCATTTCTTTTAAGCTTCTTGCCCATGAGTAGATGCATGCTTCCTTCTGCTCAGTAATATGGTTGGCGGGTGTAGTTCGGTAGAAAGAAAATAGTTCTTACATGAAACTGCTCACAACATGGTCTGTGGATAACCTTGAGTAACTGTGTCATGATTTCTGGAAAGAGACATCGCTGTTGAGTGTTTTTTAAATACACTTTTTTGGTGCTTTGAGCTGAGAGCCATCTAGTTCCATTATATTTGACAGAAGACAGACACTCGGCAATTCACACCAGAACAATCTAGATGAATAAATAGCACTACAGGTAAGAGGACAACTATGTATTTTTTATTTTTGGGTAAAGTGTCCGTATAAAAAAATGTTCTTTCTTTCAGTCTTTAATTCAGTTTTCCTGCCAATTTATGCAAACCCATTTTGTAGATTAATATTGTTCCAGATAACGATCTTGAAATAGAGTCAGACAATGATATAATCCACAGCTCAGGCTGAGGCTTTTTCACTCTTTTAATCCCACATTTGTAGAATATGTATTTATAGTAGTGAAGCCAATGGGTTCCGGTGTTTTCTCAGAAATGGGACACACTCTGCATGCTGAGATTAACCACTTCCTGGTGCTTTTTATTATGTAATATTGTTTTCATTCATTAACTGTCACCCACATGCCACACACATACAAAGACAGAGACTTGGTCCTACAAGGAGCTCCATTGTTTGAGGGCACATTCTTTAGCTGTCTTGCAATGTTTACATGCAATGCTTTCTTAACCTTGAGCAGCAACTCCAGACATGCATGCATGGAGTAAGACTAAAGCTACACGCGATCTTCCACTGAAAGTGAAAAAAATCAGATCTTAAAAGAGCTTTGAAATTCCAGCTGTGACTCGTTTCAAAACAGCTACTGAATATGGAAGAATTAGCAAGAGATCTCAGGCTCACCTGCCAGCTAATAGTATGCACTGCATGTGTTTAAACATGTGCTATGAATATTCTGCATTCTGCTGCACTTGAATGTGTTCATAAATGAACACCAGTCAGAATATTTAAACACATCTGTCGATGCAAGTATTTCCTTAAGAACATTTTGTCTGGATGACGCCACACAGTAAAGATGATTTAGTACTGAGAATTCAGTGTGTGAGAGCATCGGTGCAGTTTGAAGGTACAAAGATGTGCATCTGTAAAGCCCCTTAGGTGTTTTCACTCAACTCAACTGGAGGTTAAAGGCGCTCAGCAGGGTGCTCAGCACATGAAATCACAAACCTGGTTCAGATCAGCATCACATTGACATATGACTAATTTGCAGCATGATAATATGAAAAGGCTTTTTCACAAAGACTGATTCCTCTGTTTCTGAACTTGCGTGTTATTACTGTACGAACAGCAGCTTTAATCTATTTGAGTACTTCCAGAGTTCCTGACTCATAACTCCCTTTTGCCTCCTTCTGTCCTTGCTCCATACCTGCTCCAGTATAGTCTTTCTCTTCTTGGCGTCGGTGACGGTAGACAGCTGCATGTCTCCCATCTTCTTCATCTTCTCGTCCATGTCGATCTTCTGCTCGAGCTTGCGGATCTCGGTTCGCAGCAGACGCACTGTATCCTCCCTGTGATGCTGCCGAGCCAGAGCAGCGGCGCACGCAGAGTGGATCGCCGTAATCCAGTTCTCCAGTTCTGTCTGGCCAGATGTCTGACAGGAGAAGGGAAAAGGGAGAATTAACTGATGACATCTCTGAAGAGTTAAGACAGGAAAAAAATCAAGAAATTGACAGCTAAAAGAATTGAAGTATGAGTCCCATTATTAGCCTCAGCGTGAGGGTGGTCACTACAATCTCATCATCATTTTATTACTTATCTTCCCATTCATTGATTGAATGTCACTGCCGACAGCTGCCATGCATATAAATAGACACATGTTAATATTACACAATGGTCACTGTGGTGGATCACTGTCACAGTATGACAGTGTGGCCTTTAAACATGTCAAACATAAAACAAACACATGGACACAGGAATGGCTTATCTCCCACACTCGGCTAAATGTCATGTACTTGTGTGCCACACACACACACACACACACACATACACAAACACCCCAGGGGAAATTAGATCTCCTTTCATTCCCATCCATCTCTGTCTCTTTTGATAATCTACTGACTTCATTCAGTCCCAAAAAACAATGAAATAACTGAGAAACCCCATTATGTTTTTGACTTTGAAATACAGCTGCTGTTTCAGTGTTAGTTGTATGGGTGAGTAAAATATTTCCCTTCCCCTTTGTTTTGTGATAAAGTGCACTGCTATTTCTTGTACCTGTGTCTCTCTCACCTGGAAGAGGAAAGCGTCTCCCACTGAGTTGCTGAGGCAGAAGACAAAGTCTTTCTTAGGGTGTTCAGGGACGGCCTGAACAATGCTGTTCTCCACCCACAATGCATGCTTGGGGACGCTGTTGTGGTCGATCCCAGAGCGACCATCTGACTCATACAGGAAAAGAGTGCAGCCTTGGAGAAGCAGAAAAGAAAGATAGAGAGAAACAGAAAGACTGAAAAAGGATTTTTCTTACTGATGTCACATTAAGTCCTGTATTTGCCATTGCATTTTATTGTATTAAAACCAATTAGCAAAACAAGGCTTTTAAGTACCTCACTGCAATATACAAAGTGTATAAGTGTAGAACAGTGGTTTATTTATTATTAGGGGGATGGATATGAGGACAGCAGGCAGGCAGAAATGCAGCTGCTGTATCTTGTGCATTTCTAAGGGACTAGATTGGATTTGACATGGATGCCGCCGTAAAATTAAATTGTGATGAGGCTGAGGAGAGAGGATGTAAGGCCACACAGAAGTGTGTGAGAGGGAGCAGCAGAGGTGACAACCAAGGGCATGGACTGTGTTAAGACTGATGTGATTACAGTCAAACAGGAGAGGGAGTGAGAGATTAAACAGGTTGGGGTTGGGTTAAGATGTTCATCTGAGTGTGACGTGGCTGCATGCTTTAGTTTAAAATTAAACAGGTAAAAATCTTAAATAATCTTAAATATAAAAGTATGAATGTCTATGCCTTAATCTATGCTCACCTTTCAGAGAGACCCAGTAGTGTTTCCACTTGCGCCTTGTTGCAGGTTCCACTTTCTTGTTTTTCTTATGCACTAAGAAGTTCTTCACAGCCAGAGCCCCTGCCTTCCTGACTGTACCTTGTGCACAGCCAATCAGAGCGTCCGATGGATACGCACTGCTGAGTGTGCCGCTGCTCTGCTCGTCACTCACAGCGGAGCCAGCCTCCTCCGTGCAGTCCCGACCCTGATGTGTCTGATGAGAGAATGATGGAAACATTGAGTGATAAAAACATGTTGGATCTATCATTTATACCCTTGTTTAAAAAGGGAATAACATAGAAACACACACAAAGTAACTAACCCAGGCTTGATTGTCCAGCTCCTTCCGGAAATTCTCATACACTCCTCCCCTGCCTCCCTCGCCACCTCGTCCTTCTCCTCCTCCTGCGCTGCTGCTCCCGCTGTCGCTCCCGTTAAAGACGCTGCTCTCGGTAGCTGAGTACACTGAGAAAGAGGCCGACATGGCCTTACAGCGCCGTGACACCAACTCTCCGTCTCCGTCTATCTCTGTGGTGACGCCATCGATGCCACTGTCGCCATACTCACTTCCCTCACCCAAAACACCAGAGATGTCCTGTGAGCCAGAAAAACAGGGGCGAAACAGAACTAATTAATTTATGGATTATTAATTCATATACAGAAATATTTATAGATATTTTTGGATAGTCAAAATATGCACAAACACAAAGAGAACACACACAGCTTAGGCTACACAAAGGGGTCTCTGGGTTTATATTGTTGTGTTTATATGTCTGTGGGTGGGTGCTCATGTTTTTCCATGCATTTCTGCTAAAAGAAATTTTTCACTTTGAGCGAGAGGTTCTCTGTGCTTTCACACTTTTCTCTCACCAAACCGAGTCTCCCTCTGTTCTTTTTCTCTTTGTTTTGCTGTGTTGTCGGTCTATTTATATCCGGTCTAACAACCCCCTCAGCCTGGCTAGATGAATTTATAATAAGCACTTAGGGTGCTCCGCTATCCAAGGGTGCTTGGGGGTTCTGGGAATGAGTTGAAAGAAAAGCCTGGTTTGCTATTTTAGTACTTCCTTCTTATTTTGCAACTTTTTTTTATCAATGATACATGAAATTTACAAAAAGCACATAAGCAGTTGTCTTGTTTTGTCCAATGAATCTCTTATTAATTGGCTACTTGGTGATGCATTACAGTGACTTTGCTCCTCTTTTATCCTCTGGGTGAATCTGCTTTTGTAACATTGTACGAAAAGCTTCTAAATTATGTTCAAAATGTCTTTGTGTGCCTGTTTATGCGTATTAGGACAGTGTGTGTGTGTGTCGTTGGTGAATGGGGCTTGAAAGATATTACGCTTTAATGCTTTAATTTCTGGAGGGGGAATGGAGAAACCAGGCCAGCAGTGGACAAGTAGCCCTACAGCGACTCTCTTATCTGACTCCATGTAATCCTTTTCCCCACAACACAAATATACACACATAGTTGGATGCACATACTTAAAACATGTACACACAACTGAGCAGCATAAGGACACACAGGAAATGTCTCTGGTTGTCGACAAAACTTTAATTGCTGTCCTCTGTCATGTCTGTGAACTTGCTGAACTTCCCGGACACTACTGATAAACAAAGTCCTCTATCATTCTACGTTTAGGGGTCTGTATTTTATAAAGGAGAGACAGAAGAAACAAAATAGAACCACAGAAAAGTAGAGAAAGAAGATTTAACCTGATTAATGTCTGCTTTGTATCTTTACTCATATATTCATAAAAGATGATCTAACCTGAGTAGTTTGTGCACGCCGTCCCTGGAAAGCAGGGCACGGTGCAGCAGGGATGCCAAGCCCTGCCAGGCCCTCTGACAGGCAGTGGGAGCGTCGGCAGGGGAGCGTAAATGCTCCATACCCGCCACCATCCTCCTCGGTTGGAGACATCAACCCCTCCTCCCCTTCTCCGTCTCCATCGCACTGTGCTTCTCTCCGGTTTTTAGCATAGCGGCTCCTCTGCCCCCTGAGGCCAGGACTCTGCTGGCTGCACAGATGGTCCAGAGAAGATGCCCTTTCAGCTGAGCCTGGAAAATACACAGGTGGTTATTGCAGGGCAGTGTGCGCATCTGTGCATGTGTGTGTGTGTGTGTGTGTGTGTGTGTGTGTGTGTGTGTGTGAGCAAGGTGAGGTAAGCATATCCTGATTACTGTCAGTTACCTTCACATTACTTTGCCACATTTGACGTGTAAATTAACCTTCCCCATGTGTGTCCTTCTGTGAATCTTTGTGATTTTTGTGAGTGAGCATGTGTGTGTGTGTGTGTGTGTGTGTGTGTGTGTGTGTGTGTGTGTGTGTGTGTGTGTGTGTGTAGCGAGCCCATCCATTATCCTGAGCTAGCTGACCACCTGGGGCATCGTTTAGACCTTCAGCAGTCAAGTTACCAGCTACCGCCTGCTGTCGCGCTGATCTCCAGCAGCTCTTGCGCAGCGCCAGTTAAGCTAACAACCCTGTGATCAACTGAACTGCTGCAACTGATGGATGGCAGCTAACCTTCAATCAGCAGATTTTCTCAAATCATTTTTCCCCACTCGGTGAGTGTCTCTCTGCAATTTTTCCCACCTTCCTCCCCCTCACCACCTCTGAAGTCAATCAAATCGAGCTAACACCCCTGCACACATGCACAGATATACATTTTTATGAGCATTTTGGCAACCATCAGCAACTGTTCTTTAGAAAACTGAGTAAAAATCCTAGAAACTTCAGTTTTTACTGTATCGATTCAAGATGGTAATATTGCTAGTCAATTGTGACTTAACATCTGTGCAAATGTAAGCACAATTTGCACCTCTGGTGGTCTTTGTAACTAATAGTCAGGATAATAGTGTTCGTGTGCATGTTTACAATTCTTACCTGCGTTGCCTCTAGGGCGTGTGAACTGCTCCTCCTCTTCTTCTTCTCCCCCATCTACCATCTCTTCAGTGCTGGTCAGATGCTCTTGGCTCAGGTCAGACAGAGAAAACTCCAGGCTGTCTTCTCTCCACATGTCTGCTGACTTAGACCGCTTCTTTTTAAAACTCCCTCCCTCCTGTGGACCCTCGGTCATCCGCTGGAGGTACCTCTCCTCACCAACAACATCTCCCTCCCCCTCCCCCTCAGAATCCTCTCCTCCATCCTGAGCGACAGTGTCCGCCTCTGAGGTTTCTGGAGTTGGCGTGGCCAAGGGGTCATCGTCATTTTGAAAGGACTCTGGTCTCATTGTCATAGCGACACGTTGCGTCCAATGAGGATTGATGCCAAACTCTCCAAACTCATCTGTTGCATTGAAAGGCTCCAGTCCGTTCTCTGCTAAGGATTGTGGGATGCTCGGGGTGCTAGAGGAGCGAGTTGAGGCATCAGAGTTTCTGTGTTCCTGTTTCACTGAAGAAGAGTGCCGGGAACGGCGGGTGACTGGCTGCTTGCTGGAGAGACGGAGTGACCGGGACGTGTGCTTGCGGGAGAGATGTCCCATTGCATCGCCGTAGAAACCACTGTCCCCATTCTGACTCTCCACGTTTCCCATGATTCAACTGTAAATAAGGATGAAACAGACAGTATATCTCAGAACAGTTTCCAATATTCCTTAATATAGGCTATGACTAATTCTTGTTAGAAAGTAGTGATGCAGGTGTCTTATTGGTCTGTGCCACATCTGTGATGTTTGTCTAACATCTGTATTCATTAACTGGCACATTGATCACTCATACCAAATTTGAGTACAATCTATATGCATGTTTACTAAGATCATCAATCTCAAACCAAGGCATGGATACAACTTGTGTGGGTGGGTGTGCTACATTCATCATATGTTTAAACTGGAAAGAGGAATATTAAATGTACTCCCAAATACATTCAGTGATTAAATTTACTTTTTTTTTAAGTCCAGAGGCTTTCAGAAGGTCAAGCAAACCAACAGAATCACACACAGCAGCTTCAGGTTTAGATTTTCCAAAGAAATACTGTCGTTTTAGTTGAGGGAGGTATCAGACCTCACTACTTCTTGAGTGATAGAAAACTGTATCTGTGGCAGCAACTATTGAAATCTGCCAAATATTGGAAGCTGGCACCAGATGGTTAGTCAGCTTCTCAGCCTTTGATCAGATATTTACTGTAATATGTAAATGTAGTGGGTTTTGTTAAAAGAAAAAAAGGTTTGTGCCAAATCTTGTCACACTCGGCAAAATAAGGCGTAGAAAAAAGTGTTTTTTTAGTGTTTGTGCCAAAACTCAAGATATCATATTGGCACTGTTCTCAAAAAACATTCAAAACCCAGCCCTCGCTTTACTGTAAGTAATGCGTTTAGAGCGAGAAGTCTTTGTCACAATTCCCCACTGAACTGGGCAAGAGTGCTGCTATGCCTGTTATTAAGTTTGGATTTGTTTAAGTTTGTTTATAGATCTGTTTTTTTTTTGTTTTTTTTAAAGGTCCAGTGTGTAGGATTTAGTAGCAGCAAGCGGTGAGGATGCAGATTATAACTAATGTAAACTTCTCTCGGGTGCCAAGCGTGTAAAGAAAACTACAGTGGCCACTGCGAGTTTTTGGTTTGCCCATTCTAGGCAACTGTAGAAACAACATGACGGACACTGTAGAAGAGGACCTTCTACATATGCAGACATAAACAGCTCATTCTACGGTAATGAAAACACAACGACTAATGAAAACATAGTAATGAATAGTATATTCTATTTCTACCAATATATCCCCCTAAATCCTACACGTTGGACGTTTAACTGTTGAGAGATATACATTCATCCATTACCACATTGCAGGCCTTGTCCTCTAATGGCATTGGCATGTTTACACTCACACATTTATCGCTGAAAACAGGTCAATCTCTGCGCTGGATGAGTGAGTAACATCTAATGGCCCATTTACTAACAGTGGTGAATCAAAGGTATCTAGGGGCTCTTTGAATGCCTTGCTGAGCTGAGCTGAGAGGCAGATGAGCTCAGGGATCAGGTTTCCACAGTTGAGATGGAAGTTCCCCCGTCAGTTTTGGGTTACATTAATGATCTTTCCATTTGTCTTGAAAAAGGGAAGTCAGCGCTGGGAATGACGTCAGACCCGAGTTGATTGCGTTCCAGTGCAAGCTGGAAAACCAAGATGTTGTTTGCAACTAGCCTGGTTAGCCATTGTTAGTGCTAGCTGATAACAACACATTATGCTACATACAAACACTGTAGCAACACGTCAACAGATACAACTTGGACAATACTGTGTGTACGACTGTGTAATGAGACACAAATAAGACAGAAGTGCTAATAAACAGCGCATTACCACAGCTTTCACTACTGTTGATGTGCGGAACAGCCATCTTAGATTCCTGAGTCAGAAATCCGACTTCAGGGTTCGTTCCAGTTGACATTTCCGACTGGGAAATGGGAAATCCCGACTTCCCAGTGCAAATCAAAAGCACCATAACTGACCTTAATGTTTGGTAATTTGCCTTGGACAACGCATTCAAACAGGGTAGCACAGGGACAATAGAGTTAATTAAAAATTGATTTAGAGCATAAACACAGCTTCCCAAGGGTTTTCTGGTGTTGTTCCATTTAAGTATTCAGAATGCATCAAAATTCCATTCCTTTTTTTCCAGCAACTACAAAGACATCTAAAATTTAAGACACCAAAACATCTTTCATTTTAATTTTAAGTCATGCAAATTTAAATTTTGATGAATTTGAGTCTGCACAGTGCACTGCAGCAGCAGCACTGACGTCTGCTGGTCTGGTTGATACATGGATGGATCGTCTCATCCTTTCTGCAGCACTTCTTTCCCTCGGTGATGTTAAAATTATTCATTAACCATATTCCCAGTACAGTTAAAACGATCAAAGAAATCTGTTTTTAACTGCGTTCTGCTGATCATAAAGTTATCCGAGCATCCTGCATCGCCTCATGCTCTCCGTTATATAAGCACACGGAGCTGCTGAGTCAACTGCTGTCAGATCAGTTGGTCCTCTGTGAGTCACACATCATCAAACCCACACCATCAGGTTCTCAGTGTGGGCTCAAACTGCAGAAATCTCTTCATACAACTTCTGTTTTTTACAAATCATTTAGAACCAGAGCCTCTGAGATTCATTCTTTGCTGGTAAGTGAGTAAAAATAAAGTAGCAAAGTAAAAACATTCATATAAACTGGCAGGATTTTACAATTCAGTGCAAAATCAAATAACAGTTTTTGCATTCTCGTAGCATTGTGAGACTAAGGTGTACAGAATGTGGTTACCTGTGGTTAAGCAGCCGCATCACCAGCTTCTCCACATCAGTGTGGTGTCATCTCTCACCGACCACATGATCCTCCACACATCCTCAAACGGCAGTGTCAGTTTGCCCTGAGAGGAACAAGAAGAGAGAGAAGCCTTTCAGTGGAGCTCTCACAACTTCAAAGTGACCTGATGTGTCAAATGCATACGCAGGAGGAGGGAGAAGACGAGAAGGGGAAGGTAGTTCTCAAACTACTGCAGAGGATCTGCCAGGTATGTCACATAAAGCAGGTGAAGTAAAGTTGAAAGGAAAGCTGTGAAGCACACTGGAGAGAGAGTCTATAGAATACAAGACAGCGTTCTGGATGAAAGAGAATAAAGGACACCGTGGTCAGTAAAGCCCGGGGTTAAATAATGCAGTGAAGCAAGTAGAACCAGACAAGAAACACACATTTAAATACACACATATACAAACTCACAGATCATCAAAAAACAAAGCGCAGAGGTATTGTCTGAGCCTGAGGGCGCAAAACAAACTCACAAACAAGCAAGATTTCTTTGAACTGCACCCTGAAACTCATTGCCAACCAGAAACCATACGGACATGTGCAGGCATGTGCACAAATCATTTTGGGATAACACTCCTTGTTTCCATGCAGACAAAGAGACACAGACACACACACACACACACACACACACACTCTCATGCACGCTGTTGGTAGAATGACAGAAGATGAAAGCAGCTATGGAGAATGATTTTCTGCTTAAGACTCAATTAAATGATCCTTGCCAACACGACCTAATTTTCCCTAATACCAGCCCTGAGCTGCTTAGGGTAGACCATGATTTCCATAATGTGCTATGTATAGTGTGAAGGTATGCAAGTAAAAGCATGCTTGCGTGTGTGTGTGTGTGTGTGTGTGTGTGTGTGAAATACTGCACATATTTTCAGTTCACAAAAAGATAAAAAAAAAATAGTTTGTACATAAAATGAGGCAGATATAACCCATGATCCTTCTCAGTCAGCTGGTATAAGCATTCAGATGCCCTGTAGCAGCATCGCTGGGAGACTGACTGCTGCCCTAAATGCTGCAAACACTATTGTCAGATTTGTTTGTGTACCGATAAGCTTATAAGCAGGAAAATAATGGAGGAAAAAAAAGTCACATCTAAAAAAAGAGAGAAATACAGCCTTCATCAATTGCAAAGCAGATGCCAATCAGTGGAGGGTCTATTTAGATCCTTCACATCTGGTGAGTAATTTCAGCTAGCTATTTTTTTCCCAGAAAGCAAACAAAGCGTTTGTTCCCTCTGGTCTACAATGCTGGCATGAGCATACATGTTACTTTCACAAACCTTTGCCTACAGCTGCTGCTTTTATTATTGCTAATCAGATAATGAACTGTCAATTTGTTTATTCTCTGAGGCAGAAATACAATAAGTCAACCGTGTTACACTTCTGGGAAAATTAAGACACAGAAATGAGAGTTTAGAAAAGGAGAAGTGGCAAATGACAATAGGAGAAGTGAAGGCCATTGCTGAGCAAGTGCACAGAAACCGTGCACAGTGTCTCTGACATTGCACCACCCCAGTGTGTGTGTTCATGTATTAAAACTTGCAGCACATTCCTCTCCAGCTGTGGGAAGCGGTTACATAAGCTAAACTTCATCCTGATTCTTCTCCTCTTCCTCTCCCTCCACCCTTTATTTCTCATCCGTCTTCCATCCCATCCGGCCTGAAGAGACTTATCCCAACCCACATGCTGGCCACATACCCCCCCAGAACAAACCACACAGTATAATGCACACACAATGCTTGACAGGTGTTGGATATTTATTTTGGAGCTAGTCCTGCTTTCCTTTTAAATCTGGCATCAGTGTAGACAGTAAGTGCAAACACAGGCCTTAATACCAAAAATGTTTTATAGATAGTACATAGTGGGGGAGTAGAAAGCAATATAACAACTTAAAAAATGGCTGTCAATGTACACACAAGCAAAAATACAGCATTTGGGTTGTAAAAATGTCCACAACAAACATGATCTTACCACTGAGAATTCTTTGTTACACTGACCTTACGTTGCTGTTGCCAAGACATACATCTATACATCTATTTGTCTGGGTTCAGTGTAGCAGAGGTGAAAAACACACACACAGGCCAAACAAACAAAACAATCCTGTCTGACACAACGCAGGGGAAATCAAACCGCTGCTTTTCCTCTGGCGGTGTACAGTCTAAAATGTTTAGTCTCTTCGGTTTTCCTCTCCCCGTGCCCTGCAGCGAAGCACGGAAGAGGGAGAGGGGTAACGGGGAGAGAGAAGGGGGGTGGGGGCTCTCTGCTAAACCCACGTAGAGCTGAGAGGTGAGGCAAAGCTGGAGGCGAAATGCATGAGGAGGGAGGGCGCTGAGGTTGGTGCAGACGCAGAAGGGAAAGGAGAAAAAAAACATATTGGGGGTCCTGCGCTATGAATAGAAGTTTGATATGGAAAAGTGTGAAAACAGGGGGAGCAAGAAATAAAGACTGAGGACGAGAGAGAAAGAGAAACAGAGAGATAGAGACAAATTGGGGGGTCCTATTGTTGCTGAGCTTTAAGTGGATAAGTAGACATGTGCTCTGGCTGCCTCTCTTCGGGCTTAATTGAGGGAGCCGAGACAAAAGGGGAAACATAATTATTCGCTCTCGTTCTCTCAGTCTCTCGTTCTCGCTCTCATTCTCGCAGTATATTAACACAATGAGAGAGTGTATTAATACAACGGCCTGTGCAACAGCAGCCAAAGCATCATTACCATGCAGACACTCGCACACAGAGAAAAGGGATAAAGAGCAATGTTGATGAAAATAAAATTGCATACTGGTTTACTGTCTCACTGAAAACACAACAACAAAAATCTCAGGTCCCTTTGCTTCATTTTAACTTCTATATTTGAATTTTATTTACTGAATTTATCACAACATGTTTGAATCTGCTGTTTCTCCATGCTCAGCACAGAGTGGAAAGCTCTTCAGAGTGAGTATAATGGACACAAAATCACAGCGCACTGGGACTGGATGTGCCACTTATCTACACTGTCAGATACAACTCCGCACTGGAGCTGTCAAACTCTTATTGCCACATCGCCACGGCTGCATTAGAAAGATGCTCCACACCTATAGACTCTCATGTCTATCACCTAATACATGAACACATACACACGCTAGCAGGTAGTTCTCTGCGGCGCACAATGGAGTGTAATACTACAAAGGCAGACATGCTTCCCGTCACACACACCTGCACAATCCCTGGAGAAATGTGAGCAGGTTTTCCGACTCACACACACATGCTCTCGCACTCTTTTCCCTTCGCCTTTGAAAAATACCAAAGGCCTGTCAGAACAGCCACGGAGCAGGCACACCCTGCTTCCCTCCGCCAATCTTTTCATCTCTGCACCTGTCTCACAGCTCCGCCCTACATGACACACAGCTCAGCTCTCCGGATTCAAACCACACATGACGTGGATGTGTACTACTGTATTGCACTGTACGGTGATTGAAGCCAAACAAAACATGTCTCATTGCTTTTATAAGCCTGTCATAGTCTAGACCGCATGCTGAAGTGGCTGCTGAAATCAGCCAATTCAAGCTGTGACATCAACAAGCACCTTTATTGCGTGCCCTTCATACCCAGAAGACAACAACCCATCCTAAATGTACTCACTTTTACAATACTTGGTGTACTTGGATATTGCACAGGGGCATAGTAATGACAATGGTTGTGTGATAATATGTAACTGTTGTCTTTAACGAAAATAAATTACCTGTTGCACATGAATTTCTCTAACATGTGGACAGGATCTCATTTTTTGAAAAAGTGTTTCAATGGGTAGAGGTGATACTTAAGCGTACAGTATGTTTTATTGTGAAATTAACTGTTGTTGTCTTTAAGTTGTGCTATTAAACACCATTTGTCGTTATTTCTAGCTATTAGCTACTAAGATTTAAGCGTTGGAGATTTCACTTTATTATCAGGACATCAACTATTTCACATAAATATATATAAATACAAAAATAGCAAACAACATTTAGCCAAACAACAAAACCATACTACAAACACTACAAATCTCATCAGACATTACAAAAAGCGTATGCAGTGCAATTAATCACCCCATTACATTCAGAGTTCAACCCAAGGTACACTAAGGCTACTTAGAAGCAAAGAGTTCCTCAACCTGTTAAAATCGAGCATGTGGGACTCTAATCTTCTGTCTGATGGCGAAAGCTGATAATCTTCAAGTAAAGTGTGAGAGAAATTGGACACAATATTACCTGCCAAAGACAACATTCTCTACACGCTTTGAAAACACAGTTTGACATTGAGCAGATCAGTCGAAGTCTAGCCAGTCTAACTTTATGCTTAACGAAGAGACAACTGTATGATGCACTGATTCCTTACTGCATAACACACTAGTATACATTGGAAAAACAACAACACAATCTGTTAATTTGCTTTAAGTTACCTCAGTCTCGTAAGAGAGTAAATGTGTTGTTGTACTGTGCTACATGTGCACTCAAGGATAAATCAGTGTCCACATAGATTCCCAAATATTACTAGGTGGAAACTTGTTCCACCTGTAAACCTACTACTCACAGTGTATGACACAACA
The DNA here is from genome assembly GCF_006386435.1 of Epinephelus moara. Taxonomy (NCBI): domain Eukaryota; kingdom Metazoa; phylum Chordata; class Actinopteri; order Perciformes; family Serranidae; genus Epinephelus; species Epinephelus moara. The sequence goes on along the minus strand of NC_065508.1, from coordinate 14,635,095 downwards.
TGAGCAACAGCTGATGACTTGTGGGAAAATATATAACACTTTCAAGAGTCCCACACTAGTTTACGACTGGATGACTATCATGTCTGATTTTAGGTGAACAACTGCTGAAGCCAGGAGTCCTAACGTCCTAAAGACTAGACTTTTCAGGGGACTTAGAAATCCTGGATTAAACTCTTTAGTGTGTGGTTAATCCAAGGATTAAATAATTGTGATTTAAGAGGTTACTGGTGCCTTTATTGTTCAAACTTAACGTTTTAAAAGACAATAGCAACTAATGTTGTCTTACAATTATTACTCAACAGCTCTGTTATTCCTGACTACCTAATAAATGACCCAAAGAAAGTAGCCCAACCCTAAAAGAGACATAAAAGGTAGTAACAGTAGTGACCCGTCTAGACACTGCTGTAACCAGAGAAGCCCTCAGCTTGACTGATCTCCCCGACCTTACTCTGCACCCTTGACCACCCCCCACCGAGCATTAAAACACACAACGCAGTCACTGGACCCGCCCTTCCCCTAGACCCTTTCCCGCACCTTTCACATTCCTCAAATGGTTACTGTACCCCCTACCACAGGGCAGAGAATAAAGTCGCTGAGGTTAACACTCTCTCTGGGGGGTAAACAAAGGAATTTCTGGATGAGGCAAACTTCATTCCAAGCAAGTCAAAATAGAATACCATGGGAATCTGCGAGACGGTTTCATCAGAGCCTCTGCATGCTCCCTGATTTTGCATACACACCTGCACACCCCTACAGAAATACACACACCTGCAAACATGCATGCTTATACACCAGGGCATCCTTGTTGTTGTTTACGCTGAGCAAACCTGCTTTGAAAGATAACAAACGCACTGCGAATAACATGTGAATCAGGACTAGGTGCAGGCTCAATGGGCCAAACAAATCAGGATCGGGGACTTAGGTGTGTGTGAATTGTTCACATTGGATGAGGAACTATATCTATCCAATGTCGAGGTAACAGTCAGATATGCTCTGAAAACATCCCATTGTGGAGATGGGAGAGCACACTCCACTGCACTCCCACAGCCCCTATGAGACGGGACTGTCTCAGACATCACTGGTAGAATTCCCAGGAATAGGGAGATTAGCTTCTTATTCATCCTTTCGGGATCTGACAAGACACGCGCCACAACCCCCCCCCCCCCCGCCCAACTCTCAGCTTAAACACATGCATGCCCATACACAAACAGCGTGCCTGCAAGCATTGAGTCTCGGCTGCTGCTTAAATCAAACATTCATTTCTTTTAACTGGTGAGAGGAAAATTATAATTCCTTCCTGAAGAGCGCTTTCATTTTGAGGCCACAGAGGAGGGCAAAGCATAAAAATGACAGAACAAAGTGTAGCGGGAGGAAATTAGACGTTTGTTATTCATTTACTGTGGTCCCCTCTATTTGTCATCTCCTTACAGACAAGTGGAGTAAGAAAAGAGACGAGATTTAGGATTGTGATGATTGTGGTAGCAAAGCAAATTCACTGCCAATTCATGTTGAAAAGCATGTCACAAACCAAATATAAAAATAAAGATACGAGTTTAAAAACGGGGGGGGGAAAGATACTTATGTAGTGCAGCATATCATCTGCAAAATGACACATATAATAGATTTTAGATTTTGGGTCAGTGTCTGTGTGGCATCTGAGGATCAAGGGGAAAAGATAAAGGGCAGTGGGATTCAGTGTCAGCCAATTCACTCCACTTTACACCTCAAGTGTCACTAACTTCATTAAATACGCTCCTCCGTCTTTCTAGGAGCTTACACTGTACGCTCCTTAACTCAGATTTCAGCTGACTGTCTCTGCAGCGCGGTGCAGTCAGGGATTACCATATTTTAAAGAAAATCCTTCTACCACAAGTCCTCCATTGAGTGAGAGGCCCGAGAGAGTCAATGAGTGTGTGTCGCTTTTGACGCTTTGCTCTGTAGCTGCTGCTGCTGCTGCTGCTGAGTGCAAACTCAGCGATCAGTGAGTCCCTGTATGAATTCAAAGACAGGAAACCCCATGATTTAAACCTGCCATTAGGATCTTTCAAGATGTATATTTTAATGTGAGGCTTTTTAATGCTGAATGATCAGAGCACCCCACTTGTTCAGAGATGAAGGAGGAGATCAAGGTGTGTAAGCCTTAATTAAATCCATCCTGGACTTCTGTTGTCGGTTACCATGCCACTTCAAATCCTCTTGTTTACAGAGTACACCCATCAGCAAGCAGCAGGTTGCATGACAAATGGCAAGCTATCATTTGCTTTTTGATGAATGTTAATAAATCACCCCTCTCTTTTTTAGCCATTCCTCAACCAGTGCTCGCTCATTCCCCCTGATGAAATAGTGATTGCGCAGACAATTGCCTCGCCGTCATCAAAACCAATCAACTGAATATTCATGTGGTGATTTGCTGCTCCAAATATGCAAGAGGCAGTACAAGAAGTGTTGTTTAATTATCCAGGAGGAGTGGGACGAGACATTGACTGTGCTCCAGATTTCAGCTGGTAACCGTAGAAACCCTGCGGGGCAAGATGCAGCCTGGGGGAGGAGTGGTTGGGAGTGTGGCAATGAGATAGAGAAAGACGTTACAAAAGAAGAAGAGTACTGTGAGGACGTGGCAGGGTATTTAAATTTCTTTGAATGACCTGTGGGCAATGGCATGCCTCTACAAACATGATGGAAAAAGAAACTCAGGCACACTAGCATATTTTTAGACTGAACTGGGGTTTTAAGAAATCGCAGGTAGCAGCCAGTCAGTGACAGCCATAGTTAATAAGAGCATGGTGTCACCCATCCATATAAATCAATACTTTAATTAGAAAGCATCGATATATTGTAGAGATTCCCTCTATATCTTATTAATATGAAACCACAGCTAACATATTACTAACTTATTAAAGGGGAATTTTGGTATCTTTCAGCTTGGACCCCATGTTTTTGTGTAAAATTGACTAAAGGAGATAACAGTTTTTAAAATTGGTTCATTACTGAGCAAGACCACTGCAGCTGGCAGCAGCAAAACAGGCTGCAATGTAACTGTAATGGGCATTTGCGCATCATGAATTTACTTTTTGCCACTGACAGGCTCAGATTGTTATTCTGAGTTGCTGACAATGTTATGGGAGGGATCTCTACAGTGACAAACCTTTTTGTTTAACCAGACACAGACCTGAAATCACAATCAAAAAACCACCACACTCAATAAAACACGCAATAAAACTTACAAAAAACATCTTGGTTCATCTTTTCAGTGTTCCAACAATCACCACCTATGGTTTGGTTGAAACAAACCCTACATTCACCCAGTTAGATGTGAAAATATGCTGGCTTTATACACGCTAAAATCACTGTTTATTTAAATGGAATCTGGTGGATTTAGCAATATCAATTTAAACGCTGTTTCTGTTTTTTTTTTTTTAAAAAGGATCTTACTGTTTAATACAAAGGTCTACAACACTTAAAATAATAGTCTGAGTCTGTCAGTGGCAAAAACAAGCACTTCGGGTGGACGTAAATTGGCGGTGCACAAGTCCTAAATGGTTACATTACAGCCTGCTGGTGGCTGCAGCCACCTCACTCAATACTGGACCATTTTTAAAAGGTTGTCTCTATTAGTCACTTTGACACAATTACAAGGGAAAATAGGGTCCAGGATGAAAAACACAGAAGACGCCCTTTAATCAATTAATCAACCAACACTTTTCTGACTCTTTGTCAATCTGCTGTGTTTCTAAAATCTGCTGCTTTATCACTGTTGCACTTTAGCACACACTTTGATCCTGTGCTGTTTGTGTTGCTGATTTTTTTTGCTGTGAATGTATTGTGATGTGCGCAAGCCATCCTGTTTGTCTGCTTTATCTGAGTCATACTGACCCAGATTCCTCTCAACTTGGTTGACATGGCAATAAAGTAATGAATTGGGATAAGACACACTTCAGTGAAAAGCTGTTAAGCCTGAAATAATTGAGTAGTTCTATAGCTTGTTGTTTCATCTTGAAAAGGGGATTCCTTCCCATTATCTCCACCCTTTTTGCCTTAACTGAGCCGTTGCAGAAATGTTTTACTTTTCAACAATAAAAGTCTAATAATTAAAGTGTTGTTAATTAAATTGATTTAAACATTTAATGTGGCAAGCGTATTGTCGAAAAATTGTTTCAGTGTTTCCATTCCATCCTGTGAAGAGGTGAACGAAATACGTTTATTTGGGGCAAAAAATTGCCAAATTTAAAATCAAATATACTCAATTTTGGCAGCAAATATTGCCAGACACTGACATGTATAGACATCCACAGACAAACACAGACAGGTGTGAACTGAGCCAAATTGGCGGGTAATACTTTCCTCTCTGTGCAGGCTGAAGGGATGGGGAAATAACAGGGTGGGCTAGCAAGCCAGAGAGAGGGATAAGAGGGTTTTAGGCAAAGGTAGACTGATTGAGGTGGGAGGTTGAGACTGGGGGGATGAGATGAGAGAGGCAAGAGGGTCTGAAAAAAAAAAATGATGGTGTTGAAAGGAGGATGAGAGGCTGTTAGCTGGTGGAATCGAGTGTTGGGCCACAGGTTAGAAAGATGAATGATGTGTGCTGAGGTGGAAGGAGACATGAGAGGTAAAGAGGTGGAGTGGTGCTGATAGGTCCTGAGGGGCTGATAGAGATAGATGTTGTGTCAGTTCAAAGTAGGGCAGATGTGAACAGGCCCGATTTGTTGTCAGTAACGATATGACTGGGGTAAGACTATCTGGAGAGGGTTATTGAGGAGGTTATTGTCCGTGTCGGTGTGTGCTTATGTGTGTAGGTGTGACCTGTAAGAACACGAAGATAGCGCTATTACGGTTTAAATACTGCAACAATGCAATTTGCAGGCATTAGCTTACTCTGGTTTTAATCAAATTGAGTAATGCAAAGACACTGTTATCACTTAACTAATTAAGATTTTTGCTGAGGCTCTGCAAATCCTTTGTAGCACTACCCTAATCATTACCAGGGAGCAAGGGAGAGCTTTGGCATGACCACACAAGGACAGGTAGGGAGGGAAGAAAAAGTGGAGAGGGTAACATGAGGGGAAAAAAAGAAGAAAAAGGAAATGAAAGATTAAGGGTGGAGAAGGAGTAGAGGAGACACCATGACAGCATAAGAGGTGAGTAAGCAGGTAGTACAAAGGAAAAAGTTAAGGGCAGAGGAATGGGCAACAACAGAGGTGGACAGCGGGAGGTGGAAGGGGAAGTTATCTTCCCTCCATCCCTCCACCTGAGTCAACAGCAGTGCTTGCAAACAAAGCACCCCCTTGAAGACGAGACAGAAGACAATGCACCGCAGTGAGGGGATGGAGGTAAGAAATGTTCAGCAAGAATGTGACCACAAACAGCAGGACACAGTGTTGTGTCTCCGTCTCTCATGTCAACAGAGGACACAGACCACAAAAACAATACAGTATGGTTATACTGCTAGGAGGTTAAGGTAAGGTAAGATTAATTTAAAGAATGCTAAAAAGCAAAAAGGACGACAATAACCACTGATAGATGCAGCCAATGTCTGCACATTAAACATCTATACACTTACAATGAGTTTACAGTCCATATCAAATTGCATACATGCAGAAAGTACACATTTGCATACTGTACTTTTCCCATGATCATATCTTTTTTGTCCGCAAGAAAAACAACCCTCCCTTTTGTTACCTACTTCTTCATTTGTGTATCACACTTACCCACAAACGTCCTTGCAGACAGTAAGGTGTGACAGATTCTGAGAATACCAGTGGACCCACGCCCAAAGTGTTGCATCAATGTTCCTCAAATTTCAACGACCACAAACTGCTTCAGTAATCTCGGTATACAATAGGTCAATCTTCCCACACAGAGGTTAAGCTTAGGTCTACACGAAAACAAATGTGAATGAGATAAGGGTTGAAACTTAAGATTATCATTCTTTTTTTGTAAAACATGGATCATTTAGTCAACAAAATGCCAGTTGCTTGTTTTGTACAAAGCCTCTGCACTAGTAGGGACATCTACATATATCCTTTAGATCTAGATTTAATCATTTTCAGGAAACCAAGCCCCATGCAGTATGTATAAAGGTGAGATTAAATGAAAAATGCCTTTCTAACTCTTTTAGATCACATCCCATGTCATACTGTGCAGCTATTTAACAATATATGCCAAAAACCTACAAAAAAAATCAATTTCTTTGTGTTCTTATATCAAAATCCAATCTGTTTTCTTCCTTCAAAACAAAATGTGAGTTTTTAAGCTAGTACCAACCAGTTTCAACCAATAATGTGACATCCACCAGTCAATAAATACGCATCTATCACTGCACAGATATCAGATTCAAGTTAGCTAGCTAGCAAAAGCACGGTACATCAGTGTGTCTTCAGGTGTTCACCACCTTAAATCTTGTTCTGCTTACCCAAAAATACCATTATGACTGGGCCGTTGGCTAGAATTTATCCACCTTGAAGAAAGTGGTACATGTGACAGCTCCAGATTATACACAAGGCATGTTACAGTGGACAGCTTCAGCAACTACATGGAGCATACAATGGGCTTCGTCTCTCTCTCTCTCAGTGATGAATACTGCTATCCCTACTGTGCACACCACGTAGGGATAGCAGTACCCCGACAGGTTTTTACTCGCAAATATGTCATGATACTGAAGCTAGCTACTCTCAGAATACCATTTCATCTGGATTTAAATAATACACAGCACAGTACGGCTTTACTTAAGTGTTTGATGTTCAGCACAACCATGGTGACACTAAATAATGTTGTAAAGCTAAGGAGTAGAAACAAGATTTCATCCTGTGATGTAGTGTCAGAAGTTGTTATCAAAACTAGGTTATTTCTGAGAAGAAAACCTTACTTTCCCTTCTTGTTCCAAAGTAGTATTAATCTGAAACTTGCATTGTTTTGCTGCTTGTCAGAACTATTCATTTTGCATCATACAAACATAAGCCAATGAGGATAAACTCTAGTCACTATGAAGGTTTTAAAAGATGGTAAACCATAATTGAATCCCTGGATACTTCACATAAGAGCCCCCTCAAATTTCAGCCAATGTTAATGATGTCTTGTGGCAAAACAGAAAACAATCACTGAGACAAGGATGTCAACAACATGTCAGCAATGCGGCATCTCTTCAGGATCTAGGTCAATGGGTCCATTTCCTGGGAGTTTGGCTCCTGAGCGGACTCGGGCTGGGGGTTATTGTTTGGGCTCTACGGTGAATAGAGCCTCCTCTCAGTGCATTAGTGACCTGTATAAGCTCCACACGACTTGCTGACATCTGAGTGCAGGCCTGAGGGGAGAGGACAAAGGCAATCTGACCACACATGCGCGCACATTCACGTGTCTAAAAGCTAACGCACCAAAGGGCGATAACAAAAACACACAGTCTAATAGAAACCTTATACGGCACTCACCACAGGGTTTTTATCCCCAAAGAAACTCAATCCAACAAACAAAAAATCCATGCAGCTCTGCCTGTAAGCCTTCATCCTTGCTGTTGTCAACCCCCTTTCCACACACACACACACACATTCAGACATATTCACATACATATTTGCACATGCACACACTTACAAATGCTCGCACAGGCTTCTAAGACCGCCTTGTACAATCCCACTGCATCACTTCCAGGTCAACAGGCAACGTGAAGTTTGACTATGTGATGAGCACTGAGTCGCTGGTCAGCATTCTCTTATGCAACTAATGTAATGTGGGGGTTGAAGGAAAGCAGGAGAGGTGCTGTAATTTACAGTCACATGGATGTAAACCTTAGACTGGAAAACACTCACGCAAATTAGGGGGTGTAAAGATTTCCAAGCAGATATAAGAAAAAAAAAAAAAAGGAAATCCCAGGAAAGGCCAAATCTCCCAAGCACAAACAAAGCACAAAGACAATCTTTGAAGACACTCTTTGCACTACCACAGTAATTCCTCCCTTAAATCCCTACTCAGCACTTCACACACAAATGTGTTTCCACTCTCTCATTCTGAAGTCTTTTACAGCAGCTTCCTGTTCAGGTAAAACTGTCCCAAAGCTTCCTTTTCCACTAAGCCACACTTGCACATTAACTCAGCTTATACCACCTTTTCAAATTGTACTTCTTTAGCATGACAAATATCAGCGTGTGTGCATCGCAAACATCCTTTGTTTGCTCATCACTCAGTAAACAAAATTACACACAGCCACATTTCTGTGCTTTTTCCTTCTGTTATTCTTATGAATTGAGAGCACCCTAAAAAAACACAAAGATCTAACCTTCTGTGTATCAAATAAGATGTAGATGCATGCACACACACACACACACACACACACACACATTTACACATCATCAGTTGGCAGCCAGAGCCAATGTGTGGGCTGGAACGCAACACTGATCAGAGATAATGGGCAGACATGACAGCGATGGCAATGCTGTCACACACCAAGAGAGGAAGGAAGGAGGGATGGTGGAGCAAGAGACAGAAAGAGGGAGACAAAGAGAAAAAAAAGAGAGCAAGAAAGAAGAGAAAGAAAAGGAAGGGAGGGAAGGAAGGGAAGGAAGGAAGAAACTCCCAATTCATCAGCAGACACAGAACAGACAAAAGATAGGAAATGAGTGAACATGCCAGCTCATGTCAGCTCTGAGACTCCCCTCCCCCTGTCTGGACCCCTTCGCAAATTAGAGGCATCCCCTTCTGCTTCTCCCACTCCTTTTGCATCTCCTTCTTCTTCTCATCGGGGGGTTGATGTTGTGGAGTCTGGCACAGAAAACAATGTTTTTCACCTGATGTTTCACACTCCCCCCCTTTAACAACTCTTGTAGTCCTGCTCAACCAGCCAAGTGACATTATTAACGGACGCACAAAAGCAAACGCGTCAGTACGACATATTCACACTGACTCATTCAGCCACTCTTGCCTTGCATAATTCTCATATTTTCAAAAGGTCATACAGGATCAGGGAATACAGATACAAACACACGCTGCATATCTATGTAATATTCCAGTGGTTTCACACCTATTTGTCTATTTGTGACCCACCATGATCAGCAGCGTAGTTTATGACGAGGTCAACCAAATACTTTTTTTTCTCCTTTCATCTTTCCTGCTCTGTAAATCATCTCATTGCAAAGGGATTCCCCCTACCATTGACTGCAACCATGACAGAACCGGCACCTTAATTAGACACACTCAGTGAAACCAAAGACGAGAAAAAACATTTCAGTGTCTCTCCACCCTCAGCTGTCAGTTTTGTCTTGGTTTTCCCAAAACAGACTTCAACAATATCTGTCTGGTACTGGGCTGCAAGTGACAGCCGCAGTGAATTGGGAGACACGCACACAAGAGACAGACACACAGAGAACCCACAGGCACACAGTCAAACATTTAAACAGCTTGATTGCATGCAGGGAGAAGGACAACTGGGGGCTGCATAAGCCCCATATTTGCTTAACGGCAGAAATGAGAGGACCACTGAGGAAGAGGGATGAAGCGTTTTCTAACAACGGTTTGAAGACTGGAGAGAAAGACGGACAAAGATGAGAGAGAGAAAGAGAGATCATCCCTTTCATGTTAATTGCATCATCTCTTTATCATGCCCGCCACATGCTCATCAAACTAGATCTTATGTACTGTATCTGTAATCATAAAGAGAGGGCGTGCGTCCGTCTGCTCTGCCACAAGGTCAGAGGAGTCACATTCACTGTGGAGGATCAAGATGTGAGAGTATTTGAGGCCAGCTTTAGCTCCATGTTGTTGATGAAGATGGTGATGACGACAGCAATGATTGTCTTCATCACTTCCATTTGTATAATGCATTATGTGATGCATGGAGTGCTTTATGAGCTTTACATGACCAGATCAAAGATGAGTTTGACTTAGATGATTGTATTCATAGTACTGATTGTAGTAAGGCTGCAGAATATCACTCTGTAACTGTGTATGGTTGCTACAAGGTTAATCAACAAACTTTAAGTTAAGACTTGGTATTTGATTAAGGTTAAGGTAAGTGAAGTGACAGCATTGATGTAGTTATGGTCTCAGTTCGGTTATTTACTTGAGGCTGGATGCTTGTAAAAGACAACACGCCTACCTATATCTGCCCTACAGGTGAGCTGCCTTAGCCTGAGAGCACTGTATCAATCTGGGTCAGTATATACACTTACACACACACACACATATATATATATATACACATACACACACACACACAATACAAACACACTCACACACCCACAGGGCTCACTTAGCGGTGCCCCATCCCCCCTTTCACGCTCACACACTATATTAGCTTACTGTACACGGACGGAGCACATGGTTGTGTGGATGCACACATATTTGCTCTGAACGCACACGTGCACGTGTTAGTGAACGGACACACACATACACATAAACCTGGATGAGTGGAGTGTTTCTGTGTATGAGATAATGGCTTTCCCCCCTTTTCACAGCCCCGGGCTTTCGCAAAGTCTTTGTCAATTCTAAAGTGCGCGCACGGACATGCACACAAAGACACACACACACACACACGAGGCGCACCAGTTTTTATCTGCCACTATAAATCCTTTCACGGATCACTTCCTCAAAACACCCTGCCAATATTCAACTTCCTCATGGCGGCAACTGAAGCAGTGAATTGTAGCAAGACAGATAACATGAAGAAAAGATAACAAGAAAGAGAAAGACAGAGAGGGACTGAGTGACAGAGTGAGACAGAACACTCATGGAGAATTCTTATTCTTTCCTTAATCAAAACAAACAGTAAGAGTAAAGTTTAATAACAGATTAAGCAGCATTTTAAATGTTAGTGAGTGGTAGCTTTTATGATTTACTACAAAATGCTTACACTGCTTTATAGTTACAGTGGAAAATGTGTTGAGTTCATATGATCTTAGTTTAAACTGTGACAGATCAGAGTGCAAATGTTCTTAAAGATCCACTGTGTAGGATTTATGGCCATCTATTGGAACAAATAATTCACAATATTCATAACTATGTTTTCATTTGTATATAATCACCTGTGTTTTTGTTACCTTAGAATGAGCTTTTTCTACCTATATACGAAGCAGGTCCTCTTCCACAGAGTCTGCCATGGTTCTCTACAGTAGCCCAGAATGGACAAATCAAACAGCGGCTCTAGATAGGCCCATTCACATTTCTGCACATGGGATAAGTTCAGTGGTGGCTGCTGGGCTTTCAAGGAGGGGAAGCTCATTTTCGGCCTACATCATAAAATGTGTCCGTTTATTTATACGTAAATTCTACCCTCTGGGGCTGCTGCGCGAGGCTAGTGTGACCGCCTGTGAGTGCTTTGGGACGGTGGAGGGGCTCACAGCAGCACCCGCTGCTCGTTGGGGACAGTAACTGCAGAGCGACAGAAGTCAGAGTCTCCAAACACGAGTACAGTCTCCAATAACACCAGAAAAAGATGCTAGATTTGTCGCTAGTCGTTTTTAACAAAGAAAAAGTCACTAAGAGGATTGGAAAAGTCTCCAGATCAACTCGGAACAACGGAATGAAACTTGAAAAATGCTCCGGTGGTGGTTTATATTTCAAGATCGCTGATTCGCTCCTTTTGCTGTCAATCAAAAAGGGATTCAGCCTCAGACAGATCATCCAATCATCATGCAGAAGCCCAGCGTCCAGGCCAGCCGAGGCCAGCCCACTGCCCCATAGACCCCCAGAGACGCTGAGCGTCCGATGAGCGGGACAAAACCGAGCATTTATCCAATGACTATCTAGTTTCGCTGCAGTGGAACAACCCACCCTGTGCTTCCCCATTGAAGTCTTTGGATGCTGAGCTTCCACTGTTCAATGCACTGTGACGCTATGGGAATGAATGAGAAGAAAGTCGCGTCAGTGACCTGTGATAAGTAGCTGATTCTGAACAAAAGTTGAACGCGTTCTAGCGCATATTTAGTCAATGAAATGTAAACACAACAGTACATATTTGACCACTTATTTTTTTACATTTTAGGGGAAGCTGAGCTTCCCTTGCAGTCTTAGAGCAATCACCACTGGATAAGTTTCAGCTCTGACACCTCATGGCTAGATGCCACTATATCCTACACACCGGATCTTTAAAGAAATCTATTTTTCAGTATTCAAATAAAGTTAAAAAAGGTTAATGAATTACTAACTTAGTACTACCGACTCTGACACAGAACCCCAAATTGCCCCCAAACCCCACCAGTCCCTTGCATGGTAGCAGGGTGAATGAGAGGCAAATTGTAAAGCCCTTTGGATAAAAGCCAAACATTTACCAAATTATAGTTATTTTGATTTTCTGTAACGTTTTATCAGCTTGTTAAAAACACGCCTCAGCAACATTAAGGCAGTAAACATTATGATAAGTGGTATATATCTTGTTAATTATAAGGTCCCAAAATTGAATCCAGGACTAAATGATCAAATGACACCCAAACTTGTTTATTTCTCACATTAAAATCTCACATTCTGTTATTTTTTACTATATTTAATGTGCCTGTGCTGAATTCTCTAAACCAAACCACATACCCGAGAAAACTGTTTTTTCTTCTCCAGAGAAGAAGCATGAAAGTGAAGTAGAAGAAAGGACAGCAGAGACTCTCAGCCCTTTGACCCCTCTTAGTTCTTTGGCTGCCTGGATGCCTAAAGACGACCCTCTGCACAGCTGAGACTTGACACCTCCACCAACCCACACGCATTTAAATGACAGATGCACATTTGAAGTATTTAAGAGGAGGTAAAAGTGCATATTTGCAGACTCTCCACCTTTGTTTCAGTATCTCCTTTAATTTGAAACTTGTCCTTTATCCTCTCTCCCTCTCTTATGCTCTCTTTCTCTTATTCTGTCTTGTTTGTCGCTGTCGCTCTCTGCCAAGTCTTCAGTACCACGCTGCCTTTAACTGCTGTTCCCAAGACTTTCAGTAGCTCTTGCATCTCCCTCTTTGTCTGTCTGGTCCTGTCTATTCTGCTCTTCAGCTCTTTCTCCTTTCCCATCCTCTTAATATTTCCACACAACACTGTACGCATGCACACACCCAGACACACACAAAGTAGGCTAATGTCTTTATCAGATCCAAATCCGTTAGTGTATGATCCCTCTCTCTTCATTTGGCATTGTGAAGCTTTGATGGCATAACCAGAAATCTTGAGGACTGACCTGCGCTTTTTTTTTTTCATTTCTCATTTCAGAGTGCTTCGTCTCTGTAACAAGCTTTTGACAAGTCATAATTACCGTAAGTGCCGCTTGAGTTTTTTTTTTTAATATCTCACTTTATCTCAAGTAATCATTTTATCTCTTCTGTACCTCTTACATAAAAGCACACAGTCAAATATACACACGCTAAAGCATGCATTACTTTGTTTGCCCTTTGAGCTGTGCAGTTTGGTCAATGGCGGGGAAATGTCAGGTGGTACCAGCCAGAAAGGGCTGTTAAGGTATTTTGTTATCACTAAATTACCTCAGGTAGGAAACCAGGCAATGTCCCAGTGAGAACATTAATGATTGATAAAGTCCTTTTAACTACACGCACACACACTGGCCCATGCTGCATGGCTATTTGAGCACAATACATGAGAGGCTTTTTTTCTTGCAGTTCTCCTGTATTTATATAAATAGATATCTTGTGTGTGAGTGTGTGTGTGTGTGTGTGTGGGAGGGATAGAGCGGGAGAGCCCCATCAAGAGAAAGGAGCCATCACCAAACACTAGTCTAGTGTGTAAGCAAAGGAGAGAAGTCACACACACAAACAGAGTCACATTGTATAAGAAAGCAAATAGAAAGTATACATACATTAACACACACACACACACACACACACACACACACACACATATATATGGACCATGCACAACAAAAAGCTTGTACTCTCAGAAGGAGTCAGACACACAAATTCAGACTCTATAACTATAACTTCACCTCCTTTTGTCTTTCTCACACATACAAACATTACCATTCACCCACATAGTTAACAAATCATCTCAACACACTAAACATGAAGCCAGTTATCTTAAACACCAAAGCATCTCTGTCACTCACAAAGCTCCCAAAACATCCTCAAAACAAGAACTGCATCTCGTTACCTTTACTTCATCTCCCAGTGTTTCCTCTGTGAGTAACAGCTAATTCCCTGTGGTGGTTCAAACACAGTCAGCACGTGTCCTCTCTGAGAGCAAACAGGGGAATCCTTGCATCAGAGTCTCCCGGACTCCAGCGCAGCGCTCGACTCTCTCTCTCTACACACACACATACACACACACATTACAGCACATACTCACACATGCTGCCTCTTGCACGCCCTAGACCAGACTGAAGGCTGAGGAGAGGGTGTGTGTATGCTGGCTGAGTCTGAGCCCGCCCTCTTCTCTCTGGTTCTCCCCTTCTCTCCCACACGCACTCACCCTGCCCTCCTCCTCTCATCTCCCCTCTCTCTTTCTCTCGCTCCCTCTCTCTCTCCAATTTCACCTCCCCCGGCTTGCCAATTGACTGCCAGCATGTGTGCTGGGTCTGTGCCTCTAAGCCTTTAGATGTCCCAGTCCTCTTTTTAATTGCTGGCTCTCTGGCCTCAAGTTCTACACAGAAAAAAACAAAGACACACAGATACAGTGGACAAGCACAGGCACGCACAAACAAATAAAGATACAGACACAAATACATTCATACACAAGTAAAATACATGGACTGGCAGTAAACGTGAGTATTTGTTTGGGATAATAACATAGATAATACAAACCTACACTCTGAAAAGAAGGTAGGACTCTCATCTTAAAATGAGTAACTTGTAAAATTCAGTGTGCCAGAATAGAGATGTGGTTGGAGAAGAAAGGTGAGAAAGGTGCACACAGTGAGGTGCAGTAAATCCATCTCATTCTTTGGAAACCTTCCATCAGAGCAGCTGTAGCTTGTGTAATGCTGCTGCTTCACTCTTGGCTTTTTTTTCCCATCTATCTTTTCTTTTACTATCTTACAACCCACTAGGTTTTTTGTAAAAAAGGCTTCAAATAAAAAAGAATGAGACCTCAAGTGGTAGTTTCTGCTATTTTGTGTTTTTGGGTATCAATAAATCAACACCTGTAGGCTTGAAACATGGCTCTGAAGAGTGTGTAGCCTGCTCCTTCACTGAGAGTTGTAGTCGGCTTGGATTCACAACAGTTACAACGGATTTCAGCAGTGACCCAGTTTTATGACAAAGTAACAAGACGTCCATAAAAACTACTCAACCCACTCCTGCAGCACAATCCACTACTCCACTGTCCATTTCTATCTGTGCTCAGTAAGCTCAACACGCTCATGTCTGTGCCAAAGCTGGGACAAAATATGGATAAAGTCAAGGCTTAATATTCACACTTAAGATGCATAGTTATATTCCACTACTATTCCGAATACGACACTATTCTGAATTTGATGCAGGTCATTTTAACAGCATAGTCCGTTTCGGCATTGCGATTTAGGCCTTTTTCTAAATCTTGTTTTTTCCGATTAAGACGTGCCATTATTAGTCAGCTTTTAATAGCATTTTTTGGGCATGTGTATTTCACGCTCAGAATGATATTTTTTCCGCAGTTTGCAACACACAGCCTCTTGTCTGTTTATCTCTGTGCACTGTCACATATACGTATATAAGGCCAACATTTCTGGTCAGACGAAAAAACACACCTACTTTGAAACATCATAAAAGACTTGGCTATCAACAGGTTTTTGAATATGTGCAAACATCGCAACAATGACCTCTTCAAGAAGGTGGCTGAAGTAATAAAAGAGGAAGGCTGTGTTTGCACAGTCAAACGACTTCGCCACCACCATTTTTCGATATTTTGATGAGATAAATGACGTGTTAGAGCACATTAATGTGAGTATGCGCAGCTGCATGTTAACGGGAATATTGGTGGAAATATTTATTTTCATTAGCCATGTAAACAGGTTAGTAGAAATACTGTCTTTTTGGAGTAAGGGCAAAAACGGAATATTTTGTGCATGTACACACAAGCCACTTGTCACTTGTGTGGTTTGCTATTTGCTTTTGTCATTAACACAAGCAAACATAGGTGCATGTGACAAAGGTAAATACAAACAGTGTAAAGGTTGACACAGTTTGAAAGGGTCTTTGTACTGGAAGTGCCACAGCCTTGCTACTCTGAAATGTGCTCAACAATGTTTGGTAGAAAAGAAATGGTTGTAATGATAAGAATAGTCCCTTTTGCTACCCAGGATTTAACTTTTAAAGATGTTTCTCACCATGTTTTGGTGAATGAATCCTACAGGTATTTTCTTTTTTTTGTTATGGATGAAAACTCAGGGGTGAAATCACAAAGAATGTATTGAGGCAGCTGATAGCACCATGAATTGCGCATCACTTGCAACCGCTATCTGCCTCATCTCAAGGTCCATCACACAAAAGATATTGTACTAATGATCTGCCATGTGTGTCCTAACCACAGTCTGCAAGCTGAAGCAGGAATGTTAGCTTGCTCTGTTTCTGTAAGACCAACATTTGAGGCTGTGGTCTGTTTAACAATAATTAGCACTTTAGATGAGTAATACAGAACAACAGATCATATGCGATATGCTACTTCAGTACACTTTGTAAACAAACATAATCGGGATCACTACAGACAACTGCAGATGAACATTTAATATCCTGAAATTTACATTATAGATACTTCCCCTGACTATCTGTGTAACAATTTGGCCACAATTTAGCGCACTGACTGTACAAGGTCCAGCCATATGCTAGGTTTCCACCGAGTCTTGTTTTCCATCTTCTCCTGCATGGGCCATTAGGAGGCATTACACTGTCAGTGTACCAAGACAATGACCACATCTGAGTTAAGAATGTGCAATTCTTTTGTGCATCATGCCCAACACTGTATATACCTGTTGTGTTTTCAAATACATTTAAAGTGAACATCTAATATTGGCTTAGCTGTTTTTGAAGAAAGAAGCTTTTCAAGCTCAAGTACGACAACTCTGTGTGTGACTGTGTGTGTTTTTCTGTGAATGTGGATGTATAGTTGAGGGGCCGCAAAGGAGGTTAGGTCCATGTACGATCTGCTGCACTTGACGACTGAAATAATTGACATCTCACCTACCGCGTCAAACCCAAGCTGTCCATCACGGCGTTACTTCTGATGCATGTCATCGTTTCTTTGTGTCGATCATGAAGGATGCAGCCTAACACCTGATGCCCGCTTATTCCCCAGTTCGAGGGTCTGTCAGTCACATCTATCGTCACTATTAATGAGCGCAGTTGTGTCTTTCTGTATACCTGTCCAAATTATTCTCCTGTGTGGAGCGTGCCCACGTGTCTGCATGTGTGCATGATTTGACACATGATTTTGTGTACATACCACCGTGCATGTGTGTATATATAGTTTTGTCCCATGCTAATGGGAAATGCAATAGCGTTAGACAGGGATTAGCTGATGTGACCCAAAGCAACCGGTAGCTACTGTGACTCTAAGAGAAAGGTAGCAGGCCAGAAGGGATGTACTATTGTGGCCCAGCATTACATACATTATTCATCAGCTCTACTCGCATGGCTGCTGATAATGATTTTATCAAATCTGGCAAGGTGGGTGGTTGGTTGGGGGAAACGGGTATTCTGACGGTGTTTATGTGCATATCTTTTTTTTTTCCCTTTTCCAATACAGTATGTTCATGAATTTCAATATGATATGTTTAGCAACAGATATGGCAGGACGCATGAAATAGGAAACCAATCTGTGTCTCGTCCCTTTAGCTCCTAACTGATATTGCCACCCCCACCCTCACATACACCCTGCGATAACGCCTGATAAGGATTGAAAGGTGGAGTCTATTGTGCTGAAAGGCCAGCTCAGGTGTGCAGGAGACAGGAGAACAAAACCGGCTTCTCTTTCAGCGCTGCTACCCAACAGTCTGTTTATTCAACAGAAAGCGCGACCGCTGAATGGGCTTTGATATTCATTTACTCATCGCTGTTCTCACCGCACAGCTGAGAACAAACAATGAGCGTGCTCACATTATGAAAGCAGCATGCCAAACGATGAGTGCAGACAGAGCAAAACAAGCAAACAAAAAGAAATCCCGCCATCCTGATGTTTCTCCAGCCCTCCTCTCAGCTTACATAACATCCTCCACCTGCTGTTGTTACTGTTACCTCCTCTGTGCTCTGCTTGTGCCAACATGCCATCACATCCTTTGCTCTGAGTTGTCCTGAAACTACTAACCAATTCCACCCCGCTCCTTGGATAATTGCATTACAACCCAATAAAGCTATGTTTGGGTAGGCGAGTATGGGAACTGGTTGTCTGAGTCGCTGTTCATCCTCCCGGATTGGTTATTTCCTGTTTCAGCCGTCTCCTGGCAGGACACGACCTTCTCCAGCTAATTTGTTAGATAACAGAAAGAAACAAACGGGGGAGACAGAAAGGAGGGGGGACAGACTGGGAAGAGAATGAGGTCTGATGGGTAGACAGGTGCTAGGAGACAGACAGCATATGTGCACATACATACACACATGCCGTACACAAAAGAATTGTAATGCAGTGGCATTGTCTACGTTAGGTGCTGAAATGTCATCATGTGCCTGGGGGTAAAGAGCTGTGGATGTGTGTGTTGTCTGTGCACCAGCGCACAGTTAGTGTTAGTGACTTTGTGCTTGTGACTGTCTCCCCTCTCTCCCCTGTGGAGGCTGTGTCAGGTCCTTTTGTTGGGTAGATCTGTTACCTTCCCTGCCCTTTGTCCCGACATGTTTGCCTCTATAAATGTTAAATACTCCCAAACAGCAGTTATTTTAAGAGCCGCACTGTGCAGCAGACAGAGACAATGGGGGATCATCAGTCTGTTATGCAATCGTCCCTGTTTTTCTCATAAAATCCCTTGTCCTCAAGCCAAATATTTTGGTAAATGATTTGATGATCCTGGGAACTTCTTTGTCAGAGGATACAAAACAAGTTATCTCCAGGGGAAAGAAAGTAATTTATTACTGAAGTGAATTTTACTTGATCATTAAGTCATATTGTAAATGTACACTAATGTAGCATTTTCAGTGGTAAGTTTCTTTTAAACAAAAGGCCAAAAGGATATTTCTTCATTTCTTGGATCCAGAAGTTTTCTGGAGCATTGAGGCTGTTTCTTTTGGAAGCGTGAACTTATTAAATCAAATCATGTATAGTACATTAAACCCTACAACCCTCAAGCTGTTGCACCTAAACTATGGAATGCTCTCCCTTTACCACTACGATGCACAGATTCTTGTGATGTTTTCATGAGGCAGCTGAAAACGTTTTTAGTCAGGCAGGCCTTTACTTGACATGTCTAAGTGGCTACGACCTTCTATCTATTGGCCTTTGACCTCAAATTGTGTGTTCTTGCCGTGTCGTTTGCTGTTGTGCTGTTGCTATGTATTTTAAATGTCAATCTCTATGCTGTTTTTCATTTTCCTATTTTTCATCGAAGTAAAGCACTTTGTGATTCTGTATCTGTGAAAGGTGCTATACAAATAAACTTTACTTACTTACATCGTGTGTGTCATAATATACTGACGAGCAAATTTACAGTGTGCATTTTTTTGTGGCCGCTAAACCTTCAAAAATAAGATAAAGAAAAACAAATGTAGCTCTCAAAGCACCATCAAAAGGTGAAATTCACCTGTAACTGTGCTACCAAGTAAATACCCTATCAGTGCTCCTGTGCTATTTGCAGGGATTTGAATTAGGTAATACGCACACATTTGGCACAAAAATGGCACCTTTCTGTGCAAGTTAACCTCATTACAGAAACATTCCAATTCACAAAGATCAGTGCTAATAGTCATGTAGTTACAGCGTCTTCAGAGAAACTGAAGTGCACTGACAGACTGGATAGTTTCCCTCTGTCACGTTTAAATTCCTTGTCTGAAGTTTTGAGAAATGCCTCTCCACCTCGTCAATCAGGACCTGTAGCTTGTGGTCGATACATTTCATTTTCCTTCTTCTTCTACTTCTTCTGTGCACCATTTTTTTGCCTACTTGGTGCAAAAGTAAAGTAAAATGTATACCTTATTACCTGGATATTTGCAATCATACACAAAAGGGCAGATTGCATTCGGCTGCAAAACGTTATGGGCATGTTTGTGCTGTAATAGAGGGCAGATTTTGTTTTGCCTCCAGGGCTGAGGTTGATGCTCACATATCTGTAGCATTTAATCACACACTAACTGAAATCTACACTGTACATTTACTTCCACTTGTCAACTTTACTGTTATTTTTTTTCTCTGCTTCGATAGCCAACACATGTCTGCTCTGAGCGCATCCACCATTACTCTCTCTATCTCTCACTAGACTGCCTCTATTGACTGCCTGTGTGCATGAGGAGAGGGAGATGAGACCCTGCGGTGTTGGCAAGAGAGCCTTAGACAGTAATTACTATGATCAGCATGCATGGAAATGAATATTATATTATATATTTGGATATAGCTCTTGTTTTTTTCCCTGATAGTCTGAATATGTTGCTATATTTTTTGCTGGTCCCTTTTTAGAAATAAAGTTATTAAGAGGGTCTGAGAAGTTGCTACATCTAGCAAGAAATGCGCCAAGGACGCGCCTACACAACACTACTTTCATAACATATGCATCTGTTAACTGTTAACATTAGAAACACCACGTCTGAAACACATATAAAGGACAGTGGCAATAAAAGTACAATATTTTAGGGTTCCCTCTAAATTTCTCAAATGAGGCTTTCTAGGCTGAGCTTTGCGGGTAGAGTAGCAAACGTGTTGTGTAATAATAGCAACTGGGTATATATTGAGAAAGTAGATCACATGATTCATCGCAGAGGCAAAGATGCTACCAGTAGACACACTGTCACCCCTATCCGTTATGAAAGGGCAATGCCAATGGTGTAACTTCATCACTCACTCAGTGACTCAGTGACAGACTTTTGCCTTTATAGCACTGGTTTGTTGCAGTCCAGCCAAAAACCAAGCAAGTCAAGAGTCCAGTTATTGTTATCAACTGCTAATGAGGCAGTGCATTCTTGTCTTTAGATCGCAAGGTCATGGAGTACACATCTGCGTAACATTAGCCCAAAGCTATGACTCTATTTAATATTCCAGTGGGGCAAGTTGGCTCATTACAAACAGAAACATTGTTTATCGTTTCCTTAGGTCAGTCGTACATTGCTGCTCCTAAACCACTGCTACACTGACGTGCTTTAATATGCTCTAACAGCACACAGAGAAACTCAGCCTTCAGCCCCTTGCATATTATCATTGGAGTTGATCATTTGCATCATTTAAATCTCTGATTCTGAGCTTTGCTGTCTGATTACCACACACTGTCGCAGAGAAGTGAAATCAGATGGGTGCAGTGGAAAGATCTGTGAGTGTCTGAGTCTTGAAAGTGTAAGTGACAAATCTAGTCCTGACAAAGTAGAGAAAATGCACCAGGAAGTCTTACAAACTGTTACAAACTATTATGTTTTGAACTAATTTGTCGTTGATTTGTGAATTTTAAAGATTTACTGTGCATGTAAAGATCCATACAGAAGTAATCTCCGTCAGTCAGCATTTATGTCCCTCTAGAAATGTGTTGCGGTGTATTTATGTGCAGAGACTGCCCGTTTTTCTGTATTTTCTCCTTATTTTCTATGTTCTGGACATATACGGGTGTGTACCTCCACAGCGCTCAATTAAGGTCAGGGCTTTGTAAAGAGGTAGTGACCAGATGCCAGACCGTAAGAAGCATCCAAAAGGCACAGCGCTGAAAAAAATACTACGATAAAATAATACGATAGCTGTATAGTCGACTCATCTAATTCTCATGGCTAGTTGCAAGTTAATTTGACTAACCTGCTGTCATTAGAATGATATGAAATGACGTGACTAAAGGTAACGTGAATAACGTGAATAAAGTGTCAAATATCTCCTTGTCCATAAACATGATTTCTTCCTCAGTCATATTAGACGACACTCATCAGCAAAGAATGACCACATTACTTCACAACGTCATCAAAGTCCGTCTTTTCTTATTGCTTTGATTGAGAAACAACAGAAATGAATGCTGTGGGTGTAAAATTCGTACAGAAACTACTGACCACAGTTGAGAGTTTTGTTTTGTCTGTTTATTATTTTTATTTATTCTTTCAGACAAAGAGTCTGCCATGCTCCTGGCCAGAATCAAGAATTCTTATGTGTTATGTTATGTAATGTTATGTTATGTTTTAAATCTATGTTGTGCTGTTTGGCAAGTGTTGTCATGTACTTACAATAGTTTAAACCACAATTAACCGTAATCAACTTTCACTCAGGAGCAAAAATCTGCCTTTAAACTTGAAAGAAATAATAATAATAATATGACTTTTTTTAAATCGTGATATTAATCGATATCAACTCATATGAAAATATTTATTGTGGTAACATTTTCAGCCACATCGCCCAGCCCCATTCCAGTGGTAAAAAAAAAAACTACTAGCATCTCTAAAGCTCACTTATCAAAACAATGTATCTTACTTGTTTTATCCATACAAAAACCGAAGTATAAAAATGACAAATTACTGTTTTACGAGGGATTATTGGATTTCTTGCCTCTTCAGTTGCTCCCTCATAAGATCAAATCATGCGTATCAATGTTTCAAGGAGCTATTTTCAGCTGTAGTGCATTCTGAAAATGATTTCATTATAAATTCAAGACAAACATACAAATACAAACACACAGCATCAATGGTGGTGAATTTGTTGGTTTAAATGTTAGAATCAGTATGTAAATCCCCCATTCCCTCAGTAAATTAATGAGCGCATTACAGTCAGCTACACTTATCCCTAAACCTGATGGACTGATGCTCACACAGCTACTTCAGTCCATACTAATAAGGCACTCACTGAAACACATAACTAAGGAAACACACATTAGCAACAATGTTTAGCCAATAATCAGAAAAGACACTGAAGTTGCAGCTGGTCCCTCACACACACACACACAAACACAAGCAATGCTTCCCCTGGAGACACTACACAGAACTCACGTATACAGTATCTTTTTCTAGCTTATGCTGAGTTAAACACAAAGATGAATAAGCCAAGAAGCTGTGCCGGAGTCAGCACTACTTTATTTCAGGATCAGCTCGGTTTAAGATAGAGTCCAATGTGGGTTGAGATTAAGACAAAAATAGGCAGTACTCAACACACGTGTATTTCCAAAGGCAGAAAATAACACTTAAAACATAGCGCAAGAGTCAGCAGAGATGTAGATATATCTGGCAAGGCTTTGTGCTAAACCCTTCCACAAGCGACTAGCAAGGACTAATTACTGCAATGACGCCGATTGCATCCACGTGGTAATCTCTTAAAATGTCTGCAGTTCTGGGAAGAAAATAATTACATGTCGCAAAGGTGATGACAAATATGTCTTTAAAATTGTTATGACCGGATCAACTTCAGTCAACACCCAATCATGGCATGTCAGACATGTCAGAGTGATATACACACACAGAGTTTAACCCTGAGAACGGCGCATATGAGCTGACAAAGTTATTACTGGCACTCTGCATGTTTGGCAAGCATAACCAGTGTCACAGAAAATCTCACATAATCAGCAAGACAATGCATCAGATATAAAGACTTATCTGTCCTCCATACATGTTGGTAATCTCCAGATCGGTGGAGTAAACGTACTGTAACATACTCACCAATCATAATCCCCATCGATGTAAACAGGGAGCAGCATTAATTAGGGTGCTGCATTCAAAGATGATTATCTGGGATACAAGCACATGGGAGGGGTGGGAACCGTGTATATGTCTCTTTTGTTTTCATGCCGGCTTACCTCGGGTCTCTTACACTCATTAGTAAAGAAATTACCAAGAAATGGCAACAAAGGAGTAAAATGTGTGTGTTTAGTGAGAGGAGGCCGGGGTAGGATGTGAGGGAGGAAGAGTACGAGACAGATAAGGCAGTAGCACTGCTCAGACGGCTGCACATGCACACCACACAACATCCTGACCTTGTCGCAAACTCATGAGCGCAAACTGCACAGCCCATTTCATTACTCGCTTAGCCCAGTAACCCCGACTCTCCGGAGATACAAAAGCGCATGCACACACACGCACACACAAACACTATTTTACTCTTTCGTTATTAAAGCACACTCAAACCCTTACAAGGCTGCAGCCACACACATCAAAAGATTTCACTGCTCATCAGAGACTCTTGGACAAGGATGAAAATGGATTCTGACATGGCATCCTGGAAAAAGTGCTGGCCTTAAGCTCTGATATCATGCGTAAGAAGTCGAACACTAAGATACCAAGTCTTGGCTCTCCAGCGATAAAGGAAATTTGGTTTTCTGGGGTACACAAGCACAGACAACTACCCACACACTACAGCAGTTCCACTGTCATTTCCATATTTTCAAACAAAGCCTAAATTTAAATTGTTAAAACATTTGACTCAAAAACAGACATGTGAACCTCATGGTGGCGCTAGAGGAAGAGTCAGGGGGTCATCAAAGTCAGTCAAGCTGCTAGCGTGGCTGTAGGCTCTTCTGTGGATAAAAAATGTTTTTTTTCTCACCCACTAACTCCCTCCGCTTCATCCTCACAAACACACACATGAATTTTCACGCACTTCCTGTTAATTTAATAAATCTTTCCATGGGCTGTTTCCAGGTCAAGCAGCAGAGACAGAATTAGACCTTTCCTTATCCGCCAGTTGTGCTTGTCTCATTACATCATTTACTGTCTGTAACACAAAGCCATCTCAAATTTATGTCATCTAACCCCATTCAGTAGCCTTCGGGTTTCCGCATGTAGAATTAGACACAATAAAAGATAGTATGAAAGGCTGAAATGATTAGAAGAGTAAATAATGGGGTCTTATTGATCATGTTTTAATAAAGCTCATTTTCAATTTACATGTAGGATAATGTAATAGCAAGTATCCTATGTCACACTGTGTGACACCCATTGTGATAAACAATGGATGTTATGAGCTGTTTTTCATCAGTTTAAAATTACCTGTGTAACACAAAGCTGACAGATTCTTCCCATATGAATACATAACAGTAACATAGTGGTACTGAACCTGTCAGACGGAGCTGTAACATCACAGCTTTTAACACAACCGCTGCTGAATCTACTGAGTTTCAGCCACTTCAGCTGAAAGTTGACAGCGCCAGCAAAAAAGGAGGGAGGGAGGGAGGGAGGAGAAAACGGGAGATGAGGTTAAGAGGTTGAGTGTGGGAAAAGGAGGGGAGGAGAGGGAAGAAGGGATTAAAGCATCAGAAAGTATAGTGTTCCTCTGAAAGATGACGGGCTGATGGCTGCTCCCACAGGACTGACTGGACGAGTAATCCCAACAAATGGAAGAGTTTAACAGTTACCACCCACTGACAGAGATGTGCAGGAACAGAGACGTGACGCATACAAACACAAACTCACAGATACAGACGCGTGCATTTACACAAACATCCACAGGCACAAAATATTAAAATATGATATATATGTAAATGAAGAATGCAAAAATATTACCACAGGTGAAAATACGAAATACGAGCTAAAAGTTTTGTACAGGGAAAAATTAATTTCACTTAAATTCTTCAACATAAAACATAAAAATGTCTAAATTTACACACAGCATGGTAAAATCCTTCAGACTGCAGAAGTGGAAGATATTGTGCAGTGAAGTATCAGGTGAGGACACCCGACACCCCGCTGCACCCTCCGTCTCTGAAGCTTTCTGTGCACATCAGCAAAACCAAGGACCATAGCGCCTGCTATAAAAATAAACAGGACAGAGTGTTTTGCTGTTCTCCCATGTCTGTGGCAGACTTGGACTGGTGCGACCCTGCTAACACATCAGTGCTTTGATGGGTTTATGCTGTGTTAGCTGGCAAGCTCAAATAATTAGAAGCACAAACAGCCAGGAATGAGGCAGACAACAGGAGGCAGAGGAGGATTTTAGGGAGGCTGTGTGAGATGCTGCCAAGCTAGTGAAGGGTTTTAGTTCAGTGAACCCCACAAAGCCTCAGGACAACCCATACTTCATCTGGCTATTGGACATAAAACATTAACGACGGCATAATTTTGTCAGAAATGTCTCACACTATCTACCTCATTGAAAAATACTCAGATCCCAAATATGTTCCTATGACTATCATCTTAAAACAAAACAGTTACTACAGAATCACTGTGTAAATCTCCTAACAAAAACTGTATTTGTTTACTTATACTCTTTTAGATTAATTAATTTGTTGATTGCTTTGTTAATGACATGTTTAAATTATTGTCTCATTATGTGCCGCCACCATTATTGACCTACATTGTAGGTTTTCGTGAGATAAATGATCAGTATTGTTTGCATTTGTCAAATTAGCTTTTTCTCTAATTACTCTGGCATTTGAACAGTCCATCCGGTATTGAATTAGTGGATTAGTGAATTGATTTTCAGTTAGTGGATTAAAAAGGAGAACACACTGGTCATATGTCTCAATTATGCACCATCATAAAGAGAGGATCTACACACACACACATACACACACAGGTATCCAGAGCTTTGGGTCATATGAGGAGAGCAGACGTGACCTTTAGGTGGGTGAGGTGAAGCAGAAGAAAGCTCTTCCCCATCTCATTAAACACAAACTGTTTGTTTCTCTTGATACAATAGTACAGAGTGACAAACTGCCCTCCTGATGACCTCTTCCCTTATTTCTGTTTTTGACTGATTAATGGAGCAAAGATTTGAACCACAACGGAGGCATGAAACCGGCTTCATGGTCACAGTTAATGAGCAGCTATTGATCCTGGTAAAGGGCATTGATATGTGATAGGAGCTTCAAAAACTAATTAAAAATCACATGCAAGCACCAGTGAGTTCTCTCCATGTGCTTAACTTTACCATAATATTATCCTTATCCAAATCCAATATTTCAATTTTAACCTGAGACCCGCCAATAAAATGTTTCTTTTAAGTGAGGACTGGAAAAATGTCCTCACTTTGGAGGTTTTTTTATTTGGAGGGAAGTCACAGAACAATAAGATAGGATACACAAGTGTTCACCCAAAAGTGTTACAGTAAGAAGGAAATTGGATCCACATATAGACTGACTGTCAAATTAGTTACTTCATGCCAGGAAGAATCACCAGTGAAAGATCTACGTTAAAGAGGAACTACACCCATTTTCAAAATTCATACATGTATTTTCTATTGTCTAAGACAGTCTCAAAATATTCGTAAACATGAACAACTCTCTCCCAAATCCAAAGTCACCAAGTATAAAGTCTAGAGCTGCTCCACAGACAATGAATTGGGAAAGATGGCTTAGATGACACCGAAAGCACTCAGGGAAATGTTCTGAGTATATGGTTACATTTTCTGTTTCACAACCGAGACTCATTCAAAAAGAAAATGAACATTCTGCGGGTACAAAATCAGGCTCCTATTCATTGCCTGTGGAGCAGCTCCAGACTTTATACTTGATGACATCACGAGTTTGAGACTCACTTCTCTGGTTTCTGGCCTTGGGAGAGAGTAGCTCATGTTCACATACTGATTGAACTTTTCAATGCCAAGGAAATAACATATTCGATTTCTTAAATTAAGGGATGTTCCCTTTATGTCCCATTGGAAGTGCAGCATAATCTTGTAAACACACACAATCCACCAGAGTTAAGGTAGACAGAGTAAAATACATAACATTTAGCCCGACAGTAATTTAATAACTAGCCACTGAGAATGTTGTATTGGCATCTCATTAGCTCCAGACAGCTAGTATAGTGGCTAGCTTGGTTAGAAAAACAAAATTCTAAATCACATATTTATAGTCACATTCATTCATTCATGCTCAATTTCCACAACCGCTTAGCCTGTTAGGGGTCGCAGGGGGGCTGGAGCCTATCCCAGCTGTTATTGGGCAACAGGCAGGGTATACCCTGGACAGGTCGCCAGACTATCTCAGAGCTGACACATAGAGACAGACAACCATTCAAGAATACGGCCGATTTAGTGTGACCTAGCCTGCATGTCTGTGGACTGTGGGAGGAAGCCAGAGTACCCAGAGAATGTGCATGCACCACCCACCCAATCACCAGTGCAGCCCAAGTCTTCCAAGTAAATGTTGTGGCTGATTGTTGGATATATTTGCTTGGTCACAAATCTAACATGTAACATAGTCAGCAAACTGTAACTGCTGCAAAATGGTGTCAGTAGCGGTTGAAACTAGCGACAACTGAAACCAGCTGCTGGTGGCCTATTAATCACTCTCACTTCAACCTCCTCTCTGTAATTGCAGGTGTTGGTGTCTCAGCTCCTCTGGCAACAGCACTCTAATTAAAACAGGTTAATTGTTGTCCAGGAAGAACAAGACTGAGGGCACCACAAGTAATTAATATGATAACTTTAAACACCAAAAAGAGCGGATTTTCACCCCCACACATACAACCAACTGTGAATAATGGTCACCAACATCTGGTGAGAGGGAGAACAAAGAGTTGACTTTGTAGGAAATAAATACAGTATTAATGAGTGTTCAGTCAGTTTAGATATTAAAGACAATTACACAATTTTAGTATTATGGTTCACAACTTCATTAATTGATGTAAGAAGGACACAGGTAACTTCTTGTTGTGTCGTACGCCTTTGACTAATGCA
The DNA here is from genome assembly GCF_006386435.1 of Epinephelus moara. Classification (NCBI taxonomy): domain Eukaryota; kingdom Metazoa; phylum Chordata; class Actinopteri; order Perciformes; family Serranidae; genus Epinephelus; species Epinephelus moara. Next base: position 14,606,520 of record NC_065508.1, on the reverse strand, counting down.
AGGCGGTTTACATCAGTTGTCCTTGGATAAAGCTTGGTACACAGTACAGGTCGATTGCCCTTGCTCAGGAGCACTTAAGCAGTATTGTCCATCATCAGTACATAGATGATTAGGTTACCTTTCAGGTTCAGAAATGGAGAGGAGAGGAAATCTGGAAGGATCAAACACACGCTGCAAAAGAGAAAAATAATCGGACAATTGTCTGAACTAAAGGTAGTTTTTAACTGTTGGTTGTTTGAACTGTTGCTCAGATTGATGACAAAATTTAAATAACTTGTGTTCCAGGACATCGCGACAGGCTTTTTAAACTATTTTCTGAGATTTTATAAACCAAACAATTCATTGAGAAAATAGTCTGCAGATGCAGCCCTGGTGTTCTTACAGTTCAAATTACTTTCGAAAATCTTTTCACAAGTGGATGAATAATTAAGCAAAATGTGGGGTGAAGTGTATAATTTTAGGATGGGTTATTCAAAAAAATGCAAAATATGCGCATATTAGCACAGTAATTTCCTCCTTCATCTCAGAGAACGCCAGGGTCAGAGCCCCTACTCTCTCCATTATCTGTAATGGACAGAGAGGAGAACCAAAGAAGAGCAGAAGAAAAGGAAAAAAGTGGACTAACGAGTGATACAGAGAGGACAGTCTGTGAGAAAAGATTCCTGTTGGTGTGGCCATGGACAATGTAGAATTTCTACTGTCTGTGAGATGAGTAAGGGCGTCGGTGACCCTCTCTCTCTCTCTCTTTCATTCCCTCCTTCCCTCTGTTCTACTGTTTTCCTCCCTTCCCCCCAGTGTTTCCTCCCTCCATGACATTCATTCCGCTGGGAACCGCAGAACACTTCGCACCTGAGCAGCACATCTCACACATACATATGAGAGTCTTAAATTGAAAACTCGCAAACACATACACATGGACATAAGTGCACTGGATCAACTCTCACGAAAGACAATAATCACAAAAGTATGAAAACCGCAGCGTGTGCCTGTACAGAGAGGTCACCTTGCAGACAAAAATATGTGCAAATATACTTGCTGCAGGTTAAAGTGAGTAAAAACTGATCTGTTCCTCTGATTCAATGATCAGATCTCTGAACAAAATGTACAGTATCTATGGACTGGGACACACCCTTTCCCTTCTCGCTGTCCTCCCTCACGATTTACGCTGACAACGTTTGGCAAACGGCTTTCTTCTTTTCATCTTGTTCGCGACTTCCTCTCTCTGTAACTCCCTAACTATTTGCTTTGATAACATTTGGTTGGGGAGTGAATTTACATAACGGAATCCAGAGTCTGTCTGCAGGGGGAAATCTGCATGAACGGACTCTGGGGAACAAAGAGGTGGAGGAGAGGAGAGAGGGGGGAATTCAAAGCACAGATCATTTTCTGATAGGGATGTTTCTGTAAACAATTTAAGAATTGTATATGTGTTAAAATGTGTAATTTATACATGAAAAATATGTAGATTAACACTATGTGTATTACCTCTCACATGATTATGGACACTTTCATGCACATGTGTTAAACACTAAGATGTTTGTTTCGAATATTGTGCATTTATTTTTTTTGTGTGGGAGGGGGTTTGGTTGTCCTGGTTGTTTCTGGATTGTGAACAATAATTGCTGTTACTGTATTCTGTGTTACTGTAATTGAAACAATTCTGGCACTATAATTTCCTTCGGGATAAATACAGTTCTATTGAACTGAATTGAATTAAACTGAATTGAACAATTATCTTCATTATCCATTAATGTGTAGATTATATAGCTTCATGGCCCTAAGCATGACCATGTCAGTCCACCACTTTGGTCCCAAGTGAAATATTTCAACTACTGTATGTATTGCCATAAAATTTTGTTAAGTTCCAACAGCAGGTCAAAGTTTTCACTTATGGTGTAAAACATTAAATGTCTATTAAATGGATTGGCACAAAATTGTGTCGCGACATTCCTGTTTCCCGAGGATTAATCCCAATGAGCTTCATCATCCCTGACTTTTCCTATAGCACCAATTTTTTTTATTTGACTTTCGTTTTTGTGCTAATTATCAAATATTAGCACACACAGTAGGGATTGTAAACATGGTAGATATTACACCTCAACATAAGCATGTAAGCACTGTGATTGTGTTAGCATGCTGTACAGCCTCACAGAGCAACTATTGTGCCTGTCTTGTTTCAATTAACTGATTGATCGTGTAGTGGATTGCTATTTCCCAATTTATTGTCTGACCAACTGCTCAAACCCCCCAAAATATTGTATGTTTCTATACTTAAACAGAGAAAAGCAAAAAAATCATCACAATTAAGGTGCTGAAAGCAACAAATATTTGGCAAATTTGCTCGATAAATGATTCTAATGATCGCCTAACTGCTTGATCGACTGGTTGTTTCAAGCACTAGCATGATATACTGTCATATCCAAAAACAGACAGTAAAAGTATGCATTAAAATAGCATTTACAAAGCTTATATCAAGAATAATATGGTGCAAAATCTGTATAAAAATGGTCATGTATGATAGTTCTTTCTTTAGATGGGATATTATCCTGTCACTGTGTGTGACTAACATATGTGATATTCCTGCCACTGACCATTCAGGAGCTAGACACTGAGGCTTTTCTGGAATGTCACACAAGGTCAGCGTCTGGCAAGCTACTCAGTTGCCAAGTATCCAATCATGTCCGTCTTCCTAACCTTCCTTCGTGCAGCTATCTACTAAACAGTGTTGAAAATCCTATGGCCATTCATCTTAGAAAAAATAATAAGCACCGTCTTGAGTAAAAGTGAGAGTTATGGTCACGCAGGGTTAGCAGGTCACTGAGTTCAGAGGTCAGAACCCTAGACTGCTGTTTGACCATGGATGAGAGGGGGGCTGTAATGTGTTAAATTGGCCTTTGAATCCCTCTGGAGTTTTCTCTACCTAGCCTTTGCATAGTGTAGCTTAATCCTACAGCCTGCTGAGGATTCTGGACCATTCTTATAAACATAATATTGATTCAAAACCCCCTGACGTTTATTATCTCCACTTTTATATTCTCCAAAATCACTTACTAAAGAGATAGAAAAAAGAAAAAGAAAATAGTTCCTGTATGAAACTGCTCACAACAAGGTCTGTGGATTATCTCCAGTGACCAGGTCATGATTTCTGAAAGAAACATTGTATTTTTTGGTGCTTTTAGCACCACAAGCCGAGTGCAATCCAGTTGCATTATATTTGAGAGAAGGCAGACATCTCTACGGCTGATATCTCCAACACTCAGTAACTCACATCAAGGCAATCTAGACTGATAAATAGCAACACAGGTAAAAGGAAAAATATGTACTTTTGATTTGGGGGTGAACTGTAGAGTGTAAAATGATGTTAGCAGTAAAAATGTCACCGAGGATAATATGAACAGCAGGAAAGAGGATCTGTCAAATTTAGGAGCAAGAGGTTGTTCAGGGGCTCCACTCTCATGATCACATGACACAGAGCTCAGGGGTCAGAGGTTAGGTCACGGGGGCCTTGTAATTAGTCTGTCTACCAACCAACCATGTCTCATAGGGCGGGCACCATTTATGGCATCTCACCCCTGACCTCTGGCTCCTAGTCTCTAAGTATCCCCACAATGTCAGTGGTAGATGGCGTACCGGAAGGTGAGCTCTCACCCTAGAGAATAGAAGAAGGTAGCAGGGGAGTGAGCACCAATACCTCAATGGGATCATTCAGTTTAAAGCACAGAATAGGTTCCTGTGTTTGTTTCAAAACATCGATGTATGTGAGTGCATGCAGTAACCAGATTGTAAACTGTCACTCAAGAGAGTAACAATGGTACTCTAAATCACAAAGACCTGTGCTGATACAATCACAGCTTAAACAATTGGTGGATTAAGTGGTTAGTTGATCAGCAATAAATTAATCAGCAACTATTTTGACAACTGAGTAATCGTTTTTAAGGGATAATCCAGCAATTTATTATTGTACTGTCATGAAGTTGGGGGATTCAACAGACACATTTTGGTGGTTAAAATCTGTGCAGTGGAGAGATATCCTGAATTTAGTTCCTAGTATGGGTCAAGCCCCAAAAACACTTATCCTACACTTCCCATAATGCATCTCGATAGCATCTTTCAGAAGACCTTCCCTACCAGGTAAAAACCCACATCTTTCGAAGTCCACACCCCCATTTGGTGATGCAAACTTTCTGTTATAAATGTGAAATTTCCAAATCCAAGTTGACATGACCCTGAAGTCAACTACTGTCCCTCCATAGCAAAAGAAGACATATGTAACATATTACATACATATTACGCAATAAGCTAAGAAGTACTCCTCATAATGAGTAAATAAGATGTGTAAAATTGGTGCAGTGCCCCTTTAAAGTATTTTGAAATCTTCGAAGACTTCTGGCTTTTGGTCACACAAAAAAAAGTGAGATGAAAAGGTCATTTTGGGCTTTGGGAATTACAACGGTCATTTTTCACTCTTTTCCAGCACTTTATTGACCAAACTATTAACTGATTAATTGAGAAGATACTCTGCATATGAATTAACAATAAATACCCCATTCTCACTCCAAACTCGTCCACTTTGTAGGTGATTTTGGGGTCAGATACCAACGCACACATGGACCTTTTGCGGAGGCATGATACACACCAGGCGATGGCTATTTCTGACACTGCCGGCCACAGTCGAACTCGTTAAATACCGCCGCCTTGTCAATGGATGTTGAGGTCAGACACCAACGCACTGAGAGACTCATCGCAGCAGTAAGATACATACATAAACACTACTGTAGCATAAAGCACAAGGAAATTTGTGTAGGGCAGGTGGGAGGGGAGGTGGATGGGTCAAACAAGGAGTCACCCAGGAGTCTGCTGTTCATTCAAACAAAAGTAAATGGAGTTATTTCAATAACACAGTGTGCTAATATGTGTAACATGCTACACTAGGGATGTATGTCACACGATGTGACATAACACTAGTAACAGCCGCAGTTAATTTTAGCCAAACCATTTTGGTTTTTCTAAAACAAACCAGGGACTTCTGTTGCCTAAACCTATGGGAAATAAATGGAAGACCCAGGTGTTTTACCTTTGTACCTTTGTACTTATTTGCTTGCCTAGTTATTTAAGTTTTTAGTCTAATTTTGAAATCTTTAATCCGACTCTTTTTCCTTGACTGCTGTAACACTGGAATTTCTCAATTATGGGATCAATAAAGGTGTATCTTATCTTATCTTATCTTATCTACATAGTACATTTATTTTGAAAAAGACTACATGCATGTAACAAGCAGAACCCGTACATTTTCTGTGAAAACGGAAAAGACACAGTGTATGTAGCAAGCGCCACTTGCTACATACACTGTCCATGAACAGTGTACTGTCCATGACATAGGAGGCTACCTAGCATGTCATATTTTGATGTTTAGGTTCACTGACAAAGTGGTGGTATCTGACGAATAGGAATGAGAATGGGTTGTAATAAAAATATTTGATTGTTGCAGCCCTTAATACAGTCCTCCTGGTTGAGACCAAGCCGCAACCTCCTGGGCTGAAAAATTAAGCCAACGCAAAAGAGGTACAGAAGGTACAAAAAAACGGTTTTGGTCTCTATTTCATCATTCATGACAACTGGCATGAATGATGGCGTGAACAGCCAAAATGCCAAAGGTTTCAAAACAGGAGTTCACAAACCAATGGTAATTGGTAACATCTATTATGTCCATGGCTGAGACCCTGAGTGCGCATGCGCTGCGGTGTATGCAGCCTGTTCCAGTCGCTCCTGCTTACTTTAACTTTGTTTTCAACTTTTTTCCTCTCTTCTTTATCTTACTTGTTCTGTTTTTACTTTAGTTATTTATTAAGCTACGTCCTCTCTAATCATGCTTGTGTGGAGAGTTTTTGTTGTTTCGCTCGTGGTGGAATCGCTCCTTTTACTCTGCCACTCGACTGTCACTCAGCAACACCGCATTGTTTACTCCAGGGATCAGCTGATGGAGCTGAAGCCGGCCGGCTTGGCTACGGTGATGGAGGATATCCCTGCTGAACTTTGGAGGAAAACACACTGGGGATGCAGAGGTAAAGGATCGCTACGGCGGCGGAAAGGAGCGAAACACCGGAGACTTATGGAGAGGAAGACATACAAGCCGTGTCTCCCATCTATCATCATGGGCAACATGAGATCACTGGGGAATAAGATGGACGAGCTTACAGTGCTAACCCGGAGTCATCAGGAATACCGGGAGTGTAGTCTGATGATTTTCTCGGAGTCATGGCTACACACGGATGTTCCTG